>NC_082638.1:39573571-39882500 GCF_002263795.3 Bos taurus
ATTAAAATATCAATGAGATAGAGAAAACTTCTCATATAGGCATCAGAATGGGGCAGAAAGAGTACCCTCCTGCTAGTCTTCAGCTGGATATTATATAGTCACTAGTAGTCTGTTAATGAAAGAAAGGAATGTTTTAAAACTCAGAGTGGTACCAGGCCCCCTCACACATAAGATGCATTTTGGGATAATCTTGGCATCAGATGATTCATCCAGGGCCATAAAATGATTGTCTTGAAGAAGGATAGATTACCATACAAATGATTCATTTACATAGATTAGGGAAATACTATCTGAGTATGACATACTGGTTTGTCAAGTAGGTTCTGAGCCATTAGGAGGAACTGACTTAAGAACAGAGTTTGGGGTAAAAGCATAGTACATTAGCATAGTTTAAGACAAACATTTCCATAAGAAAAATGCATTGGTTATCTCAAGGTTTGAGAATAGTTAACTTCAGATGAAACCAGGTGTCATTCTGGCAATATAACATTTTAAGAGAAACCTCCTTTTAAATTTGTATAAAGACAGAAAAAAAAAAATATTGCTAGTTTGTTTCCTCCTGCTACTTAAGAGAGATAAAAATGTCTGATACTTTCAGGCCAAATCCTTCATTTGGAGACCCCAGCCTTCCTGCCTGTTACCCTCTCAGATGATGACAGCAGAAAATATCAGGCCCAACTTATGCCCAGAGAACTACAATACCATAGTGATAGATTGAGGAGATTAAAAAAGTAACATAGATAAATGGTAAATAAATAAGTAAAAGGTGCCACAAGCAATAAACACTACAGAGAAGACAACAGATTCATAATGAGAGCCAATCAAGTAAATCTCAAGGCAAAAAACACCACCAGAGTAGAGTGCCAACTGAAAAATAAAGAAAGCAAATCTGACAAGAAGAGCAGGACAGCCCCCACAGAATAACAGGAAACCACAGTTAATATAGAAATGCATACCCATGTTAAAGAATGAAGTGATGCAACAGCAATTAAAGGCACAGAAAATAGGAAACCAAAGTAAAAGTAGAAATAGCTATACAAAAAATAAAAATATAGTTGAAATAATCTTCAAGATCAAATCAAGGTGTAGTAACAAAGAAACATACAACTGAGAAAAATAGTGCACAAACAACACAACAATTCAATGCATCAAAAGAATAATACATATTTCCTTGTGTCTCATCTGTGAGTGTCCTAGTGCTCAACATGGGCCAGAGGACAATTACACCTCTTTGGGAAGTTCTCCAAAGATGGAGAGAACTGGATTCTGGATATCTCTAAGGGCACCTCAGACTCAAAACTGCTATAATTCCTGTGCGTTCTTATAGCTGCCTGAGCCTGGGCATTTTTTTTTTTTTTTTTTACCTCTTCTCAGCTTTGGATGTAATCCGTAGACACAGGGTCTGCATCATTAATCCTGTGTATTTAATCTGCAGCATGCACAACTGGATGGAAGATTCATAATCCTCTTTCTTAATGGCTCTGTCCCTGGGCCTCAGGTGTAAATTTCATCCTTGCTCACATGTGGTCACCAAATGTGTCTGACTTGAGACACTTGTGGTGCACTGGGGTCTGCCATGATGAGCACAGAAGGTTAAGGTACAGCTGCTTGGAATTCTGGAAACATGGTGGTGCTAGTTATGAATAGGAGCCAGCAGCCATAGGCAGAAGAGGTTTTGCCTGAATGGGATCCTTTTCTAGCCTGTGTTTGCAGGAGCATGAGTGGTACTTCTGCTGGTCTTTCTCTATTGCCTTATAGTAGGTGTTAACAGGTGGGATGGTGAGGCGCTACCAAGGTATCTCTGCCTCCTGAGTGTGACACAGTACAGTCGCTTTGGCAGTTTGGGAATTCTCAAAAGGTATTCCCTGCTACACAACGACTTGTACCTGCTCCGTCAGGCCATTTCCACATAGTCAACAGCAGTCCTCTCCCAGGATCCCTCTAAATCCCTTCTTAATTCCTTTTCACTCAGGTATGTCTGGAACCCACATGGGACACTCTGGTGAGCAGGGCATTCTGCTATTTGATGCTGTGGGAGAACTATTGCCCTTGCAGAAGTATTATTTGTGATCCATTTATTGAGAGAGTTGCATTTCACATCTGCCTACATTTCTGCCTTCTTGGAACTTCTCAGTTTTTCCTGGAAAGCTCAATTATTATTTTTTCCTTGACAGAAAAACATGAAACATTAGTTGCCATGAATCAATCTGTTTGATGGGACATTGCTTACGTACACACGTAACTGGTACTACTTTGACTTTCAATATGCAATCAAGCATATTGTGTTGTCTTTTTTTCTTTCCCCCTTGGAAATTTCTCTTAATGAGGAATTGTCATCAGCATGAAGAAATGCAGAACTTTCCACATAAAATATAATAGCAAAATTGGGCTCAAAAAGGCAGCACTTGAATATCTCTAGCTATTTTTTGAACGTTCCTGACATTTTCCAAGCGTACAAATGTCTAACTTCAGATCTCAAAGCGCAATTCCATTCAGTAGATATCAAAGGTGAGACTTCCATGGGCATAATTTAATTATTGTATAATAAGACGGCAAGTTCATAGGAAATTACCAGTTGGTACTTGACTACTTGAAAAAAGAGAGAAAACGACAGCAATGACCAAAAAATAAAATTGAAAAAAAAAAAAAAACAAAACAAAACAGGAATATGTAGTTAGTTATTTAATTATAAGAGGTACACATGAATTGATGTTTGTATCACAGAATAAGCAAGGAGATAGCATACAATCATCTATATCTGCTTAACTGTCTCTGCTAATGACTTGGACACTGTGGATCACACACAAACCAAAAAAAAGAAATAAAGAAAGAAAGAAACATAATTTTGTAAAATTCTTAGAGATAAGAATACAAGAATACCTTATATGTCTCCTGGGAATCGTGTATGCTAGTAAAGGTGCAGCAGTTAGAATTGGACAGGGGACAATGAACTAATTCAAAATTGGGAAAGGAACAAGTCAAAGCTATATATTGTTGTCCTGATTATTTAACTTCTGTGCAGAGAACACCATGAAAAAATAAAAATCTAGATGAATCTCAAGTTAGAAACCGAATTTATGTGGGAGATATGAATAACCTTAGTTATCCCAGTGACAACACCAAAATGACAGAAGAAATATAATAATTAAGGTGCCTCTTGATGAAAGTATTATCTGTTTCAAATATAGACATCTGAAATGAGATAGTCCTACATAAAAGATGAAATTCTCAGTTTCACATATGAAAACCTAGATAAAGATTTCAGGGTGTGAAACATGAAATTCTCCATTATTCACATATACAAATCTGGAGAAAGATTTTCCAACATAAAGTACGAATTCTCTGTACATCATACATGAATGTACGGACACGAAATATTCTGCAGAAAATGTGGAATTTTTTTACATTAGAGTTATGAAAATATGGATGCAGATTCTTTGACAGGAAATACAAAAATGTCTGTTTCACATATCCACACATGGTCACATGAAACATGAATTTTTTCATATTTGTCATTTGAAAATATTTGTGAGGTCTTTCCTTCATGAAATATTGAATACTGTCTATTTCACATTTGAAAAACCTGTGTTAATTTTCCTACAAGAAATATAGAATTTTCCCACAGATTTTCATGCTTGGGCTCTGAAATTCTCTATCTTTTCATCAAGAATGTTTGGAAGGTATTCTGATATGAGATTCGGAATTCTGTGTATTTCCCATTTGACAATCTGGGGAGAAATGTTCTCATATGAAATATAAATTCTCAATTGTTCACATGTGAAACATTTTCCAGATTTGTACACATGAAAGAGAATTTCCCGTCATTCAGAAATTAAGATCTGAGCTAAACCGCAAACATCAAACAGCTATATTTCATGTATATCCTGAATACCATATAGAGTTTTCTGTATTTCTTTGATAAAAATCTGGGTGAAGATTTCCCTATAAGAAATAGGGAATAATATATTTTACACATGTAAAATCAAAACCCTTATGATTAGACAGTGGAATTGATAAATAGATGCAGGGGATTCTATCTGACAGATGAGTGCCTGAAGACCTATGGATGGAGGTTAGTGATATCGTATAGGAAAAAGTGATCAAGACCATCCACATGAAAAAGAAATGAAAAATGGTAAAGTTACGAGGCCTCACAAAGAGCTGAGAAGAGGAGCGAAGCTAAACAAAAAGGGGAAAAAGAAAACAATAACCCTGTATCAGATCAGATCAGATCAGTCACTCAGTCGTGTCCGACTCTTTGTGACCCCATGAATTGTAGCATGGCAGGCCTCTCTGTCCACCACCAATTCCCGGAGTTCACTGAGAGGAGACAGCAAAAGAGACACAGATGTATATAACTGTCTTTTGGACTCTGTGGGAGAGGGAGAGGGTGGGATGATTTGGGAGAATGGCATTGAAACATGTATAATATCATATATGAAATGAGTCACCAGTCCAGGTTCCATGCACAATACTGGATGCTTGGGGCTGGTGCACTGGGATGACCCAGAGGGATGGTATGGGGATGGAGGAGGGAGGAGGTTTCAGGATGGGGAACACATGTATACCTGTGGAAGATTCATTTTGATATATGGCAAAACTAATATGATATTGTAAAATTAAAAAATAAAATAAAATAAAGCAAACCTTAGAGGGAAAAATGAACATTCACAGTGTTGTGTAACTATTGACACTATTTCTGGAATGTTTTCATCATTCTTCCTGCCAGCCATGTTAAAGGACAATTTTGCAACACCTATAAATGTTTTTATTTTATTTTAAAATGCAAAATATTTTGATTCATTGTTTTAATCAATTTGGAACATGTGTTCAAATAGAAAATAAATGTTAACTGCTTCCTCTCAATCTGTATTTATATAATAATAAATCTGGATAGCACATAAAAAGAAAAGAAAAGAAAATTATACACATTTGGATGAAGATCCCCAAAGAATTGCAAGGAGAGGTAAAACCACCCTCAGTTATCAATGTCAATAAATAAAGCAAATCAATAGAACTGGAAAGTCTACTGATCTCTTCAAGAAAATCACAGATACCAAGGGAAAATGTCATGCAATCATGGGCACAATAAAGGACAGAAATGGTATGGATGTAGCCAAAACAGAAACTATTAAGAAGAGGTGGGAAGAATACATGGATGAAATGTGCACAAAAGATCTTCATGACCCAGTTAAGCACGATGGTGTGATCGTTCACCTGAGGACCCGATGTCCTGGAATGTGAAGTCTAGTGGGACTTAGGAAGCATAACGACAAACAAAGCTTGTGGAGGTGATGGAATTCAGTTGAGATATTTCAAATTCTAAAAGATGATGATATGAATGTGCTGCCCTCCATATGCCAGCAAATTTGGGAGACTCAGCAGTGGCCAGAGGACTGGAAATGGTCAGTTTTCATTCCAACCACAAAGAAAGGCAATCCAAAGAATGTCCAAACTACCACTTAATTGCACATGTCTGACACACTTGTCCAGAACTGCTCAGAATTCCCCAAGCCAGGCTTCAACAGAATGTGAACCATGAGCTCCCAGATGTTCAAGCTGGATTTATAAAGGGCAGAGGAACCCGAGATTCAATTGTCAACACCCGTTGGGTCCTCCAAAAGGCAAGAGAACTCCAGGAAAGCAGCTACTCTTATTTGACTATGCCAAAGACTTTGACTGACACAACAAAACGACACACACACAAAAAGTCACATCAAAACGTGGAATATTCTTCCAAACATCGGAATACATGCCTCCTGAGAATTCTTACATCCATGTAAATAAAATAAATATTTATCAACTTGGAAAATTTTCTCAGTCAATAGGAAAGGTGAATTATGATAGTAGTGCAGGTTATAGAATGTTGTTGAGTAATGTGTAGAGCATTTGATTGGTTATTACATTTCTTTATTGATAATTCAGTAAGCACTTAAAATGTGTCATTTTCAGGCTCTATGTTTCAGCTGTTGTGAAAGATACATAAAGAGGGTAGACCCAAAACACATTGAAGATATCTGTACTCTCCTTCGTAGGAGGGCAAACAGTAGTTCCTTCCAACCGCAAGAAATAGTTGAGACAAAGTTGTTAGAAGGGGCTTAGCATAAGGTAAGGTAAGGTTAGGTAAGTCACTTCAGTTGTGTTTGACTCTAGGCGACCCCATAGACGGCAGCCCAACAGGCCCCCACATCCCTGGGATTCTCCAGGCAAGAACACTGGAGTGGGTTGCCATTTTCTTCTCCAATGCATGAAAGTGAAAAGTGAAAGTGAAGTCGCTGAGTCGTGTCCGACTCTTAGCGACCCCATGGACTGCAGCCTACCTGGCTCCTCTGACCATAGGATTTTCCAGGCAAGAGTACTGGAGCGTGGTGTCATTGCCCTCTCCGAGGGCTTAGCATGACTGAAAATAATTTGTGATTGTAGCTTCAGAAGAGAAAGATAATGAAATGACTAAGGAAAACAGATATCATGTCTTCCAAGAACTTTGTAACCATGCTGATGTGCTGCAGTAATGACCAGGAATTTATTCTGTCTCTATGGGGACAGATAAGCAACATCTAAACATGCATTTGAAATTATAGGGTGGAATCTTGGTGTCAGGAAATAGAGACATGGCTTAAGGACAGCAGCGCAAAAATGACCCTATAGAATACCACTTGTAAAGTACATAACTTGTGCTGACCATGGGCCAGTCACTGATTATATCATGCTATCTTTTCTATCACAGTGATGGTATAATTGTGATCATGATTTTGGATGTACTACAATATCTATATTTTCAGGGACAAAATTAATTTCTATAATGAAAACAATCTGCTGTCTAATCTTTAAGACTCTACCAGTAACTAATAGAATATAATATGTGAATGTGCTGAAGATCATACTGTGTATTTTTATTTATCTAATTTTATTTGCATCTCTTTCTTCACCCATACCATCCTAATTTAGACACCCCTTCATTTCAGCAGGGATGATTTCAGAAATCACTTTACATCCATTACCTCTTTTCCCTTGCTTCTCATTTTCTTGCTTACAAATATTATATCAGGTGTCATTTACCTAGGATGCATAACGAATGCTTTCTTGAACTGAAGAGTTTGGAATACCATGCAGTAAAATAGTAAACCAATGAACTAAAGCCTCATTTTCTCTTCTTTGTTTAAAAATTGAAAATGAAACTATGAAGATGAACATGTAAATTTATTGTTCAAATACAGGAATGGTAGGTATTTGTTGACATCTCCCAAAGTAACGTTCAATCTTCCTTAGGCTCCATAATCTGACACGTATTTGGTAGGTCAGTTTTAATTAGCATGGTTTCCATATAATGGTGATTGTTGATGAGTTGACTTGAAAGAGAGGAAGCAGATGTGTAAGTGCTTGTTGGCACTGAGAACCACGAGTTGCCTGTCTCTTGCAGGTTAGGAAAAGGATTGTCATGGCCTGACATATCGCTATGCCTGACTGGAAATTTAGAAGGCTCCACCATCAGTCCAGAATAAGTGCTCTGTAATGGGGATACAATGTGGTTCTGAGAAGTAGATGTAGTTGTAGTAGCAAAGTCCTCAATGGGGCCATTTACTTGAGTGTAGCTGCTATGTGAATGCCAATTAAAAATGCTCAACTTTTTTAAAACAGCAGGTTGATTTACCAAAATCTGTTCTGTTTGTCTAACCGATATTGGTGATGGGTGGTTAGGTAAGTCACATGGATATAGGGCATTTGTATTAGTGACAATCTGGATGGTATGAGGCTTTTGTATGAAAGGCACAGGTAAACTTGTGGAGGCTGAAAATGCGCTCTCTCTACTAATTTCTGGAATAAATTCAGAGTTACGATCATCTTCGTTGACACTTGCTTTAACATGCTTCTTGTTATCTTGCACTAATGAAGATATTTGAGACACATTATTAATCCCAACTCTTCTTTCTCTTCTTTGCACTCTTAATAAAAGTTGAGGATGACCTCTTTTGAAATTTGGATTATAGTAGGTCTGTAACTAAAATCAAAGGATTACATTATTTAGTTTCTTTATAAACCAAGGTAAAACTGACAAGCAAAGCTAAGTTATAAAAATGTATTCCTTTAATGAAACCAACTAAATAGCATCAAATAAAACACCTCCATTAGTAGTTTAACAGGTAACATGTTAGAAAGAATATGATCCTCAATGAAAAATATATTTTATATATACAGTAAATACCACTTTAAGTTGCTTCAGGACTTATATCTGGTTTCACAGTGCTAGGAAAGTTTGTCAAACATCCAATATTTTAACATATCCAGCTGTTCTCAACTTCAAAAAATAAAACTTTTTAACGATTTGTTAGCTCAAGTTTAAATTCGGTTTTAGCTACATATGTAAATGCGCTTTCTAGGTCACATGATTTCATCTTACGTATTGCCAATAAGTGAAAATGTTGGAATACCTTACTCAAAAGAGAGATGTTGTTTTCTTCTTCCAGAAAGACAGGTAGTGAAGCAGATCTTTGAAAAGTTTGTCGCTTTTTACTAAATCCATAAAGGTTAAGCTGTCGAATTAAACTCTTCATACTCTTGGTTTCAAATATTCTGAAAGGTGCCTTTCTTTCCAAGACTTCTTTCTTAAAGAGTTCTTCGTGGATCACTATACATGTGCCTCTCTCATCCCACCAAATAGATTCAAACTGATCACTTTCAACTATATTCCAAAGTTTTTGTGGAAAGGTGAGTGAAAGAAAATTAGTCACCTCATCTGTTTCAGATACAGAATATTTGTAGCATGGCCTTTTTATCACAAGATCCTCAGACAAAGCCTGAAAAGCATATTCTTCAATCATAGATCTCAAAACTGAGTCCCTAGTAAGTGTATAATCATACAAAGATCTAATGGAGGTTTCTGAATCAGTTGATTCATCCTTAGGAGGCCCATCTTGAATTTCTGAAGGTATATGTGCCATCTCAGAGAAATCTTTCTTCAGATCCTTTACTCATTTGTCTGATTTTACTGACCACTACTTCAAAAATTGCTTGGCTGGCCAACAGAGAGAAACTCTCTAGACCATCGCAGAGGTCCTCAAAGTCAAAAGGCTGTGACATCACAAAATCACTTGTCTCCTAGCAATCAAAGGGTAGCTGTGACATCACAAAATCACTGGTCTCCTAGCCATTGAAAGGTGATGTTCAGCTAGGCTTTACTTCAGCATCAACTTAAAAATACAGCCTGCTTACAGAAATAGTAACCCAAACCATGAAGCATGCAAAATCTCATTCCTAAAGAATTTTTACACAGAAAAATCACATCAATAAATCTACTTGGTTTCTGAAATACAAGTGATTTATCACCCTTCTATACACACATTTTTCATATTCAGTACTGTTACCCAAGCAAAATTGGTCTACTGGCCTCTGCAATAAAATCTTTTAACTGTCTGGTTTCAACTACTCTGTGGTCTCTGTACTTAACTTTCAGGCTGGCTGGGGCTTTGGCATCTCTAAAACTGTTCATAGGATAATGCTCAGGATGTTATTGATGGCCCTTGAGGAGGAACTAAAGACCCTTGAATTTGACTAATGGCTAAATCATTATTATTCTCTATCACTTGATTATTATCCTTAGATTCTGTCTTTTCTAGCCTCACTGTTTAAAATTACTTTTTTTTATTGTTTTGTGTGTATTTTATTTTATTATTTTTTATTTGATTTTTTAACTTTACAATATTGTCCTGGTTTTGCCATACATCAACATGAATCCGCCACAGGTATACATGTGTTCCCCATCCTGAAACCTCCTCCCTCCTCCCTCCCCATACCATCCCTCTGGGTCGTCCCAGCACACCAGCCCCAAACATCCAGTATCGTGCATCGAACCTGAACTGGTGACTCGTTCATACATGATATTATACATGCTTCAATGTCATTCTACCAAATCATCTCACCCTCTACCTCTCCCAAGAGTCCAAAAGACTGTTCTATACATCAGTGTCTCTTTTGCTGTCTCATATACAGAGTTATTGTTACCATCTTTTAAATTCCATATATATGTGTTAGTATACTGTATTGGTGTTTTTCTTTCTGGCTTACTTCACTCTGTATAATAGGTTCCGGTTTCATCCACCTCATTAGAACTGATTGAAATTTATTCTTTTTAATGGCTGAGTAACACTCCATTGTATATATGCACCACAGCTTTCTCATTCATTCATCTGCTGATGGACATCTAGGTTGCTTCCATGTCCTGGCTACTAGAAACAGTGCTGCGATGAACATTGGGGTACATGTGTCTCTTTCAATTCTGGTTTTCTCAGTGTGTATGCCCAGCAGTGGGACTGCTGGATTATAAGGCAGTTCTATTTCCAGTTTTTTAAGGAATCTCCACACTGTTCTCCATAGTGGCTGTACTACTTTGCATTCCCAGCAACAGTGTAAGAGGGTTCCCTTTTCTCCACATCCTCTCCAACATTGATTGCTTGTGGACTTTTCGCACCCATTCTGACTGGTGTGAAATTGAACACCAGGAGGTCTACAATCTCCTACCTCTTTCTCTCGGTTTTCATACTTTTCAGTCTTCAGAAGGGACTGCTTAGAACACGAAAGGAAATAAAGTGTTGGACTTAGAACTCAATCATAAATGTGATTTATGATAAAAAGAAATATCTCAGTTGCAGGTTCGATTTCTTTTTCAGGTTTTCCAGCTCTTGGAGTGTTTCAATCAGCAACAACTTTGGCTATTTCCTGCTGAGATGGAGCCTGGAGTTGGAAATAATTCTGAAATCTAAGCTTGGCATCAATATTTTCTCTTATGAAAATATACTTCTATATTTTATATATGATATATATGTATATATAAGTCTATATCTGTCTATTTTTGTCAAAACTGGACAAAAATTTGAAAATTGGTAGATCTTTATTAAAAGCAGAGAGGTGAGTGATATAAAGGAGTCCTCATATTTTACATTCAGCCAAGAAAACATATTTTGAAGTATTTCTGCTTACATATATTCAACAACCGAGTCGACTTTTTAATCATTCTTCATTTGGGTTTTAATTTTTTTCCATTTCTATTAAATCTAACAGGAGTTAAAAGCCATTGCACCTTTTTTATACACACACTCATACACACAGGTGTATATATGTCAAAATATAATTTTATGCAACACTATTTAGGTGGCCAAACTCATTGCTTGCTCCCAAGATCTTAAATAAACTGTTTGGGAAGCCTTACATTACTTAATAATTTTCTGGCTGAACAATTCAGATCCTGTTGCTGAAAAGCTCTCCTTTAATCTCGCTCATCTTCCACAATTCTTTCTGTAATAAGAGGTAGGGCTCATACTTATGGGGACACCTTGAACGCATAAAATCACAACTCTCATTTACTTAGATATATTGTTCAAAGAACGCTGTTGCTCTCCTCACATTGGACACAACTTTATTTTATTTATTTTCAATATAAATATATGTATTTTAATTGGAGTCTAATTGCTTTACAATATTGTACTGGTTTTGCCATACATAAATATGAATCTGCCACAGGTATACATGTGTGCCACCTCCCTCCTCATATCATCCCTCCTGGTTATCCCAGTGCACCAGCCCCAAGCATCCTGTATCATGCATTGAACCTGGACTGCCAGTTTGGTGACCTATGTTATTATACATGTGTCAGTGCCATTCTCCCAAATCATACCACCCTAGCCGTCTCCCAGAGCTCAAAAGACTGTTTTATACATCTGTGTCTTTTTTGCATTCTCGCATACATGGTTATCATTATCATCTTTCTAAATTCCACATATATGTGTTAGTTTATTCTATTGGTGTTATTCTTTCTGGCTAACTTCATTCTGTATAATAGGCTCCAGTTTCATCCACCCCATTAGAACTGACTGAAATGTATTCCTTTTAATGGCTGAGTAATACTCCATTATGTATATATCCCACAGCTTTCTTATCCATTCATCCACTAATGGACATCTAGGTTGCTTCCATGTCCTGGCTATTAGAAACAGTGCTGTGATGAACATCGGGGTACACATGTCTCTTTCAATTCTGGTTTCCTTGGTGTGTATGCACAGCAGTGGGATTGTTGTGTCTTATGGCAGTTCTATTTGAAGGTTGTTTTTTTTTTTTTTTAAAGAATCTAAACAGTGTTCTCCATAGTGGCTGTACTAGTTTGCATTCCCACCAACAGTGTAAGAGGGTTCCTTTTTCTCCACACCTTATCCAGCATTTATTGCTTGTAGACTTTTGGAGCACAACCAATCTGACTGGCATGAAAAGGTACCTCATTGTGGTTTTGATTTTCATTTCTCTGATAATGAGTGATGTTGAGCATCTTTTCATGTGTTTGTTAGCTATCTGTATGTCTTCTTTGAAGAAATGTCTGTTTAGTTCTTTGGCCAATTTTTTCATTGAGTCGTTTATTTTCCTGGAATTGAGCTTCAGGAGTTGCTTGTATATTTTTGACATTAATTCTTTGTCAGTTGCTTCAGTTCAGTTCAGTTGTTCAGTCATGTCCGACTCTTTGCGACCCCATGAATTGCAGCACAACAGGCCTCCCTATCCATCTCCAACTCCTGGAGTTCAACAAACTCACGTCCATCGACTCGGTGATGCCAACCACCATCTCATCCTCTCTCGTCCTCTTCTCCTCCTGACCTCAATCCCTCCCAGCATCAGAGTCTTTACCAGTGAGTCAAATCGTCACAGGAGGTGGCCAAAGTACTGGAGTTTCAGCTTTAGCATCATTCCTTCCAAGGAACACCCAGGACTAAACTCCTGTAGGATGGACTGGATGGATCTCTTACATCAAGAGTCTTTTCCAGCACTACAGTTCAAAAGCATCAATTCTTCCATGCTCAGCTTTCTTCACAGTCCTACTCTCACATCCATACATGACTACAGGAAAAACCATAGCCCTGACTAGATGGACCATTGTTGGCAACGTAATGTCTCTGCTTTTGAATATGCTATCAAGGTGGGTCACAACGTTCCTTCCAAGGAGTGTCTTTTAATTTCATGGCTGCAGACACCAACTGCAGTGATTTTGGAGCCCCCCAAAATAAAGTTTGACACTGTTTCCCCATCTATTTCCCATGACATGATGGGACCAGTTGCCATGATTTTCATTTTCTGAATGTTGAGCTTGAAGCCAACTTTTTCACTCTCCTCTTTCACTTTGATCAAGAGTCATTTTAGTTCCTCTTCACTTTCTGCCAGAAGGATGGTATCATCTGCATATCTGAGGTTATTGATATTTCTCTTGGCAATCTTGATTCCACCTTGTGCTTCCTCCAGCCCTGTGTTTCTCATGATGTACTCTGCATATAAGTTCAATAAGCAGGGTGACAATATACAGCCTAGACATACTCCTTTTCCTATTTGAAACCAGTATGTGTTCCATGTACAGTTCTAACTGTTGCTTCCTGACCTGCATATAGGTTTCTCAAGAGTCAGGTCAGGTGGTCTGGTATTCCCATCTCTTTCAGAATTTTCCACAGTTTATTGTGATCCACACACTCAAAGGCTTCCACATAGACAATAAAGCAGAAAGAGATGAATTTCTGGAACTCTCTTGCTTTTTCAATGATCCAGCAGATGTTGGCAACTTGATCTCTGGTTCCTCTGCCTTTTGTAAAACCAGCTTGAACATCTGGAAGTTCACAATTCACATATTGCTGAAGCCTGGCTTGGAGAATTTTGAGCATTTCTTTACTAGCATGTGAGATGAGTGCAATTGCATGGTGATGTGAGAATTCTTTGGCATTGCCTTTCTTTGGGATTGGAATGAAAACTGACCTTTTCGAGTCCTTTGGCCACTGCTGAGTTTTCCAAATATGCTGCCATATTGAGTGCAGCACTTTCACAGCATCATTAAAAGGGGCCAATAGCTCTAAATAGACATTTCTTTAAAGAAGACATATGGATGTCTAATAAACACATGAAATATGCTTAACATCATTCATCATTAGATAAATGAAAATTAAAATTGTAATGAGCAGTCATCTCACACTGTTCAGAGTGGCCATCACCAGAAATTCTACAATCAAGAAATCCTGGAAAGGCTGTGGAGAAAAGTTAACCCTAATACACTGTTGCCCGTAACACAAACTGGTACAACCTGTATTCAGAACAGTTTGGAGATTCCTTGAGAAACTTGGACTAGACCTGTCATATGACCCAGAAACCCCACTTCTTTGCATATACCCAGAGGGAATTAGGATGGAACATAACACATGTACCCCAATGTTTATTGAAATTGCCTTTACAATAGCTATGGCATGGAAGTAATCTAGATGCACATCAGCAGATGAATATATAAGGAAGTTGTGGTATATATACAAACGAAATATTACTCAGCTACAGAAAGGCATATATTTGTGTCACTTTTAATGAGGCAGTTCAACCTACAGCCTATTATTCAGAGTGAAAAAAGTTAGAGAGAGGCAAATATTGCACATTAATGCATATAAATTGGATTTAGGAAGACAGTAACAATAACCCTACCCACGTGGAGGCTAGTAAAGAAGACCCACATATAAATAACACTTAGACTGGGATGATTTGAGAACATAGCATTGGAACAGGTATATTACCATATATAAAAGAGATGATCAGTGCAAGTTCAGCATATGAAAGATGCACCCAACTCTTGTGCTGTGGAAGAACCCAGAATCATGGGGTAATAAGGAAGGTTTGAGTTGTGTTCAGGATAGGGAGATACATATTTTCATGTGGCTGGTTCATGTTGATCTATATGTCAAAAACCATCACAGTAATACATAGTAATTCTATTCCAATTAAATAAATCATTTTTGTAAAAAGAAATTAGAAGAAATTTTAAAAAATGCATTTAGAAGTAGCATGGACATAATCCAGAATACAACCTCAAAAAAAACCAGTTGTTTTATACCTACTCAAGAAAGTGCTGTGATGAACATTGGGGCAGCACTGTTTATAATAGCCAGGACATGGAAGCAACCTAGGTGTCCATCAGCAGATGAATGGATAAGAAAGCTGTGGTACATATACACAATGGAGTATTACTCAGCCATTAGAAAGAATAAATTTCAATCAGTTCTAATGAGGTGGACGAAACTGGAGCCTATTATACAGAGTGAAGTAAGCCAGAAGGAAAAACACCAATACAGTATACTAATGCATATATATGGAATTTAGAAAGATGATAACAATAACCCTGTGTACGAGACAGCAAAAGAGACACTGATGTATAGAACAGTCTTATGGACTTTGTGGGAGAGGGAGAGGGTGGGAAGATTTGGGAGAATGGCATTGAAACATGTAAAATATCCTGTAAGAAATGAGATGCCAGTCCAGGTTCGATGCACGATACTGGATGCTTGTGGCTAGTGCACTGGGACGACCCAGAGGGATGGTATGGGGAGGGAGGAGGGAGGAGGGTTCAGGATGGGGAACACATGTATACCTGTAGTGGATTCATTTTGATATTTGGCAAAACTAATACAATTATGTAAAGTTTAAAAATAAAATAAAATTAAAAAAAAAAAAAAAGAAAGTGGACTTAGGGCCCTTCCCCCCAGCCCATGACCCGCCTCCGGCTGGGTGTGAGACGAAGAGTCAATCCTTCCCAGCCACCGGGATAATCAAGAGTTTGGCGGGACCTTCAAGCACACACCGAAATAGTGAGGAGCCAGATGAAAAGCACAGACTCTGGCGCTGAAATGGATTAATAAGGAACTTAGTGATTTGGCCCGTGACCCTCCAGCACAATGTTCTGCAGGTCCAGTTGGGGATGATATGTTTCATTGGCAAGCCACAATTATGGGACCTAATGACAGCCCTTATCAAGGCGGTGTATTCTTTTTGACAATTCATTTTCCTACAGACTACCCCTTCAAACTACCTAAGGTTGCATTTACAACAAGAATTTATCATCCAAATATTAACAGTAATGGCAGCATTTGTCTCGATATTCTAAGATCACAGTGGTCTCCTGCTTTAATTATTTCTAAAGTTCTTTTATCCATTTGTTCACTGCTATGTGATCCAATCCCAGATGACCCCCTAGTACCAGAGATTGCACGGATGTATAAAACAGACAGAGATAAGTACAACAGAGTATCTCGGGAATGGACTCAGAAGTATGCCATGTGATGCTTAAAGTCAGACTAACCTGCATTATAGCTGGAATAAACTTTAAATTACTGTTTTTTTTTTTTTTTTTTTCTTATCTGGCTGCTCCCCTATCAGACCTCATCTTTTTTAATTTTATTTTTTGTTTACCTCCCTCCATTCATTCACATGCTCATCTGAGAAGACTTAAGTTCTTCCAGCTTTGGACAATAACTGCTTTTAGAAACTGTAAAGTAGTTACAAGAGAACAGTTGCCCAAGATTCAAAATTTAAAAAAAAAAAAAAAATGGAGCATGTGTATTATGTGGCCAATGTCTTCACTCTAACTTGCTTATGAGACTAAAACCATTCCTCACTGCTCTAACATGCTGAAGAATCATCTGAGAGGGATGGAGATGGATGCTGAGTTGTCACATCAAAGGAAGCAGCATTATTCTAACAGCGTCCATTCTTTTTTAAGCCTTCCACTGTTAGAGATTTGAGGTTACATGATATACTTTATGCTCATAACTGATATGGCTGGAGAATTGGTATTGAATTTATAGCATTAGCAGAACAGAAAATGTGATGTATTTTATGCATGTCAATAAAGGAATGACCTGTTCTTGTTCTACAGAGAATGGAAATTGGAAGTCAAACACCCTTTGTATTCCAAAATAGGGTCTCAAAACATTTTGTAATTTTCCTTTAAATTGTTAGGAGGCTTGGAGCTATTAGTTAATCTATCTTCCAATACACTGTTTAATATAGCACTGAATAAATGATGCAAGTTGTCAATGGATGAATGACCAACTAATAGCTCTGCTAGTAATTGATTTATTTTTCTTCATTAAAGTTGCATAAACCAAAAAACAAAACAATAAAGAAAGAAAGAAAGAAAGTGGACATAGGAGGGGCAGACCATGTGTGCTGGTATAGAGGCTGAAAGTCAAAGAAGATAAGCTTGAGATTGCAACTATGTTTTTGCAGCATGACCTCAGTATCATAGTCTAAGTAGTGGAAGATGCATGTGGCAGAATGCAAGCTTAGTAGATCGGCATGCCTACTCTGGAACAGAGGTTCAGTAGGAGTTAAATGCATGCACTTGAGCGTCGTTTCAGGAGTGACGGTATATGTGTTTCAGAGTGAAGATAAATAGGTGCAGCAAAAGTGCTCTAAAATGTTGGGAAATACTTGTAAGAAGGCAGGTTCAGAGTGGAAGCTCAGTATTTGTGTGACTAATGTTATAGACTTAGACTTAAATTGAAGAAAGTAGAGAAGACCACTAGATGATTCAGTTCAGTTCAGTCGCTTAGTTGTGTCCGACTCTTTGTGACCCCATGAATCGCAGTATGCCAGGCCTTCCTGTCCATCACAAACTCCCGGAGTTCACTCAGACTTATGTCTATCGAGTCAGTGATGCCATTCAGCCATCTCATCATCTGTCGTCCCCTTCTCCTCCTGCCCCCAATCCCTCCCAGCATCAGAGTCTTTTCCAATGAGTCAGCTCTTCACATGAGGTGGCCAAAGTACTGGAGTTTCAGCTTCAGCATCATTCCCTCCAAAGAAATCCCAGGGCTGATCTCACTCAGAATGGATTGGTTGGATCTCCTTGTAGTCCAAGGGATTTTCAAGAGTCTTCTCCAACACCAGAGTTCAAAAGCATCCATTCTTTGGTGCTCAGCCTTCTTCACAGTCCAAGTCTCACATCCATACATGACTACTGGAAAAAGCATAGCCTTGACTAGATGGACCTTTGTTGGCAAAGTAATATCTCTGCTTTTGAATATGCTATCAAGTTTGGTCATAACTTTCCTTCCAAGGAGTAAGCATCTTTTAATTTCATGGCTGCAATCACCCTCTGCAGTGATTTTGGAGCCCCCCCCCCCCCAAATAAAGTCTGACACTGTTTCCATTGTTTCCCCATCTATTTCCCATGAAGTGATGGGACTGGAGGCCATGATCTTTTTTTTTTTTTTTTTCTTTGAATGTTGAGCTTTAAGCAAACTTTTTCACTCTCTACTTATGATTCAGGTATGACCTAAATCAGATCCCTTATGATTATATAGTGGACATGACAAAAGATTTAAGGGAATAGATTTGATAGAGTGCCTGAAGAACTACAGATGGAGGTTCATGAAATTGTACAGGAGGCAGTGACCAAGAACATCCCCAAGAAAAGTAATGCCAAAAGGCGAAATGGTTGTCTGAGGAGGCCTTACAAATAGTTAAGTAAAGAAGAGAAGCAAAAGGCAAAGGAGAAAAGGGAAGATATACCCATATGACTGCAGATTACCAAAGAATAGCAAGGAGAGATAAAAAAGCCTTCCTCAGTGATCAATGCAAAGAAATAGAGGAAAACAATAGTTGGGAAAGACTAGCGATCTCTTCAAGGAAATTAGCGATACCAAGGGAATATTTCATGCCAAGATGGACACAATAAAGGACAGAAATTGTATGGACCTAAAAGAAGCAGAAGATATTAAGAAGAGGTAGCGAGAATCTATACAGAAAAGATTGAAGAACTATACAGAAAAAATCTTCATGATCCAGATAATCATGATGATGTGATCACTCACCTAGAGCCAGACATCCTGAAACATAAAGTCAAGTCAGCCTTAGGAAGCATCAATACAAACAAAGCTCGTGGAGATATGGAACCCCAGTTGAGCGATTTCAAATCCTAAAAGATAGTTCTGTGAAATTGCTGAATTCAATGTGCCAGCAAATTTGGAAAATTCAGCAGTGGCAACAAGACTGGAAAAGGTCAGTTGTTCCCGTATATGTATTTTAGAGCTTGTTCTCTGTAGTGGTGAAATGTGTCCCACAAAGTGTTAGACAGGACTGAAGCAAACGAGTGCAAAATGTTGCAAGTTTTTTTTGTTTGTTTTGTTTTCACCTGTGGCAGCTTTTCTCCAGTGAGAGTTAATTGTGAAAGTGGAGCAGGTGCTTGGCTTTCAAGGACCCTGGTGGTGCCAAGTGTACAGGGTTCAGGGACACAGAACTGACTAGACCACAGGAGTTATGACCCTATCAGAGTCTTTTTTTGAGCTTCTTGTAGCTGGCGATCAGAAGGCCTCTTTTGCCAGTCTTTCTCCCTAGTTCCACCCATTGAGGCACTTAGAAGGCTTCGTTGCCTGGAATCCTTCCCTGTTGTTCAATGTGTCAGCACATAGAGATACCTCCCTGGCTGGGGTCCTACTCTGTAGATCAGTGCATCAGGCACTTAAAGAAGCATCGTGAGTAGGGTTCGACTCTAGTTTTGTGCATCAGGCACTTAAAGGAGCACCTGGGTGGTGTCCTGCTCTGTATTTCAGTGTGTTCAGCATTTGATGGGTCAGCCTCACTATTGTAGTAACTGCTGATGCTATCATGTGGAGAGAGAGAGGCTATGGTGATTGCTCCACCCCCATACATGTGACTCAGTGATATCGCCTTGCTTCCTTGGCTGCCTGGCTTTCCTCCACAGGCGTATCCTAGCACAGTTTCCTCCCTCACAGCCCCTCTCTCCATCTCGCCACAGTAAACAGCAGCCTTCGCCCAGGAATCGCTCCAGAATCCCTCAATTGCAGCTCCCAGCCACTGTGCCTTTCAGGAGACACATATCCTTGGCTGGGGTATGTACAGCTGTAGCAAGGACTCACTGATTCTCATTACATCTAGTTATCCACAGATCAGTTGTCTCACTCTCAGCTTTAAATGTTTATTCTATGATTCAGACAAGCCCCCCAATATGGGATTAGACCCCTCCTTCACCCACTCAGGGCTGATTCAGTCCTAATAAGACTCATGATTTTCCCCCCAGTTCTTTCATCCTACTGAGTTTTGCGTGGTTCTATATATTCTTTTCCACTGGTCAGGCACTCCTGTCTGCTTTCAGCTGATGTTTTGATTACTTGTCTGTGTCTGAAGGTGTATGCCTGATGTATCCACAGAGAGATGTATTCCACATCTACCTACAGCTCCACCATCTTGTTCTCTCATCTCAAGATAGTTTTAGAGCACAGAATCCACAGTGGCAGTAGGTGTGCTATAAAATGTGAGTTCAGACATACACCTGAGGGCAAGCTTAGTGATTTTAGCACAGCTGATCTAAAGCATTGATTTACTATTGGCCAGACACATGGCTCAAATATTATGAAAATTATTTATGGTGTGCCAATTCTAGAGCACAAGATCAGTCGTTGTGTAACATTTGCTGTAGAATGCAAGTTCAGTTGTGGAAAGAGGTATGCTCCACAATGCAACTGAGACGTTTTAGTCATCTTGTGGTAGAGTACATGCTCAGTAATGGTAGGAACTGTGCTCTAGTGTTCATTCAGTAGTGGCTGGAGGCATGTTGCCATTGCCAATGGGATAGCTTCAGACAGCCTGTTCTAAAATGCAAGCACACTAGTGGCAGAATGTATGCTCCAGATTGCAAGCTAAGTAGTTTCAGTACTTCTATGCTAGAGCTCAGACACAGTAGTGATGTATGCAGGCTGCAAACTGCCATCCTACTATTTGTGTCATGTCCGCTCTGGAATACAGTCTTAGTACTGGTGGGGAGAATCCTCAAAAGTACAATCTCACGAGACAAAGAACAAGTTCTCTAAAGCAAAGATTCAGTATTCGAACCATACTTGCTCTAGATCATGGTTCTGTATTACCAGGGGTGTGTCTAAAGTGTGCTTCAATGTTGAGATGCATGCTGAAGAGCTAAGTTCAGCAGATGAAGCATGCCTGCATTACATGTGCTTCAGAGTGTTGTCTCAGGAGTTGCAGTACACTTGCTTAAGAGTGCACACTCAGTAAGTGAGGGACATATTCTCTTGAACGCTGGGTTTTTATTTTTGGATGCATATCCAGAGATCAAACTGAGAAAATGTGATATGCCTGTTCTGCCACACAAGCTCAGTAGTGGGAAGATAAGTCCTCAACAGTGCAAGCACATGGGTTGTGGCATATGTGTGTTGTGACACATGATCAATTGAGGCAGGAAATATGAAGTATACACCAAGTCTCTAGTTGTGGAAGATCATCCATAGATGTAGCTGTGGAACACAGGTACACTACTCACAACTTATACAGTCTAGAGTGCTGGATGGCTAGCAGCATAATGGCTGATATAAAATGCCACTGGAGTGATGGTTGCACACACCTTCTAGAGCAATACTTCAGGGAAGTGACTTTAATGCTTCAGAATTCAAAGTCACTAGTGGTGACACAGTTGATCTAGAATGACGGTTCACTCGTGGGTAGGATATGTGTTTTATAATGCAACCTCCACTTTCCTGGAATAGGTCCTCCAGAGTGCAAATTCAGTAGCTGGGACACATGCTCTAGAGTACAGGAAGAAGAGTTTGGGGAAATATGCAACAGCGGGCAAGCCAAGTCATTGGCAAATTTCAGCTGCAGAGTGTGGGATCACTACTTTAAGCTCACAGACCATGGGGCAAGATTAGTAGTAGTGGAACTCATGGTCTATAAGGCAGGCTCAGCAGTGATTAAATAGTGTAACAGGGTGCAAAATCAGTAGCTGAACCGCTTACAAGTGGCAAGACACATGCTTCAGAGTGCAAAATTAGTATTGGCCACACACATGCTCTAGGCCACATGCTCACTAGCTGTGCCATGCCTGCTTAGTGTAAGGACTCAGAAGTCACAGGTGTGCTATAGTACTAGGATTGATACTGCCGGGATGCATGATTCAGTGTGCAGGTGTGTAGCTCAGGCATTCTTACTCTACAGCATAGTCTCTGTAGTGTCAGAACATTGGCTCTTGAAGGCACACACAGTCATGATGGGAGATATGTTCCTGAGTAAACCGCAGTAGTGCAAAACCCATGATAAAATGTGTGCACTCTGTAGTCATGAGAGCTGTACTCCCAATTGCAAGTTCAGTTACTGTGGAATGTGTGAAACTAGAGCATGTTCTCTGCAGAGCCCGGATGCCTGCCCTTGAACTCATGCTCAGTAGAGGTGTACCATGTCCTCCAGTGTTCAAACTCACTATGTCCATAGGAGTGCTGGCTCAGGTGTGTCCAGAAGTAAACAAACATCAGAGTGCAAGTTCAGTAATTGTTTAGGCACACCTGAACTACAGCGCAGGTTGAGTAGTGGCCTGACTTACCTATAAAGCAACAAGCTAATTATTGTGATTTTTATTGTTTAGAGTGAATATTCAGCAGGCAATGAACTCTTGTTCTGGAAGGCAATTTCAGTAGTGCAGGGATGCAGAATCCAGAGTGTAATATACCAAAAGTGTATGTGTACTTCCAACAGGCATGTTTTAGGGACAGGCTCAGTAGTGGCAGGCCATATTCTCAATAACCCGGGTTCAGGAGTGATGGGATGTATGCTCTACTGTGCAGTCTCAGTGACAGCAAGGCACTTGTTCTAAATTTTGTCAATAATCTCAATAGTGGCAGAAAGGGTAATCCAGATTAGAAACTAAGTAGTTCTAGCGTGCGTCCTCTGATGGTGGTCTCAGTATTGACAAGCGCATATTCCAGAGTGCAAAAGTCATGTTTGTAGCATGTGTGCTTTGAAATCGGAGAAGGAAATCGCAACCCAGTCCAATATTCTTGCCTGGAGAATTCCATGGACAGAGGAACCTGCTGGGCTGCTCTCCATAGGTTCGCACGGAGTCGGACAAGACTAAAGCGACTTAGCATGCATACATGCATTGGAGAAGGAAGTGGCAACCCCCTCCAGTATTCTCGTCTGGAGAATCCCAGGGATATGGAATCCTGGTGGGCTGCTGTCTATGTGGTCACACAGAGTCGGACACTACTGAAGTGACTTGGCGGCAGCAGCAGCAGTGGTTTGAAATCAGGGGTCAGTAGTTGTGAAAAGCTTCTTGCATTTTCAGTTGTTACGGCATCCCAGGTCCAGAGTGCAGGCACACTTGGTTGTGATACTTATGCTCTAGAGTTGTAATGTATGTTCCAGAGTGCAAGCTAATTAGTATACCTGTTCTAATTCAATTCTCAGTAAAAGCAGAATGCAAAGTCCTGATTTCAACCTCAGTAGTTGCTGCATGCATAATCAGAAGTAGTGCTTCATACACTCATGAGTGCCAGATCATGAGCTGCAGCATAATTGTCACAGAGTGGGGCACAAGTAGTTGCTGGATGCATACTACAGAGGGTGAGCTCAGTAGCTTCGTTACATGCATGTTTCACACTGTGAGCTCAATAGTACTCGATGGTACTACATTGAGAGTATTCCTACTTTAGAGTACTTGCTTAACAGGGGCAGAATGCATACCTTTGAATATAAACTCGGTAGACTCGTCCTAAGGTGGCAGTGACATATGAGAAGGAGTTCAATTTTTCCCCAGTAAATACCTCAACGGATTGTCAGGATATGGAGTAACTTTCACTAAACCGTTTCTATATGCTGGCAGAGGACACCAGAAAGGCCAATCAATTTGCTCATAATGAGGGAGGAGAAGAGATAAACAAGAAAAGAGAGACAAAGGAT
Organism: Bos taurus; assembly: GCF_002263795.3. Lineage (NCBI taxonomy): Eukaryota > Metazoa > Chordata > Mammalia > Artiodactyla > Bovidae > Bos > Bos taurus. The sequence goes on from NC_082638.1 coordinate 39,597,110, forward strand.
TTAGGGATAGAGACTGATTCTAGAACCAGATACGCAACAAGGGACTGGTTCTGAATTGTAACCCTGCTTATTTAAATTAGATGAAGAGCACATCGTGTGAAATGCCAGACTGGATGAAGCACAAGCTGGAATCAAAATTGCTGGGAGACATAGCAGGTAACCTGAGATACATAGATGACAAAACCCATATAGCAGAAAGTGAAGAGGGACTAAAGAGCCTCTTGATGAAAGTGAAACAGGAGAGTGCAAAAGCCAGCTTAAAACTCAACATTCAAAAATTAAGATCATGGCTTCTGGCCCCATGATTGAGAGATTTCACTTTTCACTTTCCTGCATTGGAGACGGAAATGGCAGCCTCCAGTGTTCTTGCCTGGCGAACCCAAGGGGCAGGGGAGCCTGGTGGGCTGACGTCTATGGGGTCACACAGAGTCGGACACGACTGAAGTGACTTAGCAACAGTAGCAGCCGCAGATGGGGAAACAATGGAAAGGCTGAGAGACTTTATTGTCTTGGCTTCAAAATCACTGTAGATGGTGGCTGCAGCATAAAATTAAAAGATACTTGCTTCTTGGAAGAAAAGCTATGACCAACCTAGGCAGGATATTTAAAAACAGAGATATTACTTTGCCAACAAAAGTCTTTCTAGTCCAAGCTATAATTTGTCCAGTAGTCATATATGGATGTGAGAGTTGGACTATACAGAAAGCTGAGCCCTGAAAAATTGATGCTTTTGAAGTGTGGTGTTGGAGAAGACTCTTGAGAGTCCCTTGGACAGCAGGGAATAAAATTAGTCAGTAAGACATTCAGTCCTGAATATTTATTGGAAGCACTGATGCTAAAGCTGAATTTGGCCACCTGATGCAAATAACTGATTCTTGGAAATGACCCCAGTGTTGAGAAAGATTGAAGGCAGGAGGAGAAGCAGAAGACAGGATGAGATTGAGTCCATCACTAACTCAATGGAGATGAGTTTGAGCAAGCTATGGAAATTCGTGATGAACAGAGGAGTCTGGTGTGTCACAGTCCTTGGGGTTACAAATAGTTGGACACGACTGAGAAACTGAACTGAACTTGTGTTGGGGAGAGAGAGTCAATTCCTATGCAGATTGATAAGAAGTCTGGCCTACCCAAAGAAGAGAAAAATATCTGGATTCTTGAGGAGGAGATAGGGTTCTGGAATTCTCAAGGAGGAGAATTGCTTGCTTGTTTGTTTTTCTCTATATTCATTAGTCTTAGTCACATAAAATGTTTTGTTTTGTTTTTTCTTTAAACCTTGAAATGATGATTACACAGCAAACAATTCAGTTTAAACTCTGTAATTAGAATTATATAGCAACAGTGTATCATGCTTGAGGACAGTTTCTCCTCCCTGAAAACCTTCTGACGAATCCTTATATTTTAGAAGCTATATTATGGGAGTGGGTCTGGTAGGATCTTTCTATTGTTAACTTCTAATCCTGTTATCCTAAAATATAAATTGTGGGAGTAGGTCTGGTAAAATTTTCACAAATTTCAGACATGCTTTTGATGTATTATAATAACTAAATTAAAATGTATGTAACTCCCTGGCTAACACTAGCAAGGGGGGCATTCTCTGGCCCCCTTCTGATGTCCATGTCAGAAGCTTTCTCTGTTCCTTTTCTTACTTTAATAAAACTCTGATATACAAGAACTCTTGAGTGATCAAGCCTGGTCCTTAGTCCTGAAGTTAAATCTTCTTCTCAGAGATCATGAATCCAGCACTATCCATCTTAAGCTTTTAGAGAAGGAGAAGTTTCCATACCACAGGAAACCCTCTCAGAGGTTGATTCAGTGGGCCTCTTTGGAATCTCAGAGGGTGGTATAGCCACCCCACACCACCCCAAATCCAGCACTATCCACCTTAAGCTTTTAGAGAAGGAAAAGTTTCCATACGACAGGAAACCCTCTCAGAGGTTGATTCAGTGGGCCTCTTTGGAATCTCAGAGGGTGGTATAACCACCCCACACCACCATCTCAGAATTCAAGCCAAAAAAGCAATTTTTAGTGGGGAATTGCCTCACAGTCTCATGTCCACCCACAGTGAGTGGGGGCTTTGTACAGGGGCGCCCTCTGCATCTTCAGTCCTTAGAATAAAGATGGGGTTTGAATGCTCTACAGACACTCTGAGAGAACTAATGTGATGTAGCAGGCGGAAGCACATAATGCCAGAGAGAGAAAAATAAACAAAGAAAAGGAATGTTCCCACGGGAAGGCTCTAAGACCACACTGCAACCCCTGACATGCTTACAGAACAGACTATGCCCTAGTATTTACTGAAGGAGAGCACACTAGCTTTCCTTATGGACCTCCCAGGAGGCAAAAATTCAGAATGTTGACAACCAGAGGCAGAAGGCCATAACCTTTTAGGCCCAGGAGACTGCATCTCCTGCCAAGCTGTGAGCAGACTCTATTCATGAGCAGCCACTAACCATGACTTCCTGAGATCTGGGACAGTTTATGGCTGCCAAGAGTGTCATAACCTGAGAGCAACTCCTCTGAGGAGATGCACAGCTCACCATGCATGGACAGTATCCTTGTGGAGTATCTGAGAAACTGACCAGAATGAACCTGAGCAGTGCACGAAAAACATGGTCCACCAGGAACTATGACATCACAGCTATCCTGAAAACCTGAGTGGCTCTCTGGAAGAGTGTACTCTGGAACATTCTGGAACCTGAGCAGCTTGGACCTGGAAAGTGCATTAGACAAAGGGCCCACCCGGGACTATGCTCTGGCAGAACACCAGGCCACTTTGGCCTGGGAATAGCAGGAGATGCATGGCTCAACTGGGACTGGGCATTCATAGAACACCCAGAAGTATGAGCAGCTTGGGCCTTGGAAGTGCAGGAGACAAAGAACCCACCTGGGACTGTGCCCCAAACAGAGAACTGGGGAGTCTGGACTGCTTGGGCCTGGGAAGAGCAAGAGATACATGGTTCAACTGGGGCTGAGCCTTCATACAACACCTGGGAATCTGAGCAGCTTGGACCTGGGAAGTGCAGGAGACACACAGCCAACCTGGGACTTCACGCCTAGCACAGGATGGACCCTAGGTAGCTTGGGCCTGGGAAGTGCGTGAGATCCATGGCCCTTCTGTAACTGTGTCCTCAAGGGACACCCAGGAGCTTGAGTGGCTGGATCTGAGAAGTGTACATCACCTTGGACTTTGGCAGACCCTGTGCTGTCCATTTGCAGTGTTCCTGCCTCTCCACAGCAAAACAGAGCAAATGACCCTGAATAAGGGTCTATTGTCACCTCTTCCTATCAGGGCTCAGATTAGACATTGAAGAGACTTGCAAGCAGAGGAGGCCAGCCTAAGTAAAGATAAGACAGGGGAACCACTCAAGAAGTGGCAGGTGCAACAGATTAAAATTAAGCACTAAAATTGCATTTAAGGACAATCGTGGACTTTGAGAAAAAGTGCAAGCTAGAACAAGGGATAACCTGACACTGAACTGACCCCAGAATATTTTTTCTAATTTTTGTGTTCAATTATGTTTCAGTTTATTTTATATTGTACATTTGGGAGTTCAAATTCTAGTCTAGGTTTTTAAATTTTTGCTTTCTGGAATTTGTTATGCATTTTGTAGTATTAAGAGTCTATTTTTTAATATCCATTTTCACTCAGGGATTTGATTACAGGCTTAATTGCTCTCTTTCCTTTTGACTTTCTTTTCTCCTCCTGATCACCTCTATCTAGCTCTTCCCTCTTCTTTTCTATACATAATGCTGTGGATCTCTTTGACTGTCCAGGATGTGGAGTTATTTCACCACTAACATGGGGTTTTGTCTTCTGTGCAATGTTGAAAGTGTAGTCTTGAGGTTACTGCAAGAGGGGGACCAAAAACCAGAGGCAGGTAGCTCAGCTCCAGAACTTTGGATCATCATAGAACCCCTGGCCCCAGGGAAGAGTGGTAGACAAGATCCCATCCAAAAGGATACATGCCTACACTGAAAGAAGCTCCATCCAAAAGCAGACAGCTCCAGTGCAAGACAACCCATGCTAATCTTCCAGCAAAACAAGAACACACTCAAGAAAATTACAAGGCACTCTTCTAAATTCAGTCACTCAGTTGTGTCTGACTCTTTGCAACCCCATGGACTGCAGCACACCAGGCCTCCCTGTCAATCACCAACTCCCAAAGTTTACTCAACTCATGTCCACTGAATCAGTGATGCCATCCAACCATCTCATCCTCTGTTATACCTTTCTCCTCTGGACCTCAATCTCTCCCAGCATCAGGGTCATTTTAAATGAGTCAGCTCTTTGCATCTGGTGGCCAAATTATTGGAGTTTCAGCGTCAGCATCAGTTCTTCCAATGAATATTCAGGACTGATCTCCTTTAGGATGGACTTGTCGGATCTCCTTGAAGTACAAGGGCCTCTCAAGAGACTTCTCCGACAATACAGTTCAAAAGCATCAATTCTTTGATGCTCAACTTTTTTTTTTTTTTCAAATTTTATTTTATTTTTAAACTTTACGTAATTGTATTAGTTTTGTCAAATATCAAAATGAATCCACCAGTGGTATACATGTGTTCCCCATCCTGAACCCTCCTCCCTCCTCCCTCCCCATTCCATCCCTCTGGGTCGTCCCAGTGCACTAGCTCCAAGCATCCAGTATAGTGCATCGAACCTGGACTGGCATCTCATTTCATAAATGATAGTCCAACTCTCACATCCATACATGACTACTAGAAAATCCATACCTTTGACTAGACAGACCTTTGTCGGCAAGATAATGTCTCTGTTTTTTAGTATGCTGTCTAGGTTGGTCATAACTTTCCTTCCCAGAAGTAAGCATCTTTGAATTTCATGGCTTCAATCACCATCTGCAGTGATTCTGGAGCCCTTCAAAAGAAAGTCAAACATTGATTGCCCTTCAATTTGCCATAAAGTGGTGGGATCAGATGCCATGATCTTAGTTTTCAGCTTTAAGCCAACGTTTCACTCTCCTCTTTTGATTTCATTAAATGACTCTTTAGTTCTTCCCTTTCTGCCATAAGGGTGGTGTCATCTGCATATCTGAGGTTATTTCTCCTGGAAAACTTGATTCCAGCTTGTGCTTCATCCAGCACAGTGTTTCTCATGAGGTACTCTGCATAGAAGTTAAATAAGCAGAGTGACAATATACAACTTTGACATATTCCTTATCCTATGTGAAGCTAGTCATTCCATGTCCCGTTCAAACTGCTGTTTTCCAGCCTGCATAGAGGCTTCTCAAGAGGCAGGTCAGCTGCTCTGGTATTCCCATCTCTTTCAGAATTTCCCAACATTTATTGTAATCCACGCAGTCAAAGTCTTTGGAATAGTCAATAAAGCAAAAGTAGATCTTTTTCTGGAACTCCCTTGCTTGATTGATGATCCAGTGGATGTTGGCCATTTGATCTCTGTTTCCTCTGACTTTTCGAAAACCAGCTTGAACAGCTTGAAGTTTACGGTTCATGTATTGCTGAAGCATGGCTTGGAGAATTTTTAGCATTACTTTACTAGCATGTGAGATGAATGCAAATGTGCAGTAGTTTGAGCATTCTTTGGCATTGCCTTACTTTGGGATTGGAATGAAAACTAACCTTTTAAAGTCCCGAGCCACTGCTGAGTTTTTCAAATTTGCTGACATATTGAGTGCAGCACTTCCATAGCATAATCTTTTAGGATTTTAAATAGCTCAACTGCAATTCTATCACTTCCACTAACTTTGTTCATAGTGATGCTTCTTAAGGCCCACTTGACTTCACATTCCAAGATGTCTGGACCTAGGTGAGAGATCAGATCATCATGATTATTTGGATTGTGAAGATCTTTTATGGACAGTTCTTCTGTGTAATCTTTGCCAACTCTTCTTAATATCTGCTGCTTCTGTTGGGTCCATACCATTTCTGTCCTTATTGTGCCTATCTTTGCATGAAATATTCCCTTGGAACCTCAAATTTTCTTGACGTGATCTCTAGTCTTTCCCATGCTATTACTTTCCTCAATTTCTTTGCACTGATCACTAAGGAAGGCTTTCTTATCTCTCCTTGCTATTCTTTGCAACTCTATATTCAAATGGCTATATCTTTCCTTCTCTCCTTTGCCTTTCCCTTCTCTTCATTTCACAGCTATTTGTAAGGCTTCCTCAGGCACCCATTTTGAGTTTTTGCATTTCTGTTTTCTTGGGGATGATCTTGATACCTGTCTCCATCCATGGTTCATCAGGCACTTTATCACACCTAGTCCCTTAAATTTATTTCTCACTTCCACTGTATAATCATAAGGGATTTGATATAGGTAATTCCTGAATGGTCTAATGGTTTTCCTTACTTTTTTCAATTTAAGTCAATATGTGGAAATAAGGATTTCCTGATCTGAGCCACAGTTAGCTCCTGGTCTTGTTTTATGCTCTCTAGGAGGAGTAAGCATCTTTTAATTTCATGGCTGTAGTCACTATCTGCAGTGATTTTGTAGCCCCCCACCTCCCCAAAATAAAGTCTGCCACCATTTCCTCTGTTTGTGCATATATTTTCCATGAAGTGATGGGGCAGGACGCCATGATTTCAGTTTTCCTAATGTAGAGCTTTAAGCCTACTTCTTCGCTTTCCTCTTTTATTTTCATCAAGAGATTGTTCAGTTTCTCTTCACTTTCTGCCATAAGGGTGGTTTCATCTGCATATCTGAAGTTATTGACATTTCTCCTGGCAATCTTGATTCCAGTTTTTGTTACTTCCAGCCCAGCATTTCTCTGCATAGAAGGTAAATAAGCAGTGTGACAATATGTAGCCTTGAGGTACTCCTTTTCCTATTTGGAACCGGTCTGTTATTCAATGTCCAGTCCTAACTGTTGCTTCCTGACCTGCATACAGGCTTCTCAAGAGGCAGGTCCGGTGGTCTGGTATTCCCATCTCTTTCAGAATTTTCCAGTTCATTTTGATCCACACAGTCAAAGGCTTTTGCAGAAGTAGATGTTTTCCTGGAACTTGCTTGTTTTTTCAAAGATCCAGCAGATGTTGGGAATTTGATCTCTGGTTCCTCTGTATTTTCTAAAACAAGCTTGAACATCTGGAAGTTAACACTTGATGTATTGCTGAAGCGTGGCTTGGAGAATTTTGAGCATGACTTTGCTAGCATGTGAGATGACTGCAACTGTAGGGCAGTTTGAGCATTCTTTGGCATTCCCTTTCTTTGAGATTGGAATGAAAACTGACCTTTTCCAGTCCCGAGCCACTGCTGAGATTTTCAAATTTCCTGGCATATTGAGTGCATCACTTCCACAGCATCATCTTCTAGGATTTGAAATAGCTCAACTGGAATCAAAGCCATAATAGAACCCCCTAATTCTCTCATGAACACTGCATTGCCTCTCAGAAAAAAATGAGATCCACAGCCATCTTCTATAACAACAACAAAATAATTCCTTCAACTAGAAAACCTTCACAGTCCACTGGTCCCAACACATTCACTGGGAGGAGTCTAACCAATTAACAGCAACGATGACCCTCCCGTTTGCAGAAAATAGACCTCAAAGACAGCCATCTAAACAACATGAAAAGACAGAGACATATCCAGCAGGTGAAGGAACACAATAAAAATCAACAAATCAATGAAAGAGGAGGAGATAAGAAGTCTACAGGAAAAACAATTCAGCATAATAATAGTCAAAGTCTTGGAAATAAATGGAGCTACAGATAAATAGACTTTAGACATGTATTGAGAAGATCAAAGGGGTGTTTTAAAAGGACCTAGAAGAAGTAATGAATAGTCAATCAATAATGAACAATGCAATAACTGAGATAGAAATCACTCTGTACAACAAAAACAGTAGAGTAACTGAAGCAGAAGAAGGACTAAGTGAGCTGGAAGATAGAATGTTGGAAATAAATGAAGCAGAACAGGAAAAAAAAATAGAGAAATGAAGACAGCCTCAGAAACTTTGGGGACAATGTTAAATGCCCCACATTTAAATCATAGGTTTCTTGGAGAAAGAAGACAAAAGGAAAGGGCATGAGAAAATATTTGAGGAGAAAATAGCTAAAAACTTCCCAGAAATAGGAAAGGGAATAGACATCTAAGATGAAAAACCCCAGAGTGTTCCACAGGGATAAATCCAAGACAAAACATATCAAAATACACATTAATCAAAATAAAAACAAACAAATAAATATACACAATGAACAAATATTCAAGGAAACAAAGGAATAACAACAAATAACATAGACGGGAATCCCCATAAGCATAACAGCTGATCTTACCCTAGAAACTCTTCAGCTTAGAAAGGAGTGGCAAGATATACTTAAAGTGATGAAAGGCAAAAACCTACAGCCAAGATTACTCTATTCAACAAGGATAGCATTCTAATTCAAAAGAGGAGTCAAAAGCTTAACAGACAAACAAAAGCAATTAGAATTCAGAACCACCAAACCAGCACTTCAGGAAATGCTGAAGGATCTTATCTAGATTGGAAACAGAAAAGCTTTACAAAATAAATCCACAAAAATATATAGTAAATGGTAACAAGATCATACTTAGCAACAACTACCTTAAACATAAATGGGCTAAAAGCTCCAATGAAAATACAAAGACTGGCTGAATGAATATAAGAATATACTGCCTGCAAGAAAACCACCTCATAATTAGGGACACGTACAGAGTGAAAGTGATGACCAGGAAAAAGCTATTTTGTGAAAATGGAGAGCAAAAGAAAGTGGGAGAAGCAATACTCATATCAGATAAATGGGCTTTAATCAAAGACCACTATAGGAGACAAAGAAGGTTGCATTACCTAATAATCAAGGTATCAATCCAAGAAGAAGCTATATGCACCCCATGTAGGAGCACCTCAATACAAGAGACAAATGCCAACAACTATTAGAGCAGAAATAGACACTAACCAATAGTATTGGGTGATTTTAATACTTCACTCATAACATGGACAGATCATCCGGACAGAAAATCAATAAGGAAAACTCATGTTTTAGATGATACATTAGACCAGTTTGACCTAATTGATATCTACAGGGCATCCCACCCCAAAAGAATAGATTTCACTATATTCTCCTTATTCTCAAGTGCAAATGGAACATTATCTTAAGACAGATCACATCCAAGGTCACGTCTAACCTTGGTAAACTTCAAAAAATTATAATATTTTCAAGCATATTTTCTGATCACAATGTTGTTAGATCAGATATCAACTACAGGAGAAAAACATAGAGGAAACACAAATAATTTGGAGGCTAAACAGCTGCTGCTGCTAAGTCACTTCAGTCGTGCCTGATTCCGTGCGACCCCATAGACGGCAGCCCACCAGGCTTCCCCGTCCCTGGGATTCTCCAGGCAAGAACACTGGAGTGGGTTGCCATTTCCTTCTCCAATGCATGAAAGTGAGAAGTGAAAGTGAAGTCGCTCAGTCGTGTCCGACTCTTAGCAATGCCATGGACTGCAGCCTTCCAGGCTCCTCCGTCCATGGGATTTTCCAGGCAAGAGTACTGGAGTGGGGTGTCATTGCCTTCTCCAAAACAGAAGAAAATTCAAATTTGAATTCAATAAAATTCAGAGATTTTTATGAAAAAAAAAAAAAAAAAAACTCTGCCAAAGTAGTCATAGATGGAACATACCTCAACATAATGAAAGCCTAATATGACAAAACCACTTCAAACATTATTATCAATAATGAAAAACTTGAAACATTTCCTTTAAAATCAGCATTAAGACAAGGGTGCCCATACTCATCACTACTAGTTTTGGAAATTCTAGCCACACTTTTCAAAGAAGAAAAAGATATAAAAAGAATCCTGATTGGAAAAGAAGAGGTAAAACTCTCTATATTTGCACATGATATTATCCTTTACACAGAAAACCCAAGAGATGCCACCAGAAAATTACTGGAGTTAATCAATGAATAGAGTAAATGTGCAGGGTATAAAATTAATACACAGAAACCCTTATATTCCTATACACTAACAATGAAAATTCAGAAAGAGAAATTAAGGAATAATCCTGTTCATCATTGCAATGAAAGGAATAAAATAACTAGAAATAAATTTGCATAAAAAGACAAAGGGCTTCCCTGATAGCTCAATTGATAAAGAAGCTACCTTCAATGTAGGAGACTCCTGTTCAATTCCTGGGTCAGGAAGATCCCCTGAAGAAGGGATAGGCTACCCACTGTAGTATTCTTGGGCTTCCCTTGTGGCCTAGCACGTGAAGAATCCTCCTGCAATGTGTGAGACCTGCACACAATGTGTTTGAGCCTTGGGTTGAGAAGATCCTCTGGAGAAGGGAAAGGCTATCTATTCCAGTATTCTGGCCTGAAGAATTACAAATTCCATACACTGTATGATCCATGGGATTGCAAAAAGTCAGACATGACTAAGCAACTTTCACTTACCCAGAGAGATACAAAATAAGCATTGATGAAAGAAAGCAAAACACATATAGATGGAGAAACATACCATGTTCTTAGATTGGATTAATTGATATAGTTAAAATGAGTATACCACCCAAAACAATCAATAGATTCAATGCAATACCTACAATATTTTTCATAAAACTAGAACAAATTATTTTATGATTTGCATGGAAACACATAAGACTTTGAAGAGACAAAGCAATTTTGAGAAAGAAGAATGGAACTAGAAGAGTCAAACTTTCTGATAAGACTACACCACAAAGATATCAAGAGAGTATGAAACTTGCACAAACATAGAAATACAGACCAATGGAACAAAATATAAAGTCCAAAGATAAATTCATGCACCCATTATCTTTGACAATGGAGGCAAAAATATGCAACCAAAAAATATATTTTCTTCAAAAAGTGTTACTGGGAAAACTGGACAGCTATGTGTAGAAACTAGAACAGTATCTAACATCATGTTCAAAATAAACTCAAAATGGATTACAGATGTAAATGTAAGACCAGAAAATATGAAACCCTTAGAGTAAAACATAGGTATAACCACTCTAAAATAAGACACAGCAAGATCCTCTATGACCCATTGCCTAGAGTAAAGGAAATAAAAACAAAATTTAAAAAAAGGAACCTAATTAAGCTCTATAGCTTGTGTACAACGAGGAAACTATAATTAAGGTGAATATGTAGCCTTCAGTTTTATGTGATTATGGTTTCAGTGTATCTGTCCTCTGATGCCCTCTTGCAACACCTACCATCTTTTTTGGGTTTCTCTTACCTTGGTCATGGGGTATCTCTTCACGGCTGCTCCAGCAAAGCGCAGCCATTGCTCCTTACCTTGGATGAGGGGTATCTCCTCACGGCACCTATCCTGAAATTGAACATGGAATAGCTCCTCTAGGCCCTCCTGAGCCCACGCAGCCACCGCTCCTTGGATCTGGGGTTACTCATCTCAGCTGCTGCCCCAACTTTGGGTGTGGGGTAGCTGCTCTTGGCTGCTCTTGTGCTGTCGCAGCCTTGCACTGTCCGCCACAGCCCCTGACCTCTGACACGGTTTAGCTCCTCCCTGCTGTGCCCCTGACCTTTGACACGGGTAAGCTTCTCTCGGCTACAGCCCCTGACCTCGGACGTGGGGTAGCTCCTCCCAGCCATCGCCCCTGACCTCAGACGTGGGGTAGCTCCTATGGGCTGCTCCAGCGCTGTTGTAGCCTTGCTCTCTCAGCTGTTGGCCCTGACCTCGGACATGGGGTAGCTCCTCTGGGCTGCTCCTGCGCTGTTGCAGCCTTGGAATCTTGGCCACCGTCCCTGACCTTGGACATGGGGTAGCTCCTCCCTGCCACCGCCCCTGACCTCAGACGTGGGGGAGCTCCTCTCAGCTATCCCTGCACCTTCGCAACCTGGCACTCTTGGCTGCTGTCCCTGACCTCGGACGTGGGGTACCCTCTCCGCCATGCTCTGTGCGCCATTGCAACTGCCGGTGCTCTGTGCCATGCCCATGGGGCCACCCAAGATGGACGGGTCATGGTGGAGAGGTTTGACAGAATGTGGTCCACTGGAAAAGGGAAAGGCAAACCACTTCAGTATTCTTTCTTTGAGAAACCCACGAACAGTATGAAAAGGCAAACTGATAGGATATTGAAAGAGAAACTCCCCAGGTCAGTAGGGGCCCAATATGCTACTGTAGAGATCAGTGGATTACTAACTCCAGAAAGAATGAAGGGATGGAGCCAAAGCAAAAAAAAAAAAAAAAAATACCCAGTTGTGGATGTGACTGGTGATAGAAGCAAGATACAATGCTGTAAAGAGCAATATTGTATAGGAACCTGGAATGTCAGGTCCATGAATCAAGGCAAATTGGAAGCGGTCAAACAAGAGATGGCAAGAGTGAACATCAACATTCTAGGAATCAGCGAACTAAAATGGATTGGAATGGGTGAATTTAACTCAGATGACCACTATATCTACTACTGTGGGCAGGAATCCTTTAGAGGAAATGGAGTAGCTATCATGGTCAACAAAAGAGCCAAAAATGCAGTACTTGGATGCAATCTCAAAAACGACAGACTGTTCTCTGTTCATTTCCAAGACTAACCATTCAATATCACAGTAATCCAAGTCTAGGCCCCAATCAGTAATGCTGAAGAAGCTGAGGTTGAACGGTTCTATGAAGACCTATGAGACCTTTTAGAACTAATAATCAAAAAAGATGTCCTTTTCATTATAGGGGACTGGAATGCAAAAGTTGGAAGTCAAGAAACACCTGGAGGAATAGGCAAATTTGGCCTTGGAATACAGAATGAAGCAGGGCAAAGACTAATAGAGTTTTGCCAAGAAAATGCACTGGTCATAGCAAACACCTTCTTCCGTCAACACAAGAGAAGACTCTACACATGGACACCACCAAATGTTCAACACCGAAATCAGATTGATATTCTTTGTAGCCAAAGATGGAGAAGCTCTATACTGTCAACAAAAACAAGACCAGGAGCTGACTGTGGCTCAGATCATGAACTGCTTATTACCAAATTCAGACTTAAACTGAAGAAAGTAGGGAAAACCACTAGTTCATTCAGGTATGACCTATATCAAAATTACTTATGATTATACAGTGGAAGTGAGAAATAGATTTAATGGAGTAGATCTGATAGATAGAGTGCCTGAAGAACTATGGACAGAGGTTCATGACATTGTACAGAAGACAGGGATCAAGACCATCCCCATAGAAAAGAACTGCAGAAAAGCAAAATGAGTGTCTGAGTAGGCCTTACAAATAGCTGTGAAAAGAAGAGAAGCAAAAAGCAGAGGAGAAAAGGAAAGATAGAAACATCTGAATGCAGAGTTCCAAAGAATAGCAAGAAGAGATAAGAAAGCTTTCCTCAGCGATCAATGCAAATAAATAAGGAAAACAAGAGAATGGGAAAGACTAGAGATCTCTTCAAGAAAATTAGAGATACCAAGGGAACATTTCATGCAAAGATGGGCTCGATAAAGGACAGAAATATTATGGACCTAACAAAAACAGTACATATTAAGAAAAGGTGGCAGGAATACACAGAAGAACTGTAGAAAAAAAAAAAAAAAAGCTTCTGCACAACAAAGGAAACTATAAGCAAGGTGAAAAGACAACCTTCAGAATGGGAAAAATAATAGCAAATGAAGCAACTGAAAAACAACTAATATCAAAAATATAGAAGCAATTCCTATAGCACAATTTCAGAAAAATAAATGACCTAATCAAATAATGGGCCAAAGAACTAAATAGACATTTCTCCAAAGAAGACATACAGATGGCTAGCAAACACATGAAAAGATGCTCAACATCACACATTATCAGAGAAATGCAAATCAAAACGACAGTGAGGTACCATTTCATGCCAGTCAGAATGGTTGCGATCCAAAAGTCTGCAAGCAATACATACTGGAGACGGTGTGGAGAAAAGAGAACCCTCTTACACTGTTGGTGGGAATGCAAACTAGTATAGCCACTATGAAGAACAGTGTGGAGATTCCTTAAAAAACTGGAAACAGAACTTCCTTATGACCCAGCAATCCCACTGCTGGGCATACACACCAAGGAAACCAGACTTGAAAGAAACATGTGTTCCCAAATGTTCATCACTGCACTGTCTCTAATAGCCAGGGTATGGAAGCAACCTACATGACCATCAGCAGACAAATGGATAAGAAAGCTGTGGTACATATACACAATGGAGTATTACTCAGCCATTGAAAATAATACATTTGAATCAGTTCTAATGAGATGGATGGAACTGGAGCCTATTATACAGACTGAAGTAACCCAGAAACAAAAACACCAGTACAGTATACTAATGCATATATATGGAATTTAGAAAGATGGTAATGATAACCCTGTACGTGAGACAGCAAAAGAGACGCACATGTATAGAACAGTCTTTTGGACTCTGTGGGAGAGGGAGAGGGTTGGATGATTTGGAAGAAATACTATACATTGAAACATGTATAGTATCATATATGAAACAAATCACCAGTTCAAGTTCGATGCAGGATACTGGTTGCTTGGGACTGGTTGCACGATACTGGTACACGGGGACGACCCAGAGGGATGGTACATGGTGGGAGAAGGGAGGGGGGTACGGGATGGGAACACGCGTATACCTGTGGTGGATTCATGTTGGTGTATAGCAAAACCAATACAATATTGTAAAGTAATTTAACTCCAATTAAAATAAATATATTTATACTACAAATTAAAAGATCTTCACGACCAAGATAATGACTATGGTATGATCATTCACCTAGTGCCAGACATCCTGGAATGTGATGTCAAGTGGGCTTTAGAAAGCCCTAGTGCACATCATGCACGTTCTGAGCTTGCAGCCTGGAGCTCTCATTTTGCCCCTTCCAACCCCACGATCCAGGGTAGGCTCGTAGTAACTGCTGAATTTTCACTTTCGGGGAGGCATCACAAACTTATTAAACCCACATTCTAGTGCAAACATGCTGCATCTTGAACCTGAACTCTGGAGCAGGCATCTTGCCACTACTAATACTGTTTATCATCATCTACTCTTTCACTGTCATGACATGCTTCCGTTGCTTCTTCATCTCCTCTGGTCAACACACTGAGTTGTTTATCATCATCCAGTGTTTACTTCAGTCCTGTAACCTGTTTTGAGTGCTTGTTCAACCCACTCCAGGTCAAATATATCTAGTATTCAATGCTGCGACAGGTTATGTGTTTCTTCATCCTCCTCTGTTTAAACATACTGTAATTTACCACCCTTTGCATTTCAGTTCTGTGACATGCTTCTATCCACTCCAGGTCTAACAGAGTCAGTAGATTATCATCACCCAATGATTTAACTGTGGAACATTCCACAAGTCTTCTTCATGCACCCCATGTCAAACATACCCAGTAGCTTATCACCATCCCGTGTTTCAGTGCAGTGACATGATGTAAGTGTTTCTTCATTTTCTCCAGGTAAAGCACACTCAATAGTTTGTCACCAATGTTTCACCTGTGACATGATTCTTCTTAATTTATTTAGTTGGCTGTGTTGGGTCATAGTTGTGGCACGTAAGATAGTCCTTGAGACAAGCCAACTCTCACCATGGCATGCAGTCTCTGGAGTGTGAGAACTTCAGTGTTTGCAGCTGTGCAGGTTTAGTTACTCTGTAGCATATGGGATGTTAGTTTCCCAGTCAGCAATTGAACCTTCATCCCCTACACTTCAAGGTGGATGCTTAACCACTGAACCACCAGGAAAGGCCCTGTGACATGCTTTAAGTGCTTGCTTTTACACCCTATATCAAAAAGACACATTGTTTGATGGGATTATATCACCATCCAGGGTTGCAAAGCATTTGGCATGCTTCAAGAACTTCTTCATCCACATTGGTCAAACACAACCAGGTGTTTATCACCATGCAGCACCATTCCATGCAATGTGCTTCCTCATTGATTACTCGTTGAACACTTCCAATAGATTATCATGATCTACTGTTTCAGTGCAATGACACCTCAAGTTATTCTTCACGCACCCTGGGTCAAACACATCCAGTTGTATATCTCCATCCAGTGTTTCTTCATCCAGTGAAAGCTGTGACATGCTTTCAGTGTTTCTTTATCCACCCCAGGTCAAACGTACTCAGTAGCTTATCATTATCCACACTTTAAAGAGGTGATTCAGCCGCATCTTGGTCCACCTGACCTAAAATAGACTCATCAGCTTATCACCTTTTGTTTTTCACTGCTGTCACAAGTTCAAGTGCATCTTTATCAAACACACCAGTAGTTTATCACCATCCAGTATTTCCAAGCTCTGACACAACTGCTTTATCATCCAGACTATAAAAATACATCCAGTAGCTTATCAATGTCAGTGTTTCAGTGCTGTGATGTGATTCAAGTGCCTATTCATCCACACTCTGGAAATACACACTCTGTAGTTTATTACCATACAGTGCTCAGTGCCTTGACATGTGACATGCTCCAAATGTTTCTTTGTCCACCTGGTGTCAAATACTCAATAGTGTATCAACATCTATATTTCAGCATATGCTTCTTTGTCAATCCTGGCCCATCACTTCTAGGAGTTTACCACCTTCAGGGTTTCAGTGCTGTGATATACTTCATGTGCTTCATCCTCTCCTGTAAAACATACTCATTTGTGTATCATCATCCCGTATTCAGTAGAGTGATATGCTTCAAGTGCTTAATAGTCCATATCAGTCGAACGTTCCCAGCATTTTATCATTCGCCAAGGTTTCAGGGCTGTAACTTGTGGCATATATTAGGTGTTTGTTTGACTCCCAGAGGTCAAACTCAACAAGTGTTTTTTCACCATTCAGTCTATCAGTGCTGTGACATACACCAGTGATTCCTTATCTACTCTGGGTTAATACACACATCCATTCTTTCAGTGCTGATTAATTCACAAGGCTTCCTCATCTATCCTATTTCAAATACATACAGTCGTTTATCAACATCCAGTGTTTAAGTGCTGTGACACACTTCAGGTGCTTCCTTATTTACCCAAGACTGATGTTTTTCGGTCACACAGCCATGTCCAGCTCTTTGCAACCCCATGAACTACAGCACACCAGGCTTCCCTGTCCTTCACTATCTCCTGGAATTTGCTCAAATTCATGCCCATTGAGACAGTTATGCCAACATTCAACTATTTTATTCTCTGTCACACCCATCCCCACCTGCTTACAATCTTACCCAGCATTAGTGTCTTTTCTAATGATTTGGCTCTTTGCATCAGGTGGCCAAAGTATTGCAACTTCAACATCCGTCCTTCCAATTAGTAGTCAGTGTTGATTCTCTTTAGAACTGACTGGTTTGAACTCTTTGCAGTTCAAGGGACTCAAGAGTCTTCTCCAGCACCACAGTTCTAAAACATCAATTATTTGGCATTCAACCTTCTTTATGGTTCAGATCTCACATCCATGCATGACTACTGGGTAAAACCATACCTTGATTATATGGACCTTTGCCAGAAAAGCGATGTCTCTGGTTGCATATGCTGTCTAGGTTTGTCATAGCTTTTCGTCCAAGAAGCAAGTGTCTTTTAACTTCATGGCTTCAGTTACCATGCACAGTGATTTTGGAACTACAAAAATAAAAATCTGTCACAGTTTCCTTGTGTCTTAATCTATTTGCTATCAAATACTTTGGCCATCTCACATGAAGAGTTGACTCATTGGAAAAGACTCTAATGCTGAGAGGGATTGGGAGCAGGAGGAGAAAGGTACGACAGAGGATGAGATGGCTGGATGGCATCGCTGACCCGATGGACATGAGTCTGAGTAAACTCCGGGAGCTGGTGATGGACAGAGAGGCCTGGCATGCTGCAATTCATGGGGTCACAAAGAATTGGACATGACTGAGTGACTGAACTGAACTGGACTGATGGGACTGGACGACATGATCTTAGTTTATTGAATGTCGAGGTTTAAGCCAGCTTTTTTAATTCCCACTTTCATCTCAGCAAGGAGCTCTAATTCCTATTCTGCTTTCTGTCATCCGCATGTCTGAGTTTATTGATATTTCTCCCAGAAATTTTGATTCCAGCTTGTGCTTCTTCCAGTCTGACATTTTGCATGGTATACCTTGCAGGTAAGTTCAAGACAGTCTTGATGTACTCCTTTACCAATTCTGAACAAGTCCTTTGTTCCTGCCTGATTCTGTTACTTCTTGACCTGCATACAGGTTTCACAGGAACCAGGTAATGTGGTCAAGTATATACATCTCTTTAAGAATTTTCCACATTTTCAGTGACCCTCATATGCAAAGTCTTTAGCATAGTGAGTGAAGCAGAAGTAGATCATTTTCTGGAATTCCATGCTTTGTCTATGATCCAGTGAATGTTGGCAATTTGATCTCTGATTCCTCTGCGTTTCCTAACCCTATTTGTACATTTGAAAGTCCTCAGTTCACATATTGTTGAAAACTAGATTGAGGAATTTTGAGCATTACATTGCCAGCATATGAAATGAGCACGATTGTGCAGTAGTTTGAGCATTCCATCACAATTCCCCTCTTTGGGATCAGAGTGAAACTGACCTTTTCCTGTCCTGTGGTCATTGATGATTTTTCCAAATTTCCTGGCACATTGAGTGCAGCATTTTAACAGCATTATTGTTATTGTTTTAATTTGAAATAGATCAGATCAGTCGCTTAGTCGTGTCCAACTCTTTGCGACGCCATGAATCGCAGCACGCCAGGCCTCCTTGTCCGTCACCAACTTCCGGAGTTCACTGAGACTCTCGTCCATCAAGTCAGTGATGCCATCCAGCCATCTCATCCTCTGCTGTCCCCTTCTCCTCCTGCCCCCAATCCATCCCAGCATCAGAGTCTTTTCCAGTGAGTCAACTCTTCGCATGAGGTGGCCAAAGTACTGGAGTTTCAGCTTTAGCATCATTCCTTCCAAAGAAATCCCAGGGCTGATCTCCTTCAGAATGGACTGGTTGGATCTCCTTGCAGTCCAAGGGATTCTCAAGAGTCTTCTCCAACACCACAATTCAAAAGGATCAATTCTTCGGTGCTCAGCCTTCTTCACAATCCAACTCTCACATCCATACATGACCACAGGTAAAACCATAGCCTTGACTAGAGGAACCTTTGTTGGCATAGGTAAGCTTCAATTCTATCACCTCGACTAGCATTGTTTGTGGTCATTCTTCCTAAGATCCACTTGACTTCACACTCCAGGTTGTCTGCTCTATGTGAGTGATCACACCATTATGGTTATCTAGATGATTAAGTGGAGAAGGCAATGGCACCCAGCAGCAGGTGATTAAGACCTTTCTTTGACACAGTTCTCTTATACTCTTGCCAACACTTCATCACATTTTCTGCTTCTGCTAGGCTCATACCACTTCTGTCCTTGATTGTGCCCATGTTTGCAAGAAATATTCCCTTTGTGTCTCTAAGTTCCTTGGCAAGATTTCTAGCCTTTCCTATTCTATTGTTTCCTCTATTTTTACTGGCCTTATACACACACAATATCATATCCCCATTCAGTGTTTACGTTCAGATATGCTTCAAGTGTTTTTTAATCCACTCCAGAAGAATGTAGTGTGATAGTTTATCAACATCCTTTTTTTCTGTATTGTGACATGTTTTGAGCCTCCTTCATTCCCTCCAGGTAAAACACACCCTATAAATTATCATCATTCATTGATGCTGTGCTATTACAGACTTGAAGTGTCCATTTGTCTGATTGAGTCAAACACTCCCTGTAGTTTACCACTATCCAGTGTTCCAGTACTGGGGCATGCCTCATGTACTTCGTTATCCTCTCCAAATAAAATATGGTCAGTAGCTTATCACAATTACTGTTTCGGTTCTACGATGAGTTTCAAGTCCTTCTTTAATTCATTCTAGATAAAACACATTCAGAAGTTTACCATGGTCCCAAGTTTTACTCTGTGTCATGCTTCCAGTTTCTCTTCATTCAACATGTATCAAACACACTCAATAGTTTATCACCATCCAGTGTTTCCGTGCTGTTTACTGCTTCAACTGTTTCTTCATTCTCTGAAGAAAATACACAACCAATAATTTATCACAATCCAGTGTGTTAATTCTGGTATATGTTTCAAAAGATCCTTTGTCCACCCAAGGTTGACCGCACTCTTAGTTTATCACCATCCCTGGATTCAGTGCTGTTACATACTTTCATCATTTTTTCAACTACCACAGGTCATCATACACAATGATTTATCACGATCCAGTTTCAGAGTTGTGACATGCTTCATGTGCTTCTTTCCCTATACAAGATCAAAGAAAGACCGCCTAAAGTGTGAACATACAGTGTTTCAGTCGTGAAACATACTTCAAGTGGTTCTTGATTCACTCCACGTCAAATGCAGCATATAGGTTATCGACATTCGTTGTTTCAGTGCTATGACACATTTCACTGGCTGCTTCACTAACTCCCGGTCAAACACATTCAGCATTTTACCACTATCTAGGGTTTCAGATCTGTGACATGCTTCAAGTGCTCCTGAAACTACTCAAGGTCAAATGCATTCAGTAGCTTTGTTGTTGCTGGTTGTTATTTGTTGTTCAGTCACTCAGTCATCTCCAGCTCTTCGTAATCCCATGGACTGCAGCATATCTCGCCTTTTTGTCCTTCACCATCTCCCGGAGCTTGTTCAAACTCAAATTCAATGGGTCAGTAATGCCATCCAACCATTTTGTCCTCTTCCATCTCCTTCTCCTGCTCCAATCTTTTCCAGCATCAGAGTGTTTTCCAATGAGTTGGCTCTTCACATTAGATAGCCATAATATTAGGGCTTCTGCCTCAGCATCAGCCCCTCCAGTGAATTTTCAGGATTGATTTCCTTTAGGGTTGACTGGATTCATTTCCTTGCAGCCCAAGGGACTCACAGGAGTCTTCTCCAAGATTGCAGTTCAAAAGTATCAATTCCTTAATGTTCAGCCTCCTTTATGGTATGGCTTGCTTTGGCACATGACTACTGAAAAATACAAAAACATAGCTCTGACTATATGGGTCCTTGTTGGCAAAGGAATGCCTCTGCTTTTTTACATGCAGCATGGGTTTGTCACAGCTTTTACAAGAAATAAGTGTCATTTAATTTCATAGCTTCAGTCACCATCTGCCATGGTTTTGGAGTCCACAAAAACAGAAGTCTGTCACTGTTTCCATTGTTTTTCCATCTATTTGTATAAAGTGATAGCATTGGATGCCATGATCTAAGTATTTTGAATGTTGAGCTTTAAGCCAACTTATTCAATCTCCCATTTTACTTTCATCAAGAGGCTCTTTAGTTCTTCTTATCTTTCTGCCATAAGGGTGGTGTCCTCTGCATATTTGAAGTTATTGATATTTCTCCATCAATCTTGATTCCACCTTGTGATTCCTCCAGCACAATGTTTCTCATTATGTATTCTATGTAGAAGTTAAATAAGCAGGGTGACAATTATACAGCCTTGAGGTACGCCTTTTCCTATTTGGAACCAGTCTGTAGTTCTATTTCCAGTTCTAACTGTTGCTTCCTGACCTGCATACAGGTTTCTTAAGAGGCAGGTCAGGTGGTCTGGTATTCCCATCTGTTTCAGAATTTTCCAACATTTATTGTAATCCACACAGTCAAAGTCTCAATAAAACATAAACAGATTTCTTCTGGAACTGTCCTGGTTTTTCAGTGATCTGGTGGTTGTTGGCAATTTGATCTTGGTTCCTCTGCCTTTTCGAAAACCAACTTGTATATCTGGAAGTTCACGATTAATGTATCGCTGAAGCATGGCTTGGAGAATTTTGAGCATTAATTTAGTAGCGTGTGAGATGAGTGCAGTAGTTGGAGAATTCTTTGACATTGTCTTTCTTTGGGATTGGAGTGAAAACTGACATTTTTCTGTCCTGTGGTCAGTGCTGAATTTTCCAAATTTGGTGGCATGTTGAGTGCAGAACTTTCATAGCATCATCTTTTGGGATTTGAAAGAGCTCAACTGGAATTCTATCACCTCCACTACCTTTCTTTGTAGTGACGCTTCCTAAGGCCCACTTGAGTTCACATCCCAGGATGTCTGGCTCTAGGTGAATGATCACACCATTGTGATTATCTGGGTCATGAATATCTTTTTTGTACAGTTTTTTCTGTGTATTTTTGCCACCTCTTCTTAAAATCTTCTGCTTCTTTTAGGCCCATACCATTTCTGTCCTTTATTGAGCCCATTTTTGCATGAAATGTTTGTTTGGTATCTCTAATTTTTTTTGAGGAGATCTCTAGTCTTTTCCATTCTATTGTTTTCCTATATTTCCTTGCTTCAATGGGTGTGGCACAATTCAAATGCTTCTCTTTCCACTCTGGTCAGTCATAGCCAATATTTTGTACCAACCAGTGTCCAGTGCTGTGACATATGACTGATTTCAATTCATCAGTGAAGTGAGTAAAAAAAAACAAACAAACAAAACAAAAAAAAAAAACCTCCAGGAGTTTATCAACACAGTGTTTCATGGCTGCCACTGGATTCGAGTACTTCTTCACCCACTCCAGGTTAACATAGTCATTTATCACCATCCATTGCTTCACTACACTGACATGTTTCAAATGCTTCTATATTAATCCTGGTGCAAATTTTCTAGTAGTTATAAACAGCCAGTGTTTTAGTTTTGGAGCATGACCCAATGGCTTCTTCATTCTCACCCATAAGCCAAAGTCTAGTGTTTACATACTGTGACATGCTTAAAGAGCTTCATCATCCACCCTAGATCTAGACAGTCAGCATTTTATCATCATACCAGCATTTTAGTGGTGTTACATGATTTTAAATTTTGTTTGCCCACACTGAGGCATACACAGCCAGTACTTCATCATCCTCCAGTGTTTCAGGCTTTGATAAAATTAAATGTGTTCTTGGTCCCACTGACATCAATATACTTACCATTGATTACCATCTGGTTTCACTGCTGTGACATAATGTCAACTGCTTCTTCATCCATTCCTGTGTCAAACAAACCCAGTAGTTTTTTCCCCATCTAGTGTTAGTGTTCAATACTATGAAATGATTTCTGGAGTCTCTGTGTCCATCCCACCTCAAACATAGTCAGTATTATCAATCAATGCTTCAGTGATGTCACATGCTTCAGGTGCTTTCTTCGTTCACTCCATATCAAGTACTTTCAGTCATTTATAAGCATCCAATGTTTCAGTTGTGTGACATGCTTCAACTATTTCTCTAAACCACTTGAGCTGAAACATACCCAATATCTTATGACCATCCAGTGTTTCAGTGCTGTGACATGCTTCAAGTGCTTCTTCTACTCCATGTTAAACACAAGCAATAGTTTATCACCATCAATTGTTTCAGTTCTGTAACATTCTTTAAGTCTTTTTCCATGTACTCTGCTTCAAATACACTGGGCAGTTGTTCACCATCAAGTATTTAGTTCTATGATATGTTTCAACGTTTTCTGTACCTACCAATTCATACACACTCATAAATTTATCACCATCCTGTGTTTTAGGGCTGTCATATGGTTAAATGAGTCCCCATCCCCACCCCAGGTCAAACACACCCAGTATTGATCAACATACAGCCTTTCAGCTATGTGATACATTTCGAGTGTTCTATGATCCAATCTTGGAAGATACATCCAATAATTTATCGAATTCCAGTGTTTCAGTGCTCTGAAGTTTTTAAGTGTTTCTGCATCCAAATAGCTCAGGCATGATTAATAGATTATAACCATCACTGTTTCAGTTTTATGACATGACTTGAGTACATCTTCATCTACTTTATACTCAATAATTACCACCATCCTGTAAA
The DNA here is from genome assembly GCF_002263795.3 of Bos taurus. Lineage (NCBI taxonomy): Eukaryota > Metazoa > Chordata > Mammalia > Artiodactyla > Bovidae > Bos > Bos taurus. The sequence continues at coordinate 39,620,810 of NC_082638.1, forward strand.
TCAGAGGTAAAATATTCTTGGAATGCTTCTTTGTCTACTGTGGGTCAAACACACCTAGTAGTTTTTCACCATTCAGTGTTTCAGTGCTGTGACGACTTCCACTGCTTCTTCGTGTACTACAGGTCATCGCACCAAGTATCTTGTAACTACGAGCTTGCACTCTAGAGAACATATCTCTCCACTACTGAGACTGAATTGTAGAGCATGCATCTCACAACTACTAAGACCCCATTCTAAGTGCACATGACACTTCTGCAGTGCCTAAACTCTGGAGGAAATGTGATGACAGTATTGTCACACAGTATTGATCCTGTATTCTAGAACACACATCTTACCAGAACACACTGAACCAGTGTTCTACAGCAGGCTTAGCACAACTACTTAGCTTCCATTCTGGATGTATCATCCTACCTCTACTGAGTCACTACTACATGGCATACGTGACCCAACTTCTGAGTTTGCACTATGGAATACACATTATGCCACCACTGAGCCAGCTCTAGTGTACACATGACAAAGTACTGATCCCCACGTCAAAGGGCAATGCCAAACATTATTCAAAGTACTGGACAATTGTGCTCATTTCACATACAAAGCAAGACAATGCTCAAAATTCTTTGAGCTAGGCTTCAAAGTATGTGATCCAATACACTGGATTTAGAAAAAGCAGAGGAATGAGGGCTTATACTGTCCAGCTCCATGGCCTACTAGAAAAAGTAGGAAGTCAAGAGATACCTGGAGTAACAGGCAAGTTTGACCTTGCAGTACACATGAAGCAGGGCAAAGACTAACAGAGTTTCCTAAGAGAACTCACCACTCATAGCAAACACTCTCTTCCAACAACACAAGAGATGAGTCTAGAGATGGTCAGTGCTGAAATCAGATTATGTTCTTTGCAGCCGAAGATGGAGAAGCTCTATACATTCAGCCACAACAAGACTGAGCAGTGACATGGCTCAGATCATGAATGCCTTTAAGCAAAGTTCAAACTTAAATTGAAGAGAGTATGAAAAACCACTAGACCATTTGGGTTTGACTGAAATCAAACCCTTATGATTACACAGTGGATGTGACAAATCAAATTGAAGGATTTGATCTTATAGACAGACTACAGGGAGAATTATGGACAAAGTGTCATGACATTCTGCACGAGACAGTGATCAAGAGCATACTTAAGAAAGATAAATTCAAAAAGGCGAAAGGGTTGTCTGAGGAGCCCTTACAAATAGCTTAGAAAAGAAGAGAAGCTAAAGGCATAGGAGAACAAAAAAGATAATCTATTTGAATCCAGTTTCCCAAAGAACACCAAGGAGAGACAAGAAAGCCTTCCTCGGCAGTCAGTGCAAAGAAATAGAGAAAAACAATAGGATGTCAAAGAACAGGTATCGCCTCAAGAATGTTACAGATACCAAGGGAACATTTCATGCAAAATTGGCACAATAAAGGAGAGAAACAATATGGACCTGACAGAAGCAGAATCTATTAAGAAGTGGTGGCAAAAATACGCAGAACTGTACCAAATAATAATAATAATAAAAATAATAATAAGATCTTAATGACCCAGTTAGCTGTGATGGTGTCTTTACTCACCTAGAACCAGACATCCTGGAATGTGAAATCAAGTAGCCCTTAGTAAATCACTATGAACAAAGTTACTAGAGGTGATGGGTTTCCAGTCGTGCAGTTTCAAGTCCTATCAGATTATACCATTAAAATCCTGCACTCAATATGCCAGAAACTTTGGAAAACTCGGCATTGGCCACAGAACTGGAAAAGGTTAGTTTAAAGTCCAATCCCAAAGAAAGGCTATGCCAAAGAATGTTCAAACTACAACACAATTACATGTATCTCACATGCAAGCAAAGTGATGCTCAAAGTTCTCCAAGCCAGGCTTCAACAGTACGTGAACCCAGAATTTCCAGATGTTAAGGGTGGATTTAGAAAAGTCAGAGGAACCAGAGATCAAATTGCCAACATCCATTGGATCAGAGAAAAAGCAAGGGAGTTCAAGATATACATCTACATCTGATTTGGACTATGCCAAAGGTTTTGACTGTGTGGATGACAACAAACTATGGAGAATTCTTGAAAAGATGCAAATATCAGATCTCTTTAGCTGCCTCCTGAGAAATCTGTAGGCAGATTAAGAAGCAAGAGTTAGAACTGGACATGGAACAATGCACTAGATTCAAATTGGGAAAGGAGTACATCAAGGCTGTATATTGCCATGTGGCTTATTTAACTTATATTCAGAGCACATCATGTGAAATGCCAGGCTGGATGAAGCCCAAACTAGAATCAGGATTGCCTGGAGAAATATCAATAACCTCAGATATGCACTTGACACTACATATATGACTGAAAGTGAAGAATAACTAAGGAGCCTGCTGATGAAAAGAAAGAAGAGAGTGAAAAAGCTGGCTCATAACTCAACATTGAAAAAATGAAGATCATGGCATCTGGTCCCATCACTTCATGTCAAATAGGGAAAACATGGAGAAAATGGAAACAGTGATAGACTTTATTTTCTCAGGCTCCAAAATCACTGCAGATGCTGACTGCAGCCATGAAATTAAAAGGTGCTAGATCCTTGGAAGAAAAGCTGTAACCATCTAAAGAGCATATTCAAAAGCAGAGGCATAACTTTGCAATTATGGGAGAGTTGAACTATACAGGAAACTGAGCATGGAATAATCAATGCTTTTGAACTGTGGTGTTGGAGAATACTCTTGTGAGTCCGTTGGACTGCAAGGAGATCAAAGCAGGCAATCCTGATAGAACTCAGCTCTGAATATTCATTGGAAGTACTTTTGCTGAAGCTGAAACTCTGATACTTTGGCCACCTGATGCAAAGAAATGACTAGAGGAAAAGGCCCTGATGCTGGGAAATCTTTAGGGGAGAAGGAGAAGGGCCTAACAGAGGATGAGATGGTCAGATGGTACAACTAATTTGATGCACATTAGTTTGAGCAAACTCTGGGAGTTAGTGATAGATAGTAAGGCCTCGTGGTGTTGCAGAGAGTTGCTATGACTGAGCAACAGAACAACAGGAGAATAATACATTTCAGTAAGAAGTGAAGACACAACTTTCAAGAAGTTACTCAGAGAAAAATAGAGAGAAATTATCAATCCACTGCTCATACAGCCATTTTTACTGCTATTGAAACAAGTTTTTCCATATTTAAATGTGACTTTCCTGAAGCATGTGAATTCTGTTTTTGTTTTTTAATCTCAGAGAGGTGTATTGATGAAATCATGATGCACAGAGAAATGTCAGTTCTCACAGATTCCCTTAATAAAATCATGATGTACTTAAGGAGTTAGCGTTTTTTTTTCCCATGGGAATGAAATTTTTTGATGAGTAACTTTTTAATTCTTTAGAAAACATTAATTACTATGATCAAATTAGTTTGGAATATTTGTAGTCTTTCCTTCAGTATCAGAAGATACTACAGCCCTAATAATAATGCAGGATTTTCCAACTGAAATCCTGAAACAGAATAGCTCACCACATTCTAAAAGCACTGCTACCCCTATAAAGCTAACAACAGTATTTTTCACAGAGCTAGAACAAATAATATTTCACAATTCATATGGAAATACAAAAAAACTGGAATAGTCAAAGCAATGTTGACAAAGAAGAATGGAACTGGAAGAATCAACCTGCCTGACTTCAGGCTCTACTACAAAGCCACAGTCATCAAGACAGTATGGTACTGGCACAAAGACAGAAATATAGATCAATGGAACAAAATAGAAAGCCCAGAGATAAATCCACGCACATATGGACACCTTATCTTTGACAAAGGAGGCAAGAATATAAAATGGATTAAAGGCAATCTCTTTAACAAGTGGTGCTGGGAAAACTGGTCAACCAACTACTTGTAAAAGAATGAGATTAGAACACTTTCTAACACCCTACACACAAAAAGACACAAAATGGATTAAAGATCTAAATGTAAGATCAGAAACTATAAAACTTCTAGAGGAGAACATAGGCAAAACACTCTCCGACACAAATCACAGCAGGATCCTCTATGACCCACCTCCCAGAATATTGGAAATAAAAACAAAAATAAACAAATGGGACCTAATTAAACTTAAAACCTTCTGCAGAACAAAGGAAACTACTAGCAAGGTGAAAAGACAGCCTTGAATGGGAGAAAATAATAGCAAATGAAGCAACCGACAAACAACTAATCTCAAAAATATAGAAGAAACTCTTGCAGTGCAATTCCAGAAAAATAAATGACCCAATAAAAAAATGGCCAAAAAAACTAAATAGACTTTTCTCCAAGAAGACATACAGATGGCTAACAAACACATGAAAAGATGTTCAACATCACTCATTATCAGAGAAGTGCAAATCAAAACCACAATGACGTACCATTTCACACCAGTCAGAATGGCCATGATCCAAACACCTACAAGCAATACATGCTGGAGAGGGTGTGGAGAAAAGGGAACCCTCTTACACTGTTGGTGGGAATGCAAACTAGTACAGCCACTATGGAGAACAGTGTGGAGATTCCTTAAAAAACTGGAAATAGAATGGCCATACGACCCAGCGATCCCACTGCTGGGCATACACACCGAGGAAACCAGAATTGAAAGAGACACGTGTACCCCAATGTTCATTGCAACACTATTTATAATAGCCAGGACATGGAAGCAACCTGGATGACTGTCAGCAGATGAATGGATAAGAAAGCTGTGGTACATATACACAATGGAGTATTACTCAGCCATTAAAAATACTACATTTGAATCAGTTCTAATGAGGTGGATGAACTGGAGCCTATTATATAGAGTGAAGTAATCCAGAAAGAAAAATACCAATACAGCATACACATGCATATATATCGAATTTAGAAAAATGGTAATGACAACCGTGTAAGCGAGACAGCAAAAGTGACACAGAGGTATAGGACAGTCTTTTGGACTCTGTGGGAGAGGGAGAGGGTGGGATGATTTGGGACAATGCCACTGAAACATGTTTAATATCACATATGAAATGAATCACCAGTCAAGGTTTCATGCATAATACTGAATGCTTGGGGCTGGTGCACTGGGACGACCCAGAAGGATGGATGACCCAGAAGGGTAGGGTGGAGGGGCGGGTGGGTTCAGGATGGGAACATGTGTTTACCTGTGGTGGATTCACGTTGATGCATGGAAAAACCAATACAATATTGTAAAGTAATTAACCACCAATTAAAATAAATAAATTTATATAAAAATAATAAAAGCACAGTAGAAAACTGTTAATTTTCTATTAAAATCAGTGAGCATTTTATCCAAATTAAAGAATGGCAAAAACAACTTGAAGAACATCACTAAAGCCTGCTGAAAGAAATACAGTACAGGGTTAATGGTATGCAAGTTTAGGGTACACAAAACTTGAACTATAGTAATGGAAAATATATTAAAAGTTTCCTAGTGTGTGGGCAGAATGAGAAGTCTCCTCAGAAACTAAAACAAAGAAAACAAATCTTCACATTCTTTTAGAAAATCCAAATTGCTTCAGAAGGAAATATAAAGACACAGAAGAGAGAGCTAACAGCTTAAGTAGATCTATGTATGCTCAAATTATATAAGCAACATTATGTTTCATAGGCTTTTAGGCATTCATACCACAAATTTGAACTCTGATGGTTGGGATACCCTTACATCTCATCTTGGTGAACTATTGCATAGAATATTTTTATTTTGTGGTAAATTTGTCTAATCAGTATTGTTCTATCATGTTTTAAAAAATAAGTATATTTGTGCTTTCAACATTCAAGGTACATTTGCTTGTTGCTGCATATATGTAACTACACTTCTATGTTAAACAAACTCACTTTTTAAAGGAACTTATTTATTTTATTATTTTTTAAATTTTATTTATTTTGGCGGGGCCAGGTATTCATGGATGTTCAAGGGCCTTTTCTAGCTGAGGCAAGTGGTATGGTGCACTTTGATATGGTGCATAGCCTTCCCATTGTGATGGTTTCTTTTGTTGCAGAACACTGGCTCTAGTTTTGGCACATGAGCTCATGAGTTGTGGCCCATGAGTTTAGCTACACTTCGGCATGTGGGATCCTCCCAGACAAGGATCACTGGGAAGCTGACTATTAACCAATGGATCACTAGGGTAGTTCTGAACAAACCCAGACTCTGCAGGCTAGAAGTTTGTTCTACTTATCTACTTAAGTTGTACTTATCTATCTTAAGTAGATACTGTGTTGCTTTGGGGGATTCTCCTGGTGGCTCAGTGGTAAAGAATCCACCTCCCAATGTGGATGACCCAATGTTGAGAAATCCCTGAGTTGGAAAGATAGATCTTCTGGAAGAGAGAATGGAAACCAACCTCAGTATTCTTGCCTGGGTAATCCCACGGGCAGAGAAGCCTGGTAGTCTATGGTCCATGGAGATGAAAAAGAGAAGGAAATAACTTAGCAACTAATCACGACCACCACCACTATATTGTTTTGGGAGATAAAGTAAATAATTTGTTTAAAAGACCTTTTCCTGGAATGTCTGAAAAGTAGTCAGTGTTTTTGATTATTCAAACTATGCATAACTAAAAGGCATTTATTTTTATTGTGTGTAAAAATCTTTTCAATATTGACCGTGATTTTTTATAATGTATTGCCAGAGAATTTAGCCAGTCATTATATACATTTATTTAGCTCTCTTTTGAAGCCATGTCTTACAACAGCAACTGATTTCAATTATGTTCTTGCTTTAATATTCATCTTGAATTAGATTTTTTTGTCATTTTTGCAAGCAGCATTTCAGTAGATTTAAATCATTTATTTAATCTTTCAATATCTTCACTACAACAACTATCCTCTAAAAAGGGAAATGACACTCCATTTCTCCTGTGATTTTATAGGGACAAGAGAGTAGTAAAGTTCATTGCTTAATGTATTTTTTTCAGGGTTAAAATACTCTTTCTAAGGCAGACCTCCAAACTTCAAGTTTTTCAAGCATTTTTAAAAAATCTATTTTGGTTTCTGGTCTGCTTAGTCTCACAGTTATGTCTGACTTTTTGTGACGTCTGGACTATAGCCCATCAAGCTCCTCTGTCTATGGGGGTTTTCCAGGCAAGAATACTGGAGTGGGTTGTCAGGCCACTCTTCCAGCAGATCTCTTATAGCAGGTGAATTTTTTACTATCTGCACCTCCAAGGAAGCCTAAAGAATATGGGAGTGAGTGACCTGTTGCTTGTCCAGATAATCCTTCCAAACCAGAAATCAAACTGCATTGCAGCAGATTGTTAAGCAGGTGACCTACCAGGGAAGCCCTAGTTTCTGCTTAAAAGTTCCAATTGTCATTCCTTATTATGTGGACTCACTGATCATATGTCATGATTAAGTAAGAGATAACTTTCAGTACAACGTTTCATACTTGAAGTCAAACACATTTTTTTTTCCTTTGAAGGAAATTATACCATATTGATGAAAATACCCAACAAATTATATACTAAAATTGGAAAAAATATTCAAACAAACTCAAGGGCCATAGCCTGGTAAATGGTCTTTCATACAGTTTTAAGAGGAGTGTTCTGAAGCTGTAGGGGCAGAGCCAGTATACACAGAAATTTCTTTAAAGTGGAAAATACATGAGTGAAACATATATCGTGGTAAAAAGGATCCTGTTAACCACAAAATACAAATATGGCAAGCAGTGATGTTAGTGTTTTCCTAGGCAAGAATCTGGAATCATTAAACTTCTTAATTATCTTAACTGACTAGGAACACACAACTCCAAAGCACAGAAATGCACAATCTCATTTTCGTATCCTGATTTTCCAGAGGGTACACTGATGACAGACAACTACAGTAGATTTTTACCTCCCCATTCAAGTGAATACCCAGTGACTATTCTCCATGGTTAAAGCAGATGTACAATATTTGTTTCACAGGTCAAAAATAGGGTGTCTAGCATAAAGTTCAAGCAAAATTATATCTAGTTAGAATGTTCACTAATGCTTAAATAGGTGAAAAGGTCTTCCATCACTATGAAAAACAATACTAAACATTTTATTTCCGAAGAGAAGGTATTTTTGTTTGTTTGTTTGTTTGCAGTAACTTTAAACTTTATTCCATCACTCCAACATTGGATACACAGACTAGGGGCTCTACTACCGCCACCACCAGTCCCTAGCTTACTGGACCTAAATATTTCAAAGAGAGGGATCTCTAATGAACCACAAGATGTTCCTGTCTCCCAAACATAAGACCATTTGTCCAGGTCCTCTGATAGATATATAACCTTTCTCTTTAATTCCTCCACCACTTGTATTACGCTAGATTCCTAACAGAAGCACCCTGATGGAATTTGTTTCTCCAAGAAGGAAGACAACGGATACAATTTAAGTGAAGAAATGGTCAGGCAAGAGCACTTATTAACAGGTAGCAGAAGTCTGTTCAGTAGTATGAGTTAGCTCAAGCGGTTCTAATTAGGGAAATGAACGCAGTCTTCATTACATTGACACATCTCGTTTCAAGCTCAGGGATTTCTCAACATTGGGTCATCCACATTGGGAGGTGGATTCTTTACCACTGAGCCACCAGGAGAATCCCCCAAAGCAACACAGTATCTACTTAAGATAGATAAGTACAACTTAAGTAGATAAGTAGAACAAACTTCTAGCCTGCAGAGTCTGGGTTTGTTCAGAACTACCCTAGTGATCCATTGGTTAATAGTCAGCTTCCCAGTGATCCTTGTCTGGGAGGATCCCACATGCCGAAGTGTAGCTAAACTCATGGGCCACAACTCATGAGCTCATGTGCCAAAACTAGAGCCAGTGTTCTGCAACAAAAGAAACCATCACAATGGGAAGGCTATGCACCATATCAAAGTGCACCATACCACTTGCCTCAGCTAGAAAAGGCCCTTGAACATCCATGAATACCTGGCCCCGCCAAAATAAATAAAATTTAAAAAATAATAAAATAAATAAGTTCCTTTAAAAAGTGAGTTTGTTTAACATAGAAGTGTAGTTACATATATGCAGCAACAAGCAAATGTACCTTGAATGTTGAAAGCACAAAAATACTTATTTTTTAAAACATGATAGAACAATACTGATTAGACAAATTTACCACAAAATAAAAATATTCTATGCAATAGTTCACCAAGATGAGATGTAAGGGTATCCCAACCATCAGAGTTCAAATTTGTGGTATGAATGCCTAAAAGCCTATGAAACATAATGTTGCTTATATAATTTGAGCATACATAGATCTACTTAAGCTGTTAGCTCTCTCTTCTGTGTCTTTATATTTCCTTCTGAAGCAATTTGGATTTTCTAAAAGAATGTGAAGATTTGTTTTCTTTGTTTTAGTTTCTGAGGAGACTTCTCATTCTGCCCACACACTAGGAAACTTTTAATATATTTTCCATTACTATAGTTCAAGTTTTGTGTACCCTAAACTTGCATACCATTAACCCTGTACTGTATTTCTTTCAGCAGGCTTTAGTGATGTTCTTCAAGTTGTTTTTGCCATTCTTTAATTTGGATAAAATGCTCACTGATTTTAATAGAAAATTAACAGTTTTCTACTGTGCTTTTATTATTTTTATATAAATTTATTTATTTTAATTGGTGGTTAATTACTTTACAATATTGTATTGGTTTTTCCATGCATCAACGTGAATCCACCACAGGTATACACATGTTCCCATCCTGAACCCACCCGCCCCTCCACCCTACCCTTCTGGGTCATCCATCCTTCTGGGTCGTCCCAGTGCACCAGCCCCAAGCATTCAGTATTATGCATGAAACCTTGACTGGTGATTCATTTCATATGTGATATTAAACATGTTTCAGTGGCATTGTCCCAAATCATCCCACCCTCTCCCTCTCCCACAGAGTCCAAAAGACTGTCCTATACCTCTGTGTCACTTTTGCTGTCTCGCTTACACGGTTGTCATTACCATTTTTCTAAATTCGATATATATGCATGTGTATGCTGTATTGGTATTTTTCTTTCTGGATTACTTCACTCTATATAATAGGCTCCAGTTCATCCACCTCATTAGAACTGATTCAAATGTAGTATTTTTAATGGCTGAGTAATACTCCATTGTGTATATGTACCACAGCTTTCTTATCCATTCATCTGCTGACAGTCATCCAGGTTGCTTCCATGTCCTGGCTATTATAAATAGTGTTGCAATGAACATTGGGGTACACGTGTCTCTTTCAATTCTGGTTTCCTCGGTGTGTATGCCCAGCAGTGGGATCGCTGGGTCGTATGGCCATTCTATTTCCAGTTTTTTAAGGAATCTCCACACTGTTCTCCATAGTGGCTGTACTAGTTTGCATTCCCACCAACAGTGTAAGAGGGTTCCCTTTTCTCCACACCCTCTCCAGCATGTATTGCTTGTAGGTGTTTGGATCATGGCCATTCTGACTGGTGTGAAATGGTACGTCATTGTGGTTTTGATTTGCACTTCTCTGATAATGAGTGATGTTGAACATCTTTTCATGTGTTTGTTAGCCATCTGTATGTCTTCTTGGAGAAAAGTCTATTTAGTTTTTTTGGCCATTTTTTTATTGGGTCATTTATTTTTCTGGAATTGCACTGCAAGAGTTTCTTCTATATTTTTGAGATTAGTTGTTTGTCGGTTGCTTCATTTGCTATTATTTTCTCCCATTCAAGGCTGTCTTTTCACCTTGCTAGTAGTTTCCTTTGTTCTGCAGAAGGTTTTAAGTTTAATTAGGTCCCATTTGTTTATTTTTGTTTTTATTTCCAATATTCTGGGAGGTGGGTCATAGAGGATCCTGCTGTGATTTGTGTCGGAGAGTGTTTTGCCTATGTTCTCCTCTAGAAGTTTTATAGTTTCTGATCTTACATTTAGATCTTTAATCCATTTTGTGTCTTTTTGTGTGTAGGGTGTTAGAAAGTGTTCTAATCTCATTCTTTTACAAGTAGTTGGTTGACCAGTTTTCCCAGCACCACTTGTTAAAGAGATTGCCTTTAATCCATTTTATATTCTTGCCTCCTTTGTCAAAGATAAGGTGCCCATATGTGCGTGGATTTATCTCTGGGCTTTCTATTTTGTTCCATTGATCTATATTTCTGTCTTTGTGCCAGTACCATACTGTCTTGATGACTGTGGCTTTGTAGTAGAGCCTGAAGTCAGGCAGGTTGATTCTTCCAGTTCCATTCTTCTTTGTCAACATTGCTTTGACTATTCCAGTTTTTTTGTATTTCCATATGAATTGTGAAACATTATTTGTTCTAGCTCTGTGAAAAATACTGTTGTTAGCTTTATAGGGGTAGCAGTGCTTTTAGAATGTGGTGAGCTATTCTGTTTCAGGATTTCAGTTGGAAAATCCTGCATTATTATTAGGGCTGTAGTATCTTCTGATACTGAAGGAAAGACTACAAATATTCCAAACTAATTTGATCATAGTAATTAATGTTTTCTAAAGAATTAAAAAGTTACTCATCAAAAAATTTCATTCCCATGGGAAAAAAAAACGCTAACTCCTTAAGTACATCATGATTTTATTAAGGGAATCTGTGAGAACTGACATTTCTCTGTGCATCATGATTTCATCAATACACCTCTCTGAGATTAAAAAACAAAAACAGAATTCACATGCTTCAGGAAAGTCACATTTAAATATGGAAAAACTTGTTTCAATAGCAGTAAAAATGGCTGTATGAGCAGTGGATTGATAATTTCTCTCTATTTTTCTCTGAGTAACTTCTTGAAAGTTGTGTCTTCACTTCTTACTGAAATGTATTATTCTCCTGTTGTTCTGTTGCTCAGTCATAGCAACTCTCTGCAACACCACGAGGCCTTACTATCTATCACTAACTCCCAGAGTTTGCTCAAACTAATGTGCATCAAATTAGTTGTACCATCTGACCATCTCATCCTCTGTTAGGCCCTTCTCCTTCTCCCCTAAAGATTTCCCAGCATCAGGGCCTTTTCCTCTAGTCATTTCTTTGCATCAGGTGGCCAAAGTATCAGAGTTTCAGCTTCAGCAAAAGTACTTCCAATGAATATTCAGAGCTGAGTTCTATCAGGATTGCCTGCTTTGATCTCCTTGCAGTCCAACGGACTCACAAGAGTATTCTCCAACACCACAGTTCAAAAGCATTGATTATTCCATGCTCAGTTTCCTGTATAGTTCAACTCTCCCATAATTGCAAAGTTATGCCTCTGCTTTTGAATATGCTCTTTAGATGGTTACAGCTTTTCTTCCAAGGATCTAGCACCTTTTAATTTCATGGCTGCAGTCAGCATCTGCAGTGATTTTGGAGCCTGAGAAAATAAAGTCTATCACTGTTTCCATTTTCTCCATGTTTTCCCTATTTGACATGAAGTGATGGGACCAGATGCCATGATCTTCATTTTTTCAATGTTGAGTTATGAGCCAGCTTTTTCACTCTCTTCTTTCTTTTCATCAGCAGGCTCCTTAGTTATTCTTCACTTTCAGTCATATATGTAGTGTCAAGTGCATATCTGAGGTTATTGATATTTCTCCAGGCAATCCTGATTCTAGTTTGGGCTTCATCCAGCCTGGCATTTCACATGATGTGCTCTGAATATAAGTTAAATAAGCCACATGGCAATATACAGCCTTGATGTACTCCTTTCCCAATTTGAATCTAGTGCATTGTTCCATGTCCAGTTCTAACTCTTGCTTCTTAATCTGCCTACAGATTTCTCAGGAGGCAGCTAAAGAGATCTGATATTTGCATCTTTTCAAGAATTCTCCATAGTTTGTTGTCATCCACACAGTCAAAACCTTTGGCATAGTCCAAATCAGATGTAGATGTATATCTTGAACTCCCTTGCTTTTTCTCTGATCCAATGGATGTTGGCAATTTGATCTCTGGTTCCTCTGACTTTTCTAAATCCACCCTTAACATCTGGAAATTCTGGGTTCACGTACTGTTGAAGCCTGGCTTGGAGAACTTTGAGCATCACTTTGCTTGCATGTGAGATACATGTAATTGTGTTGTAGTTTGAACATTCTTTGGCATAGCCTTTCTTTGGGATTGGACTTTAAACTAACCTTTTCCAGTTCTGTGGCCAATGCCGAGTTTTCCAAAGTTTCTGGCATATTGAGTGCAGGATTTTAATGGTATAATCTGATAGGACTTGAAACTGCACGACTGGAAACCCATCACCTCTAGTAACTTTGTTCATAGTGATTTACTAAGGGCTACTTGATTTCACATTCCAGGATGTCTGGTTCTAGGTGAGTAAAGACACCATCACAGCTAACTGGGTCATTAAGATCTTATTATTATTTTTATTATTATTATTATTTGGTACAGTTCTGCGTATTTTTGCCACCACTTCTTAATAGATTCTGCTTCTGTCAGGTCCATATTGTTTCTCTCCTTTATTGTGCCAATTTTGCATGAAATGTTCCCTTGGTATCTGTAACATTCTTGAGGCGATACCTGTTCTTTGACATCCTATTGTTTTTCTCTATTTCTTTGCACTGACCGCCGAGGAAGGCTTTCTTGTCTCTCCTTGGTGTTCTTTGGGAAACTGGATTCAAATAGATTATCTTTTTTGTTCTCCTATGCCTTTAGCTTCTCTTCTTTTCTAAGCTATTTGTAAGGGCTCCTCAGACAACCCTTTCGCCTTTTTGAATTTATCTTTCTTAAGTATGCTCTTGATCACTGTCTCGTGCAGAATGTCATGACACTTTGTCCATAATTCTCCCTGTAGTCTGTCTATAAGATCAAATCCTTCAATTTGATTTGTCACATCCACTGTGTAATCATAAGGGTTTGATTTCAGTCAAACCCAAATGGTCTAGTGGTTTTTCATACTCTCTTCAATTTAAGTTTGAACTTTGCTTAAAGGCATTCATGATCTGAGCCATGTCACTGCTCAGTCTTGTTGTGGCTGAATGTATAGAGCTTCTCCATCTTCGGCTGCAAAGAACATAATCTGATTTCAGCACTGACCATCTCTAGACTCATCTCTTGTGTTGTTGGAAGAGAGTGTTTGCTATGAGTGGTGAGTTCTCTTAGGAAACTCTGTTAGTCTTTGCCCTGCTTCATGTGTACTGCAAGGTCAAACTTGCCTGTTACTCCAGGTATCTCTTGACTTCCTACTTTTTCTAGTAGGCCATGGAGCTGGACAGTATAAGCCCTCATTCCTCTGCTTTTTCTAAATCCAGTGTATTGGATCACATACTTTGAAGCCTAGCTCAAAGAATTTTGAGCATTGTCTTGCTTTGTATGTGAAATGAGCACAATTGTCCAGTACTTTGAATAATGTTTGGCATTGCCCTTTGACGTGGGGATCAGTACTTTGTCATGTGTACACTAGAGCTGGCTCAGTGGTGGCATAATGTGTATTCCATAGTGCAAACTCAGAAGTTGGGTCACGTATGCCATGTAGTAGTGACTCAGTAGAGGTAGGATGATACATCCAGAATGGAAGCTAAGTAGTTGTGCTAAGCCTGCTGTAGAACACTGGTTCAGTGTGTTCTGGTAAGATGTGTGTTCTAGAATACAGGATCAATACTGTGTGACAATACTGTCATCACATTTCCTCCAGAGTTTAGGCACTGCAGAAGTGTCATGTGCACTTAGAATGGGGTCTTAGTAGTTGTGAGATGCATGCTCTACAATTCAGTCTCAGTAGTGGAGAGATATGTTCTCTAGAGTGCAAGCTCGTAGTTACAAGATACTTGGTGCGATGACCTGTAGTACACGAAGAAGCAGTGGAAGTCGTCACAGCACTGAAACACTGAATGGTGAAAAACTACTAGGTGTGTTTGACCCACAGTAGACAAAGAAGCATTCCAAGAATATTTTACCTCTGATTTACAGGATGGTGGTAATTATTGAGTATAAAGTAGATGAAGATGTACTCAAGTCATGTCATAAAACTGAAACAGTGATGGTTATAATCTATTAATCATGCCTGAGCTATTTGGATGCAGAAACACTTAAAAACTTCAGAGCACTGAAACACTGGAATTCGATAAATTATTGGATGTATCTTCCAAGATTGGATCATAGAACACTCGAAATGTATCACATAGCTGAAAGGCTGTATGTTGATCAATACTGGGTGTGTTTGACCTGGGGTGGGGATGGGGACTCATTTAACCATATGACAGCCCTAAAACACAGGATGGTGATAAATTTATGAGTGTGTATGAATTGGTAGGTACAGAAAACGTTGAAACATATCATAGAACTAAATACTTGATGGTGAACAACTGCCCAGTGTATTTGAAGCAGAGTACATGGAAAAAGACTTAAAGAATGTTACAGAACTGAAACAATTGATGGTGATAAACTATTGCTTGTGTTTAACATGGAGTAGAAGAAGCACTTGAAGCATGTCACAGCACTGAAACACTGGATGGTCATAAGATATTGGGTATGTTTCAGCTCAAGTGGTTTAGAGAAATAGTTGAAGCATGTCACACAACTGAAACATTGGATGCTTATAAATGACTGAAAGTACTTGATATGGAGTGAACGAAGAAAGCACCTGAAGCATGTGACATCACTGAAGCATTGATTGATAATACTGACTATGTTTGAGGTGGGATGGACACAGAGACTCCAGAAATCATTTCATAGTATTGAACACTAACACTAGATGGGGAAAAAACTACTGGGTTTGTTTGACACAGGAATGGATGAAGAAGCAGTTGACATTATGTCACAGCAGTGAAACCAGATGGTAATCAATGGTAAGTATATTGATGTCAGTGGGACCAAGAACACATTTAATTTTATCAAAGCCTGAAACACTGGAGGATGATGAAGTACTGGCTGTGTATGCCTCAGTGTGGGCAAACAAAATTTAAAATCATGTAACACCACTAAAATGCTGGTATGATGATAAAATGCTGACTGTCTAGATCTAGGGTGGATGATGAAGCTCTTTAAGCATGTCACAGTATGTAAACACTAGACTTTGGCTTATGGGTGAGAATGAAGAAGCCATTGGGTCATGCTCCAAAACTAAAACACTGGCTGTTTATAACTACTAGAAAATTTGCACCAGGATTAATATAGAAGCATTTGAAACATGTCAGTGTAGTGAAGCAATGGATGGTGATAAATGACTATGTTAACCTGGAGTGGGTGAAGAAGTACTCGAATCCAGTGGCAGCCATGAAACACTGTGTTGATAAACTCCTGGAGGTTTTTTTTTTTGTTTTGTTTGTTTGTTTTTTTTTACTCACTTCACTGATGAATTGAAATCAGTCATATGTCACAGCACTGGACACTGGTTGGTACAAAATATTGGCTATGACTGACCAGAGTGGAAAGAGAAGCATTTGAATTGTGCCACACCCATTGAAGCAAGGAAATATTGGAAAACAATAGAATGGAAAAGACTAGAGATCTCCTCAAAAAAAATTAGAGATACCAAACAAACATTTCATGCAAAAATGGGCTCAATAAAGGACAGAAATGGTATGGGCCTAAAAGAAGCAGAAGATTTTAAGAAGAGGTGGCAAAAATACACAGAAAAAACTGTACAAAAAAGATATTCATGACCCAGATAATCACAATGGTGTGATCATTCACCTAGAGCCAGACATCCTGGGATGTGAACTCAAGTGGGCCTTAGGAAGCGTCACTACAAAGAAAGGTAGTGGAGGTGATAGAATTCCAGTTGAGCTCTTTCAAATCCCAAAAGATGATGCTATGAAAGTTCTGCACTCAACATGCCACCAAATTTGGAAAATTCAGCACTGACCACAGGACAGAAAAATGTCAGTTTTCACTCCAATCCCAAAGAAAGACAATGTCAAAGAATTCTCCAACTACTGCACTCATCTCACACGCTACTAAATTAATGCTCAAAATTCTCCAAGCCATGCTTCAGCGATACATTAATCGTGAACTTCCAGATATACAAGTTGGTTTTCGAAAAGGCAGAGGAACCAAGATCAAATTGCCAACAACCACCAGATCACTGAAAAACCAGGACAGTTCCAGAAGAAATCTGTTTATGTTTTATTGAGACTTTGACTGTGTGGATTACAATAAATGTTGGAAAATTCTGAAACAGATGGGAATACCAGACCACCTGACCTGCCTCTTAAGAAACCTGTATGCAGGTCAGGAAGCAACAGTTAGAACTGGAAATAGAACTACAGACTGGTTCCAAATAGGAAAAGGCGTACCTCAAGGCTGTATAATTGTCACCCTGCTTATTTAACTTCTACATAGAATACATAATGAGAAACATTGTGCTGGAGGAATCACAAGGTGGAATCAAGATTGATGGAGAAATATCAATAACTTCAAATATGCAGAGGACACCACCCTTATGGCAGAAAGATAAGAAGAACTAAAGAGCCTCTTGATGAAAGTAAAATGGGAGATTGAATAAGTTGGCTTAAAGCTCAACATTCAAAATACTTAGATCATGGCATCCAATGCTATCACTTTATACAAATAGATGGAAAAACAATGGAAACAGTGACAGACTTCTGTTTTTGTGGACTCCAAAACCATGGCAGATGGTGACTGAAGCTATGAAATTAAATGACACTTATTTCTTGTAAAAGCTGTGACAAACCCATGCTGCATGTAAAAAAGCAGAGGCATTCCTTTGCCAACAAGGACCCATATAGTCAGAGCTATGTTTTTGTATTTTTCAGTAGTCATGTGCCAAAGCAAGCCATACCATAAAGGAGGCTGAACATTAAGGAATTGATACTTTTGAACTGCAATCTTGGAGAAGACTCCTGTGAGTCCCTTGGGCTGCAAGGAAATGAATCCAGTCAACCCTAAAGGAAATCAATCCTGAAAATTCACTGGAGGGGCTGATGCTGAGGCAGAAGCCCTAATATTATGGCTATCTAATGTGAAGAGCCAACTCATTGGAAAACACTCTGATGCTGGAAAAGATTGGAGCAGGAGAAGGAGATGGAAGAGGACAAAATGGTTGGATGGCATTACTGACCCATTGAATTTGAGTTTGAACAAGCTCCGGGAGATGGTGAAGGACAAAAAGGCGAGATATGCTGCAGTCCATGGGATTACGAAGAGCTGGAGATGACTGAGTGACTGAACAACAAATAACAACCAGCAACAACAAAGCTACTGAATGCATTTGACCTTGAGTAGTTTCAGGAGCACTTGAAGCATGTCACAGATCTGAAACCCTAGATAGTGGTAAAATGCTGAATGTGTTTGACCGGGAGTTAGTGAAGCAGCCAGTGAAATGTGTCATAGCACTGAAACAACGAATGTCGATAACCTATATGCTGCATTTGACGTGGAGTGAATCAAGAACCACTTGAAGTATGTTTCACGACTGAAACACTGTATGTTCACACTTTAGGCGGTCTTTCTTTGATCTTGTATAGGGAAAGAAGCACATGAAGCATGTCACAACTCTGAAACTGGATCGTGATAAATCATTGTGTATGATGACCTGTGGTAGTTGAAAAATTGATGAAAGTATGTAACAGCACTGAATCCAGGGATGGTGATAAACTAAGAGTGCGGTCAACCTTGGGTGGACAAAGGATCTTTTGAAACATATACCAGAATTAACACACTGGATTGTGATAAATTATTGGTTGTGTATTTTCTTCAGAGAATGAAGAAACAGTTGAAGCAGTAAACAGCACGGAAACACTGGATGGTGATAAACTATTGAGTGTGTTTGATACATGTTGAATGAAGAGAAACTGGAAGCATGACACAGAGTAAAACTTGGGACCATGGTAAACTTCTGAATGTGTTTTATCTAGAATGAATTAAAGAAGGACTTGAAACTCATCGTAGAACCGAAACAGTAATTGTGATAAGCTACTGACCATATTTTATTTGGAGAGGATAACGAAGTACATGAGGCATGCCCCAGTACTGGAACACTGGATAGTGGTAAACTACAGGGAGTGTTTGACTCAATCAGACAAATGGACACTTCAAGTCTGTAATAGCACAGCATCAATGAATGATGATAATTTATAGGGTGTGTTTTACCTGGAGGGAATGAAGGAGGCTCAAAACATGTCACAATACAGAAAAAAAGGATGTTGATAAACTATCACACTACATTCTTCTGGAGTGGATTAAAAAACACTTGAAGCATATCTGAACGTAAACACTGAATGGGGATATGATATTGTGTGTGTATAAGGCCAGTAAAAATAGAGGAAACAATAGAATAGGAAAGGCTAGAAATCTTGCCAAGGAACTTAGAGACACAAAGGGAATATTTCTTGCAAACATGGGCACAATCAAGGACAGAAGTGGTATGAGCCTAGCAGAAGCAGAAAATGTGATGAAGTGTTGGCAAGAGTATAAGAGAACTGTGTCAAAGAAAGGTCTTAATCACCTGCTGCTGGGTGCCATTGCCTTCTCCACTTAATCATCTAGATAACCATAATGGTGTGATCACTCACATAGAGCAGACAACCTGGAGTGTGAAGTCAAGTGGATCTTAGGAAGAATGACCACAAACAATGCTAGTCGAGGTGATAGAATTGAAGCTTACCTATGCCAACAAAGGTTCCTCTAGTCAAGGCTATGGTTTTACCTGTGGTCATGTATGGATGTGAGAGTTGGATTGTGAAGAAGGCTGAGCACCGAAGAATTGATCCTTTTGAATTGTGGTGTTGGAGAAGACTCTTGAGAATCCCTTGGACTGCAAGGAGATCCAACCAGTCCATTCTGAAGGAGATCAGCCCTGGGATTTCTTTGGAAGGAATGATGCTAAAGCTGAAACTCCAGTACTTTGGCCACCTCATGCGAAGAGTTGACTCACTGGAAAAGACTCTGATGCTGGGATGGATTGGGGGCAGGAGGAGAAGGGGACAGCAGAGGATGAGATGGCTGGATGGCATCACTGACTTGATGGACGAGAGTCTCAGTGAACTCCGGAAGTTGGTGACGGACAAGGAGGCCTGGCGTGCTGCGATTCATGGCGTCGCAAAGAGTTGGACACGACTAAGCGACTGATCTGATCTATTTCAAATTAAAACAATAACAATAATGCTGTTAAAATGCTGCACTCAATGTGCCAGGAAATTTGGAAAAATCATCAATGACCACAGGACAGGAAAAGGTCAGTTTCACTCTGATCCCAAAGAGGGGAATTGTGATGGAATGCTCAAACTACTGCACAATCGTGCTCATTTCATATGCTGGCAATGTAATGCTCAAAATTCCTCAATCTAGTTTTCAACAATATGTGAACTGAGGACTTTCAAATGTACAAATAGGGTTAGGAAACGCAGAGGAATCAGAGATCAAATTGCCAACATTCACTGGATCATAGACAAAGCATGGAATTCCAGAAAATGATCTACTTCTGCTTCACTCACTATGCTAAAGACTTTGCATATGAGGGTCACTGAAAATGTGGAAAATTCTTAAAGAGATGTATATACTTGACCACATTACCTGGTTCCTGTGAAACCTGTATGCAGGTCAAGAAGTAACAGAATCAGGCAGGAACAAAGGACTTGTTCAGAATTGGTAAAGGAGTACATCAAGACTGTCTTGAACTTACCTGCAAGGTATACCATGCAAAATGTCAGACTGGAAGAAGCACAAGCTGGAATCAAAATTTCTGGGAGAAATATCAATAAACTCAGACATGCGGATGACAGAAAGCAGAATAGGAATTAGAGCTCCTTGCTGAGATGAAAGTGGGAATTAAAAAAGCTGGCTTAAACCTCGACATTCAATAAACTAAGATCATGTCGTCCAGTCCCATCAGTCCAGTTCAGTTCAGTCACTCAGTCATGTCCAATTCTTTGTGACCCCATGAATTGCAGCATGCCAGGCCTCTCTGTCCATCACCAGCTCCCGGAGTTTACTCAGACTCATGTCCATCGGGTCAGCGATGCCATCCAGCCATCTCATCCTCTGTCGTACCTTTCTCCTCCTGCTCCCAATCCCTCTCAGCATTAGAGTCTTTTCCAATGAGTCAACTCTTCATGTGAGATGGCCAAAGTATTTGATAGCAAATAGATTAAGACACAAGGAAACTGTGACAGATTTTTATTTTTGTAGTTCCAAAATCACTGTGCATGGTAACTGAAGCCATGAAGTTAAAAGACACTTGCTTCTTGGACGAAAAGCTATGACAAACCTAGACAGCATATGCAACCAGAGACATCGCTTTTCTGGCAAAGGTCCATATAATCAAGGTATGGTTTTACCCAGTAGTCATGCATGGATGTGAGATCTGAACCATAAAGAAGGTTGAATGCCAAATAATTGATGTTTTAGAACTGTGGTGCTGGAGAAGACTCTTGAGTCCCTTGAACTGCAAAGAGTTCAAACCAGTCAGTTCTAAAGAGAATCAACACTGACTACTAATTGGAAGGACGGATGTTGAAGTTGCAATACTTTGGCCACCTGATGCAAAGAGCCAAATCATTAGAAAAGACACTAATGCTGGGTAAGATTGTAAGCAGGTGGGGATGGGTGTGACAGAGAATAAAATAGTTGAATGTTGGCATAACTGTCTCAATGGGCATGAATTTGAGCAAATTCCAGGAGATAGTGAAGGACAGGGAAGCCTGGTGTGCTGTAGTTCATGGGGTTGCAAAGAGCTGGACATGGCTGTGTGACCGAAAAACATCAGTCTTGGGTAAATAAGGAAGCACCTGAAGTGTGTCACAGCACTTAAACACTGGATGTTGATAAACGACTGTATGTATTTGAAATAGGATAGATGAGGAAGCCTTGTGAATTAATCAGCACTGAAAGAATGGATGTGTGTATTAACCCAGAGTAGATAAGGAATCACTGGTGTATGTCACAGCACTGATAGACTGAATGGTGAAAAAACACTTGTTGAGTTTGACCTCTGGGAGTCAAACAAACACCTAATATATGCCACAAGTTACAGCCCTGAAACCTTGGCGAATGATAAAATGCTGGGAACGTTCGACTGATATGGACTATTAAGCACTTGAAGCATATCACTCTACTGAATACGGGATGATGATACACAAATGAGTATGTTTTACAGGAGAGGATGAAGCACATGAAGTATATCACAGCACTGAAACCCTGAAGGTGGTAAACTCCTAGAAGTGATGGGCCAGGATTGACAAAGAAGCATATGCTGAAATATAGATGTTGATACACTATTGAGTATTTGACACCAGGTGGACAAAGAAACATTTGGAGCATGTCACATGTCAAGGCACTGAGCACTGTATGGTAATAAACTACAGAGTGTGTATTTCCAGAGTGTGGATGAATAGGCACTTGAATCACATCACAGCACTGAAACACTGACATTGATAAGCTACTGGATGTATTTTTATAGTCTGGATGATAAAGCAGTTGTGTCAGAGCTTGGAAATACTGGATGGTGATAAACTACTGGTGTGTTTGATAAAGATGCACTTGAACTTGTGACAGCAGTGAAAAACAAAAGGTGATAAGCTGATGAGTCTATTTTAGGTCAGGTGGACCAAGATGCGGCTGAATCACCTCTTTAAAGTGTGGATAATGATAAGCTACTGAGTACGTTTGACCTGGGGTGGATAAAGAAACACTGAAAGCATGTCACAGCTTTCACTGGATGAAGAAACACTGGATGGAGATATACAACTGGATGTGTTTGACCCAGGGTGCGTGAAGAATAACTTGAGGTGTCATTGCACTGAAACAGTAGATCATGATAATCTATTGGAAGTGTTCAACGAGTAATCAATGAGGAAGCACATTGCATGGAATGGTGCTGCATGGTGATAAACACCTGGTTGTGTTTGACCAATGTGGATGAAGAAGTTCTTGAAGCATGCCAAATGCTTTGCAACCCTGGATGGTGATATAATCCCATCAAACAATGTGTCTTTTTGATATAGGGTGTAAAAGCAAGCACTTAAAGCATGTCACAGGGCCTTTCCTGGTGGTTCAGTGGTTAAGCATCCACCTTGAAGTGTAGGGGATGAAGGTTCAATTGCTGACTGGGAAACTAACATCCCATATGCTACAGAGTAACTAAACCTGCACAGCTGCAAACACTGAAGTTCTCACACTCCAGAGACTGCATGCCATGGTGAGAGTTGGCTTGTCTCAAGGACTATCTTACGTGCCACAACTATGACCCAACACAGCCAACTAAATAAATTAAGAAGAATCATGTCACAGGTGAAACATTGGTGACAAACTATTGAGTGTGCTTTACCTGGAGAAAATGAAGAAACACTTACATCATGTCACTGCACTGAAACACGGGATGGTGATAAGCTACTGGGTATGTTTGACATGGGGTGCATGAAGAAGACTTGTGGAATGTTCCACAGTTAAATCATTGGGTGATGATAATCTACTGACTCTGTTAGACCTGGAGTGGATAGAAGCATGTCACAGAACTGAAATGCAAAGGGTGGTAAATTACAGTATGTTTAAACAGAGGAGGATGAAGAAACACATAACCTGTCGCAGCATTGAATACTAGATATATTTGACCTGGAGTGGGTTGAACAAGCACTCAAAACAGGTTACAGGACTGAAGTAAACACTGGATGATGATAAACAACTCAGTGTGTTGACCAGAGGAGATGAAGAAGCAACGGAAGCATGTCATGACAGTGAAAGAGTAGATGATGATAAACAGTATTAGTAGTGGCAAGATGCCTGCTCCAGAGTTCAGGTTCAAGATGCAGCATGTTTGCACTAGAATGTGGGTTTAATAAGTTTGTGATGCCTCCCCGAAAGTGAAAATTCAGCAGTTACTACGAGCCTACCCTGGATCGTGGGGTTGGAAGGGGCAAAATGAGAGCTCCAGGCTGCAAGCTCAGAACGTGCATGATGTGCACTAGGGCTTTCTAAAGCCCACTTGACATCACATTCCAGGATGTCTGGCACTAGGTGAATGATCATACCATAGTCATTATCTTGGTCGTGAAGATCTTTTAATTTGTAGTATAAATATATTTATTTTAATTGGAGTTAAATTACTTTACAATATTGTATTGGTTTTGCTATACACCAACATGAATCCACCACAGGTATACGCGTGTTCCCATCCCGTACCCCCCTCCCTTCTCCCACCATGTACCATCCCTCTGGGTCGTCCCCGTGTACCAGTATCGTGCAACCAGTCCCAAGCAACCAGTATCCTGCATCGAACTTGAACTGGTGATTTGTTTCATATATGATACTATACATGTTTCAATGTATAGTATTTCTTCCAAATCATCCAACCCTCTCCCTCTCCCACAGAGTCCAAAAGACTGTTCTATACATGTGCGTCTCTTTTGCTGTCTCACGTACAGGGTTATCATTACCATCTTTCTAAATTCCATATATATGCATTAGTATACTGTACTGGTGTTTTTGTTTCTGGGTTACTTCAGTCTGTATAATAGGCTCCAGTTCCATCCATCTCATTAGAACTGATTCAAATGTATTATTTTCAATGGCTGAGTAATACTCCATTGTGTATATGTACCACAGCTTTCTTATCCATTTGTCTGCTGATGGTCATGTAGGTTGCTTCCATACCCTGGCTATTAGAGACAGTGCAGTGATGAACATTTGGGAACACATGTTTCTTTCAAGTCTGGTTTCCTTGGTGTGTATGCCCAGCAGTGGGATTGCTGGGTCATAAGGAAGTTCTGTTTCCAGTTTTTTAAGGAATCTCCACACTGTTCTTCATAGTGGCTATACTAGTTTGCATTCCCACCAACAGTGTAAGAGGGTTCTCTTTTCTCCACACCGTCTCCAGTATGTATTGCTTGCAGACTTTTGGATCGCAACCATTCTGACTGGCATGAAATGGTACCTCACTGTCGTTTTGATTTGCATTTCTCTGATAATGTGTGATGTTGAGCATCTTTTCATGTGTTTGCTAGCCATCTGTATGTCTTCTTTGGAGAAATGTCTATTTAGTTCTTTGGCCCATTATTTGATTAGGTCATTTATTTTTCTGAAATTGTGCTATAGGAATTGCTTCTATATTTTTGATATTAGTTGTTTTTCAGTTGCTTCATTTGCTATTATTTTTCCCATTCTGAAGGTTGTCTTTTCACCTTGCTTATAGTTTCCTTTGTTGTGCAGAAGCTTTTTTTTTTTTTTTTTCTACAGTTCTTCTGTGTATTCCTGCCACCTTTTCTTAATATGTACTGTTTTTGTTAGGTCCATAATATTTCTGTCCTTTATCGAGCCCATCTTTGCATGAAATGTGCCCTTGGTATCTCTAATTTTCTTGAAGAGATCTCTAGTCTTTCCCATTCTCTTGTTTTCCTTATTTATTTGCATTGATCGCTGAGGAAAGCTTTCTTATCTCTTCTTGCTATTCTTTGGAACTCTGCATTCAGATGTTTCTATCTTTCCTTTTCTCCTCTGCTTTTTGCTTCTCTTCTTTTCACAGCTATTTGTAAGGCCTACTCAGACACTCATTTTGCTTTTCTGCAGTTCTTTTCTATGGGGATGGTCTTGATCCCTGTCTTCTGTACAATGTCATGAACCTCTGTCCATAGTTCTTCAGGCACTCTATCTATCAGATCTACTCCATTAAATCTATTTCTCACTTCCACTGTATAATCATAAGTAATTTTGATATAGGTCATACCTGAATGAACTAGTGGTTTTCCCTACTTTCTTCAGTTTAAGTCTGAATTTGGTAATAAGCAGTTCATGATCTGAGCCACAGTCAGCTCCTGGTCTTGTTTTTGTTGACAGTATAGAGCTTCTCCATCTTTGGCTACAAAGAATATCAATCTGATTTCGGTGTTGAACATTTGGTGGTGTCCATGTGTAGAGTCTTCTCTTGTGTTGACGGAAGAAGGTGTTTGCTATGACCAGTGCATTTTCTTGGCAAAACTCTATTAGTCTTTGCCCTGCTTCATTCTGTATTCCAAGGCCAAATTTGCCTATTCCTCCAGGTGTTTCTTGACTTCCAACTTTTGCATTCCAGTCCCCTATAATGAAAAGGACATCTTTTTTGATTATTAGTTCTAAAAGGTCTCATAGGTCTTCATAGAACCGTTCAACCTCAGCTTCTTCAGCATTACTGATTGGGGCCTAGACTTGGATTACTGTGATATTGAATGGTTAGTCTTGGAAATGAACAGAGAACAGTCTGTCGTTTTTGAGATTGCATCCAAGTACTGCATTTTTGGCTCTTTTGTTGACCATGATAGCTACTCCATTTCCTCTAAAGGATTCCTGCCCACAGTAGTAGATATAGTGGTCATCTGAGTTAAATTCACCCATTCCAATCCATTTTAGTTCGCTGATTCCTAGAATGTTGATGTTCACTCTTGCCATCTCTTGTTTGACCGCTTCCAATTTGCCTTGATTCATGGACCTGACATTCCAGGTTCCTATACAATATTGCTCTTTACAGCATTGTATCTTGCTTCTATCACCAGTCACATCCACAACTGGGTATTTTTTTTTTTTTTTTTTTTTTTGCTTTGGCTCCATCCCTTCATTCTTTCTGGAGTTAGTAATCCACTGATCTCTCCAGTAGCATATTGGGCCCCTACTGACCTGGGGAGTTTCTCTTTCAATATCCTATCAGTTTGCCTTTTCATACTGTTCGTGGGTTTCTCAAAGAAAGAATACTGAAGTGGTTTGCCTTTCCCTTTTCCAGTGGACCACATTCTGTCAAACCTCTCCACCATGACCCGTCCATCTTGGGTGGCCCCATGGGCATGGCACAGAGCACCGGCAGTTGCAATGGCGCACAGAGCATGGCGGAGAGGGTACCCCACGTCCGAGGTCAGGGACAGCAGCCAAGAGTGCCAGGTTGCGAAGGTGCAGGGATAGCTGAGAGGAGCTCCCCCACGTCTGAGGTCAGGGGCGGTGGCAGGGAGGAGCTACCCCATGTCCAAGGTCAGGGACGGTGGCCAAGATTCCAAGGCTGCAACAGCGCAGGAGCAGCCCAGAGGAGCTACCCCATGTCCGTGGTCAGGGCCAACAGCTGAGAGAGCAAGGCTACAACAGCGCTGGAGCAGCCCATAGGAGCTACCCCACGTCTGAGGTCAGGGGCGATGGCTGGGAGGAGCTACCCCACGTCCGAGGTCAGGGGCTGTAGCCGAGAGAAGCTTACCCGTGTCAAAGGTCAGGGGCACAGCAGGGAGGAGCTAAACCGTGTCAGAGGTCAGGGGCTGTGGCGGACAGTGCAAGGCTGCGACAGCACAAGAGCAGCCAAGAGCAGCTACCCCACACCCAAAGTTGGGGCAGCAGCTGAGATGAGTAACCCCAGATCCAAGGAGCGGTGGCTGCGTGGGCTCAGGAGGGCCTAGAGGAGCTATTCCATGTTCAATTTCAGGATAGGTGCCGTGAGGAGATACCCCTCATCCAAGGTAAGGAGCAATGGCTTCGCTTTGCTGGAGCAGCCGTGAAGAGATACCCCATGACCAAGGTAAGAGAAACCCAAAAAAGATGGTAGGTGTTGCAAGAGGGCATCAGAGGACAGATACACTGAAACCATAATCACATAAAACTGAAGGCTACATATTCACCTTAATTATAGTTTCCTCGTTGTACACAAGCTATAGAGCTTAATTAGGTTCCTTTTTTTAAATTTTGTTTTTATTTCCTTTACTCTAGGCAATGGGTCATAGAGGATCTTGCTGTGTCTTATTTTAGAGTGGTTATACCTATGTTTTACTCTAAGGGTTTCATATTTTCTGGTCTTACATTTACATCTGTAATCCATTTTGAGTTTATTTTGAACATGATGTTAGATACTGTTCTAGTTTCTACACATAGCTGTCCAGTTTTCCCAGTAACACTTTTTGAAGAAAATATATTTTTTGGTTGCATATTTTTGCCTCCATTGTCAAAGATAATGGGTGCATGAATTTATCTTTGGACTTTATATTTTGTTCCATTGGTCTGTATTTCTATGTTTGTGCAAGTTTCATACTCTCTTGATATCTTTGTGGTGTAGTCTTATCAGAAAGTTTGACTCTTCTAGTTCCATTCTTCTTTCTCAAAATTGCTTTGTCTCTTCAAAGTCTTATGTGTTTCCATGCAAATCATAAAATAATTTGTTCTAGTTTTATGAAAAATATTGTAGGTATTGCATTGAATCTATTGATTGTTTTGGGTGGTATACTCATTTTAACTATATCAATTAATCCAATCTAAGAACATGGTATGTTTCTCCATCTATATGTGTTTTGCTTTCTTTCATCAATGCTTATTTTGTATCTCTCTGGGTAAGTGAAAGTTGCTTAGTCATGTCTGACTTTTTGTAATCCCATGGATCATACAGTGTATGGAATTTGTAATTCTTCAGGCCAGAATACTGGAATAGATAGCCTTTCCCTTCTCCAGAGGATCTTCTCAACCCAAGGCTCAAACACATTGTGTGCAGGTCTCACACATTGCAGGAGGATTCTTCACGTGCTAGGCCACAAGGGAAGCCCAAGAATACTACAGTGGGTAGCCTATCCCTTCTTCAGGGGATCTTCCTGACCCAGGAATTGAACAGGAGTCTCCTACATTGAAGGTAGCTTCTTTATCAATTGAGCTATCAGGGAAGCCCTTTGTCTTTTTATGCAAATTTATTTCTAGTTATTTTATTCCTTTCATTGCAATGATGAACAGGATTATTCCTTAATTTCTCTTTCTGAATTTTCATTGTTAGTGTATAGGAATATAAGGGTTTCTGTGTATTAATTTTATACCCTGCACATTTACTCTATTCATTGATTAACTCCAGTAATTTTCTGGTGGCATCTCTTGGGTTTTCTGTGTAAAGGATAATATCATGTGCAAATATAGAGAGTTTTACCTCTTCTTTTCCAATCAGGATTCTTTTTATATCTTTTTCTTCTTTGAAAAGTGTGGCTAGAATTTCCAAAACTAGTAGTGATGAGTATGGGCACCCTTGTCTTAATGCTGATTTTAAAGGAAATGTTTCAAGTTTTTCATTATTGATAATAATGTTTGAAGTGGTTTTGTCATATTAGGCTTTCATTATGTTGAGGTATGTTCCATCTATGACTACTTTGGCAGAGTTTTTTTTTTTTTTTTTTTTCATAAAAATCTCTGAATTTTATTGAATTCAAATTTGAATTTTCTTCTGTTTTGGAGAAGGCAATGACACCCCACTCCAGTACTCTTGCCTGGAAAATCCCATGGACGGAGGAGCCTGGAAGGCTGCAGTCCATGGCATTGCTAAGAGTCGGACACGACTGAGCGACTTCACTTTCACTTCTCACTTTCATGCATTGGAGAAGGAAATGGCAACCCACTCCAGTGTTCTTGCCTGGAGAATCCCAGGGACGGGGAAGCCTGGTGGGCTGCCGTCTATGGGGTCGCACGGAATCAGGCACGACTGAAGTGACTTAGCAGCAGCAGCTGTTTAGCCTCCAAATTATTTGTGTTTCCTCTATGTTTTTCTCCTGTAGTTGATATCTGATCTAACAACATTGTGATCAGAAAATATGCTTGAAAATATTATAATTTTTTGAAGTTTACCAAGGTTAGACGTGACCTTGGATGTGATCTGTCTTAAGATAATGTTCCATTTGCACTTGAGAATAAGGAGAATATAGTGAAATCTATTCTTTTGGGGTGGGATGCCCTGTAGATATCAATTAGGTCAAACTGGTCTAATGTATCATCTAAAACATGAGTTTTCCTTATTGATTTTCTGTCCGGATGATCTGTCCATGTTATGAGTGAAGTATTAAAATCACCCAATACTATTGGTTAGTGTCTATTTCTGCTCTAATAGTTGTTGGCATTTGTCTCTTGTATTGAGGTGCTCCTACATGGGGTGCATATAGCTTCTTCTTGGATTGATACCTTGATTATTAGGTAATGCAACCTTCTTTGTCTCCTATAGTGGTCTTTGATTAAAGCCCATTTATCTGATATGAGTATTGCTTCTCCCACTTTCTTTTGCTCTCCATTTTCACAAAATAGCTTTTTCCTGGTCATCACTTTCACTCTGTACGTGTCCCTAATTATGAGGTGGTTTTCTTGCAGGCAGTATATTCTTATATTCATTCAGCCAGTCTTTGTATTTTCATTGGAGCTTTTAGCCCATTTATGTTTAAGGTAGTTGTTGCTAAGTATGATCTTGTTACCATTTACTATATATTTTTGTGGATTTATTTTGTAAAGCTTTTCTGTTTCCAATCTAGATAAGATCCTTCAGCATTTCCTGAAGTGCTGGTTTGGTGGTTCTGAATTCTAATTGCTTTTGTTTGTCTGTTAAGCTTTTGACTCCTCTTTTGAATTAGAATGCTATCCTTGTTGAATAGAGTAATCTTGGCTGTAGGTTTTTGCCTTTCATCACTTTAAGTATATCTTGCCATTCCTTTCTAAGCTGAAGAGTTTCTAGGATAAGATCAGCTGTTATGCTTATGGGGATTCCCGTCCATGTTATTTGTTGTTATTCCTTTGTTTCCTTGAATATTTGTTCATTGTGTATATTTATTTGTTTTTATTTTGATTAATGTGTATTTTGATATGTTTTGTCTTGGATTTATCCCTGTGGAACACTCTGGGGTTTTTCATCTTAGATGTCTATTCCCTTTCCTATTTCAGGGAAGTTTTTAGCTATTTTCTCCTCAAATATATTCTCATGCCCTTTCCTTTTGTCTTCTTTCTCCAAGAAACCTGTGATTTAAATGTGGGGCATTTAACATTGTCCCAAAGTTTCTGAGGCTGTCTTCATTTCTCTATTTTTTTTTCCTGTTCTGCTTCACTTATTTTCAACATTCTATCTTCCAGCTCACTTAGTCCTTCTTCTGCTTCAGTTACTCTACTGTTTTTGTTGTACAGAGTGATTTCTATCTCAGTTATTGCATTGTTCATTATTGATTGACTATTCATTACTTCTTCTAGGTCCTTTTAAAACACCCCTTTGATCTTCTCAATACATGTCTAAAGTCTATTTATCTGTAGCTCCATTTATTTCCAAGACTTTGACTATTATTATGCTGAATTGTTTTTCCTGTAGACTTCTTATCTCCTCCTCTTTCATTGATTTGTTGATTTTTATTGTGTTCCTTCACCTGCTGGATATGTCTCTGTCTTTTCATGTTGTTTAGATGGCTGTCTTTGAGGTCTATTTTCTGCAAACGGGAGGGTCATCATTGCTGTTAATTGGTTAGACTCCTCCCAGTGAATGTGGTGGGACCAGTGGATTGTGAAGGTTTTCTAGTTGAAGGAATTATTTTGTTGTTGTTATAGAAGATGGCTGTGGATCTCATTTTTTTCTGAGAGGCAATGCAGTGTTCATGAGAGAATTAGGGGGTTCTATTATGGCTTTGATTCCAGTTGAGCTATTTCAAATCCTAGAAGATGATGCTGTGGAAATGATGCACTCAATATGCCAGGAAATTTGAAAATCTCAGCAGTGGCTCGGGACTGGAAAAGGTCGTTTTCATTCCAATCTCAAAGAAAGGGAATGCCAAAGAATGCTCAAACTGCCCTACAGTTGCAGTCATCTCACATGCTAGCAAAGTCATGCTCAAAATTCTCCAAGCCACGCTTCAGCAATACATCAAGTGTTAACTTCCAGATGTTCAAGCTTGTTTTAGAAAATACAGAGGAACCAGAGATCAAATTCCCAACATCTGCTGGATCTTTGAAAAAAAAAAAAAAAGCAAGTTCCAGGAAAACATCTACTTCTGCAAAAGCCTTTGACTGTGTGGATCAAAATGAACTGGAAAATTCTGAAAGAGATGGGAATACCAGACCACCGGACCTGCCTCTTGAGAAGCCTGTATGCAGGTCAGGAAGCAACAGTTAGGACTGGACATTGAATAACAGACCGGTTCCAAACAGGAAAAGGAATACCTCAAGGCTACATATTGTCACACTGCTTATTTACCTTCTATGCAGAGAAATGCTGGGCTGGAAGAAACAAAAACTGGAATCAAGATTGCCAGGAGAAATGTCAATAACTTCAGATATGCAGATGAAACCACCCTTATGGCAGAAAGTGAAGAGAAACTGAACAATCTCTTGATGAAAATAAAAGAGGAAAGTGAAGAAGTAGGCTTAAAGCTCTACATTAGGAAAACTGAAATCATGGCGTCCTGCCCCATCACTTCATGGAAAATATATGCACAAACAGAGGAAATGGTGGCAGACTTTATTTTGGGGAGGTGGGGGGCTGCAAAATCACTGCAGATAGTGACTACAGCCATGAAATTAAAAGATGCTTACTACTCCTAGAGAGCATAAAACAAGACCAGGAGCTAACTGTGGCTCAGATCAGGAAATCCTTATTTCCACATATTGACTTAAATTGAAAAAAGTAAGGAAAACCATTAGACCATTCAGGAATTACCTATATCAAATCCCTTATGATTATACAGTGGAAGTGAGAAATAAATTTAAGGGACTAGGTGTGATAGAGTGCCTGATGAACCATGGATGGAGACAGGTATCAAGATCATCCCCAAGAAAAAGAAATGCAAAAACTCAAAATGGGTGCCCGAGGGAGCCTTACAAATAGCTGTGAAATGAAGAGAAGGGAAAGGCAAAGGAGAGAAGGAAAGATATAGCCATTTGAATATAGAGTTGCAAAGAATAGCAAGGAGAGATAAGAAAGCCTTCCTTAGTGATCAGTGCAAAGAAATAGAGGAAAGTAATAGCATGGGAAAGACTAGAGATCACGTCAAGAAAATTTGAGGTTCCAAGGGAATATTTCATGCAAAGATAGGCACAATAAGGACAGAAATGGTATGGACCCAACAGAAGCAGCAGATATTAAGAAGAGTTGGCAAAGATTACACAGAAGAACTGTCCATAAAAGATCTTCACAATCCAAATAATCATGATGATCTGGTCTCTCACCTAGGTCCAGACATCTTGGAATGTGAAGTCAAGTGGGCCTTAAGAAGCATCACTATGAACAAAGTTAGTGGAAGTGATAGAATTGCAGTTAGCTATTTAAAATCCTAAAAGATTATGCTATGGAAGTGCTGCACTCAATATGTCAGCAAATTTGAAAAACTCAGCAGTGGCTCGGGACTGTAAAAGGTTAGTTTTCATTCCAATCCCAAAGTAAGGCAATGCCAAAGAACGTTCAAACTACTGCACAATTGCATTCATCTCACATGCTAGTAAAGTAATGCTAAAAATTCTCCAAGCCATGCTTCAGCAATGCATGAACCGTAAACTTCAAGATGTTCAAGCTGGTTTTCGAAAAGTCAGAGGAAACAGGGATCAAATGGCCAACATCCACTGGATCATCAATCAAGCAAGGGAGTTCCAGAAAAAGATATACATTTGCTTTATTGACTATTCCAAAGACTTTGACTGCGTGGATTACAATAAACGTTGGGAAATTCTGAAAGAGATGGGAATACCAGAGCAGCTGACCTGCCTCTTGAGAAGCCTCTATGCAGGCTAGAAAACAGCAGTTTGAACGGGACATGGAATGACTAGCTTCACATAGGATAAGGAATATGTCAAAGTTGTATATTGTCACTCTGCTTATTTAATTTCTATGCAGAGTACCTCATGAGAAACATTGTGCTGGATGAAGCACAAGCTGGAATCAAGTTTTCCAGGAGAAATAACCTCAGATATGCAGATGACACCACCCTTATGGCAGAAAGGGAAGAACTAAAGAGTCATTTAATGAAATCAAAAGAGGAGAGTGAAACGTTGGCTTAAAGCTGAAAACTAAGATCATGGCATCTGATCCCACCACTTTATGGCAAATTGAAGGGCAATCAATGTTTGACTTTCTTTTGAAGGGCTCCAGAATCACTGCAGATGGTGATTGAAGCCATGAAATTCAAAGATGCTTACTTCTGGGAAGGAAAGTTATGACCAACCTAGACAGCATACTAAAAAACAGAGACATTATCTTGCCGACAAAGGTCTGTCTAGTCAAAGGTATGGGTTTTCTAGTAGTCATGTATGGATGTGAGAGTTGGACTATCATTTATGAAACGAGATGCCAGTCCAGGTTCGATGCACTATACTGGATGCTTGGAGCTAGTGCACTGGGACGACCCAGAGGGATGGAATGGGGAGGGAGGAGGGAGGAGGGTTCAGGTTGGGGAACACATGTATACCACTGGTGGATTCATTTTGATATTTGACAAAACTAATACAATTATGTAAAGTTTAAAAATAAAATAAAATTTGAAAAAAAAAAGTTGAGCATCAAAGAATTGATGCTTTTGAACTGTATTGTTGGAGAAGTCTCTTGAGAGGCCCTTGTACTTCAAGGAGATCCGACAAGTCCATCCTAAAGGAGATCAGTCCTGAATATTCATTGGAAGAACTGATGCTGAAGCTGAAACTCCAATAATTTGGCCACCAGATGCAAAGAGTTGACTCATTTATAATGACCCTGATGCTGGGAGAGATTGAGGTCCAGAGGAGAAAGGTATAACAGAGGATGAGATGGTTGGATGGCATCACTGATTCAGTGGACATGAGTTGAGTAAACTTTGGGAGTTGGTGATTGACAGGGAGGCCTGGTGTGCTGCAGTCCATGGGGTTGCAAAGAGTCAGACACAACTGAGTGACTGAATTTAGAAGAGTGCCTTGTAATTTTCTTGAGTGTGTTCTTGTTTTGCTGGAAGATTAGCATGGGTTGTCTTGCACTGGAGCTGTCTGCTTTTGGATGGAGCTTCTTTCAGTGTAGGCATGTATCCTTTTGGATGGGATCTTGTCTACCACTCTTCCCTGGGGCCAGGGGTTCTATGATGATCCAAAGTTCTGGAGCTGAGCTACCTGCCTCTGGTTTTTGGTCCCCCTCTTGCAGTAACCTCAAGACTACACTTTCAACATTGCACAGAAGACAAAACCCCATGTTAGTGGTGAAATAACTCCACATCCTGGACAGTCAAAGAGATCCACAGCATTATGTATAGAAAAGAAGAGGGAAGAGCTAGATAGAGGTGATCAGGAGGAGAAAAGAAAGTCAAAAGGAAAGAGAGCAATTAAGCCTGTAATCAAATCCCTGAGTGAAAATGGATATTAAAAAATAGACTCTTAATACTACAAAATGCATAACAAATTCCAGAAAGCAAAAATTTAAAAACCTAGACTAGAATTTGAACTCCCAAATGTACAATATAAAATAAACTGAAACATAATTGAACACAAAAATTAGAAAAAATATTCTGGGGTCGGTTCAGTGTCAGGTTATCCCTTGTTCTAGCTTGCACTTTTTCTCAAAGTCCACGATTGTCCTTAAATGCAATTTTAGTGCTTAATTTTAATCTGTTGCACCTGCCACTTCTTGAGTGGTTCCCCTGTCTTATCTTTACTTAGGCTGGCCTCCTCTGCTTGCAAGTCTCTTCAATGTCTAATCTGAGCCCTGATAGGAAGAGGTGACAATAGACCCTTATTCAGGGTCATTTGCTCTGTTTTGCTGTGGAGAGGCAGGAACACTGCAAACAAATACCACTGGGATTTGTGGGTAGCCTTTGTTGTGAATGGACAGCACAG
The DNA here is from genome assembly GCF_002263795.3 of Bos taurus. Lineage (NCBI taxonomy): Eukaryota > Metazoa > Chordata > Mammalia > Artiodactyla > Bovidae > Bos > Bos taurus. Next base: position 39,656,161 of record NC_082638.1, read on the forward strand.
GGTCTGCCAAAGTCCAAGGTGATGTACACTTCTCAGATCCAGCCACTCAAGCTCCTGGGTGTCCCTTGAGGGCACAGTTACAGAAGGGCCATGGATCTCACGCACTTCCCAGGCCCAAGCTACCTAGGGTCCATCCTGTGCTAGGCGTGAAGTCCCAGGTTGGCTGTGTGTCTCCTGCACTTCCCAGGTCCAAGCTGCTCAGATTCCCAGGTGTTGTATGAAGGCTCAGCCCCAGTTGAACCATGTATCTCTTGCTCTTCCCAGGCCCAAGCAGTCCAGACTCCCCAGTTCTCTGTTTGGGGCACAGTCCCAGGTGGGTTCTTTGTCTCCTGCACTTCCAAGGCCCAAGCTGCTCATACTTCTGGGTGTTCTATGAATGCCCAGTCCCAGTTGAGCCATGCATCTCCTGCTATTCCCAGGCCAAAGTGGCCTGGTGTTCTGCCAGAGCATAGTCCCGGGTGGGCCCTTTGTCTAATGCACTTTCCAGGTCCAAGCTGCTCAGGTTCCAGAATGTTCCAGAGTACACTCTTCCAGAGAGCCACTCAGGTTTTCAGGATAGCTGTGATGTCATAGTTCCTGGTGGACCATGTTTTTCGTGCACTGCTCAGGTTCATTCTGGTCAGTTTCTCAGATACTCCACAAGGATACAGTCCATGCATGGTGAGCTGTGCATCTCCTCAGAGGAGTTGCTCTCAGGTTATGACACTCTTGGCAGCCATAAACTGTCCCAGATCTCAGGAAGTCATGGTTAGTGGCTGCTCATGAATAGAGTCTGCTCACAGCTTGGCAGGAGATGCAGTCTCCTGGGCCTAAAAGGTTATGGCCTTCTGCCTCTGGTTGTCAACATTCTGAATTTTTGCCTCCTGGGAGGTCCATAAGGAAAGCTAGTGTGCTCTCCTTCAGTAAATACTAGGGCATAGTCTGTTCTGTAAGCATGTCAGGGGTTGCAGTGTGGTCTTAGAGCCTTCCCGTGGGAACATTCCTTTTCTTTGTTTATTTTTCTCTCTCTGGCATTATGTGCTTCCGCCTGCTACATCACATTAGTTCTCTCAGAGTGTCTGTAGAGCATTCAAACCCCATCTTTATTCTAAGGACTGAAGATGCAGAGGGCGCCCCTGTACAAAGCCCCCACTCACTGTGGGTGGACATGAGACTGTGAGGCAATTCCCCACTAAAAATTGCTTTTTTGGCTTGAATTCTGAGATGGTGGTGTGGGGTGGTTATACCACCCTCTGAGATTCCAAAGAGGCCCACTGAATCAACCTCTGAGAGGGTTTCCTGTCGTATGGAAACTTTTCCTTCTCTAAAAGCTTAAGGTGGATAGTGCTGGATTTGGGGTGGTGTGGGGTGGCTATACCACCCTCTGAGATTCCAAAGAGGCCCACTGAATCAACCTCTGAGAGGGTTTCCTGTGGTATGGAAACTTCTCCTTCTCTAAAAGCTTAAGATGGATAGTGCTGGATTCATGATCTCTGAGAAGAAGATTTAACTTCAGGACTAAGGACCAGGCTTGATCACTCAAGAGTTCTTGTATATCAGAGTTTTATTAAAGTAAGAAAAGGAACAGAGAAAGCTTCTGACATGGACATCAGAAGGGGGCCAGAGAATGCCCCCCTTGCTAGTGTTAGCCAGGGAGTTACATACATTTTAATTTAGTTATTATAATACATCAAAAGCATGTCTGAAATTTGTGAAAATTTTACCAGACCTACTCCCACAATTTATATTTTAGGATAACAGGATTAGAAGTTAACAATAGAAAGATCCTACCAGACCCACTCCCATAATATAGCTTCTAAAATATAAGGATTCGTCAGAAGGTTTTCAGGGAGGAGAAACTGTCCTCAAGCATGATACACTGTTGCTATATAATTCTAATTACAGAGTTTAAACTGAATTGTTTGCTGTGTAATCATCATTTCAAGGTTTAAAGAAAAAACAAAACAAAACATTTTATGTGACTAAGACTAATGAATATAGAGAAAAACAAACAAGCAAGCAATTCTCCTCCTTGAGAATTCCAGAACCCTATCTCCTCCTCAAGAATCCAGATATTTTTCTCTTCTTTGGGTAGGCCAGACTTCTTATCAATCTGCATAGGAATTGACTCTCTCTCCCCAACACAAGTTCAGTTCAGTTTCTCAGTCGTGTCCAACTATTTGTAACCCCAAGGACTGTGACACACCAGACTCCTCTGTTCATCACGAATTTCCATAGCTTGCTCAAACTCATCTCCATTGAGTTAGTGATGGACTCAATCTCATCCTGTCTTCTGCTTCTCCTCCTGCCTTCAATCTTTCTCAACACTGGGGTCATTTGCAAGAATCAGTTATTTGCATCAGGTGGCCAAATTCAGCTTTAGCATCAGTGCTTCCAATAAATATTCAGGACTGAATGTCTTACTGACTAATTTTATTCCCTGCTGTCCAAGGGACTCTCAAGAGTCTTCTCCAACACCACACTTCAAAAGCATCAATTTTTCAGGGCTCAGCTTTCTGTATAGTCCAACTCTTACATCCATATATGACTACTGGACAAATTATAGCTTGGACTAGAAAGACTTTTGTTGGCAAAGTAATATCTCTGTTTTTAAATATCCTGCCTAGGTTGGTCATAGCTTTTCTTCCAAGAAGCAAGTATCTTTTAATTTTATGCTGCAGCCACCATCTACAGTGATTTTGAAGCCAAGACAATAAAGTCTCTCAGCCTTTCCATTGTTTCCCCATCTGCGGCTGCTACTGTTGCTAAGTCACTTCAGTCGTGTCCGACTCTGTGTGACCCCATAGACGTCAGCCCACCAGGCTCCCCTGCCCCTTGGGTTCGCCAGGCAAGAACACTGGAGGCTGCCATTTCCGTCTCCAATGCAGGAAAGTGAAAAGTGAAATCTCTCAATCATGGGGCCAGAAGCCATGATCTTAATTTTTGAATGTTGAGTTTTAAGCTGGCTTTTGCACTCTCCTGTTTCACTTTCATCAAGAGGCTCTTTAGTCCCTCTTCACTTTCTGCTATATGGGTTTTGTCATCTATGTATCTCAGGTTACCTGCTATGTCTCCCAGCAATTTTGATTCCAGCTTGTGCTTCATCCAGTCTGGCATTTCACACGATGTGCTCTTCATCTAATTTAAATAAGCAGGGTTACAATTCAGAACCAGTCCCTTGTTGCGTATCTGGTTCTAGAATCAGTCTCTATCCCTAAATCCTTTGTCTCTCTTTTCTTGTTTATCTCTTCTCCTCCCTCATTATGAGCAAATTGATTGGCCTTTCTGGTGTCCTCTGCCAGCATATAGAAACGGTTTAGTGAAAGTTACTCCATATCCTGACAATCCGTTGAGGTATTTACTGGGGAAAAATTGAACTCCTTCTCATATGTCACTGCCACCTTAGGACGAGTCTACCGAGTTTATATTCAAAGGTATGCATTCTGCCCCTGTTAAGCAAGTACTCTAAAGTAGGAATACTCTCAATGTAGTACCATCGAGTACTATTGAGCTCACAGTGTGAAACATGCATGTAACGAAGCTACTGAGCTCACCCTCTGTAGTATGCATCCAGCAACTACTTGTGCCCCACTCTGTGACAATTATGCTGCAGCTCATGATCTGGCACTCATGAGTGTATGAAGCACTACTTCTGATTATGCATGCAGCAACTACTGAGGTTGAAATCAGGACTTTGCATTCTGCTTTTACTGAGAATTGAATTAGAACAGGTATACTAATTAGCTTGCACTCTGGAACATACATTACAACTCTAGAGCATAAGTATCACAACCAAGTGTGCCTGCACTCTGGACCTGGGATGCCGTAACAACTGAAAATGCAAGAAGCTTTTCACAACTACTGACCCCTGATTTCAAACCACTGCTGCTGCTGCCGCCAAGTCACTTCAGTAGTGTCCGACTCTGTGTGACCACATAGACAGCAGCCCACCAGGATTCCATATCCCTGGGATTCTCCAGACGAGAATACTGGAGGGGGTTGCCACTTCCTTCTCCAATGCATGTATGCATGCTAAGTCGCTTTAGTCTTGTCCGACTCCGTGCGAACCTATGGAGAGCAGCCCAGCAGGTTCCTCTGTCCATGGAATTCTCCAGGCAAGAATATTGGACTGGGTTGCGATTTCCTTCTCCGATTTCAAAGCACACATGCTACAAACATGACTTTTGCACTCTGGAATATGCGCTTGTCAATACTGAGACCACCATCAGAGGACGCACGCTAGAACTACTTAGTTTCTAATCTGGATTACCCTTTCTGCCACTATTGAGATTATTGACAAAATTTAGAACAAGTGCCTTGCTGTCACTGAGACTGCACAGTAGAGCATACATCCCATCACTCCTGAACCCGGGTTATTGAGAATATGGCCTGCCACTACTGAGCCTGTCCCTAAAACATGCCTGTTGGAAGTACACATACACTTTTGGTATATTACACTCTGGATTCTGCATCCCTGCACTACTGAAATTGCCTTCCAGAACAAGAGTTCATTGCCTGCTGAATATTCACTCTAAACAATAAAAATCACAATAATTAGCTTGTTGCTTTATAGGTAAGTCAGGCCACTACTCAACCTGCGCTGTAGTTCAGGTGTGCCTAAACAATTACTGAACTTGCACTCTGATGTTTGTTTACTTCTGGACACACCTGAGCCAGCACTCCTATGGACATAGTGAGTTTGAACACTGGAGGACATGGTACACCTCTACTGAGCATGAGTTCAAGGGCAGGCATCCGGGCTCTGCAGAGAACATGCTCTAGTTTCACACATTCCACAGTAACTGAACTTGCAATTGGGAGTACAGCTCTCATGACTACAGAGTGCACACATTTTATCATGGGTTTTGCACTACTGCGGTTTACTCAGGAACATATCTCCCATCATGACTGTGTGTGCCTTCAAGAGCCAATGTTCTGACACTACAGAGACTATGCTGTAGAGTAAGAATGCCTGAGCTACACACCTGCACACTGAATCATGCATCCCGGCAGTATCAATCCTAGTACTATAGCACACCTGTGACTTCTGAGTCCTTACACTAAGCAGGCATGGCACAGCTAGTGAGCATGTGGCCTAGAGCATGTGTGTGGCCAATACTAATTTTGCACTCTGAAGCATGTGTCTTGCCACTTGTAAGCGGTTCAGCTACTGATTTTGCACCCTGTTACACTATTTAATCACTGCTGAGCCTGCCTTATAGACCATGAGTTCCACTACTACTAATCTTGCCCCATGGCCTGTGAGCTTAAAGTAGTGATCCCACACTCTGCAGCTGAAATTTGCCAATGACTTGGCTTGCCCGCTGTTGCATATTTCCCCAAACTCTTCTTCCTGTACTCTAGAGCATGTGTCCCAGCTACTGAATTTGCACTCTGGAGGACCTATTCCAGGAAAGTGGAGGTTGCATTATAAAACACATATCCTACCCACGAGTGAACCGTCATTCTAGATCAACTGTGTCACCACTAGTGACTTTGAATTCTGAAGCATTAAAGTCACTTCCCTGAAGTATTGCTCTAGAAGGTGTGTGCAACCATCACTCCAGTGGCATTTTGTATCAGCCATTATGCTGCTAGCCATCCAGCACTCTAGACTGTATAAGTTGTGAGTAGTGTACCTGTGTTCCACAGCTACATCTATGGATGATCTTCCACAACTAGAGACTTGGTGTATACTTCATATTTCCTGCCTCAATTGATCATGTGTCACAACACACATATGCCACAACCCATGTGCTTGCACTGTTGAGGACTTATCTTCCCACTACTGAGCTTGTGTGGCAGAACAGGCATATCACATTTTCTCAGTTTGATCTCTGGATATGCATCCAAAAATAAAAACCCAGCGTTCAAGAGAATATGTCCCTCACTTACTGAGTGTGCACTCTTAAGCAAGTGTACTGCAACTCCTGAGACAACACTCTGAAGCACATGTAATGCAGGCATGCTTCATCTGCTGAACTTAGCTCTTCAGCATGCATCTCAACATTGAAGCACACTTTAGACACACCCCTGGTAATACAGAACCATGATCTAGAGCAAGTATGGTTCGAATACTGAATCTTTGCTTTAGAGAACTTGTTCTTTGTCTCGTGAGATTGTACTTTTGAGGATTCTCCCCACCAGTACTAAGACTGTATTCCAGAGCGGACATGACACAAATAGTAGGATGGCAGTTTGCAGCCTGCATACATCACTACTGTGTCTGAGCTCTAGCATAGAAGTACTGAAACTACTTAGCTTGCAATCTGGAGCATACATTCTGCCACTAGTGTGCTTGCATTTTAGAACAGGCTGTCTGAAGCTATCCCATTGGCAATGGCAACATGCCTCCAGCCACTACTGAATGAACACTAGAGCACAGTTCCTACCATTACTGAGCATGTACTCTACCACAAGATGACTAAAACGTCTCAGTTGCATTGTGGAGCATACCTCTTTCCACAACTGAACTTGCATTCTACAGCAAATGTTACACAACGACTGATCTTGTGCTCTAGAATTGGCACACCATAAATAATTTTCATAATATTTGAGCCATGTGTCTGGCCAATAGTAAATCAATGCTTTAGATCAGCTGTGCTAAAATCACTAAGCTTGCCCTCAGGTGTATGTCTGAACTCACATTTTATAGCACACCTACTGCCACTGTGGATTCTGTGCTCTAAAACTATCTTGAGATGAGAGAACAAGATGGTGGAGCTGTAGGTAGATGTGGAATACATCTCTCTGTGGATACATCAGGCATACACCTTCAGACACAGACAAGTAATCAAAACATCAGCTGAAAGCAGACAGGAGTGCCTGACCAGTGGAAAAGAATATATAGAACCACGCAAAACTCAGTAGGATGAAAGAACTGGGGGGAAAATCATGAGTCTTATTAGGACTGAATCAGCCCTGAGTGGGTGAAGGAGGGGTCTAATCCCATATTGGGGGGCTTGTCTGAATCATAGAATAAACATTTAAAGCTGAGAGTGAGACAACTGATCTGTGGATAACTAGATGTAATGAGAATCAGTGAGTCCTTGCTACAGCTGTACATACCCCAGCCAAGGATATGTGTCTCCTGAAAGGCACAGTGGCTGGGAGCTGCAATTGAGGGATTCTGGAGCGATTCCTGGGCGAAGGCTGCTGTTTACTGTGGCGAGATGGAGAGAGGGGCTGTGAGGGAGGAAACTGTGCTAGGATACGCCTGTGGAGGAAAGCCAGGCAGCCAAGGAAGCAAGGCGATATCACTGAGTCACATGTATGGGGGTGGAGCAATCACCATAGCCTCTCTCTCTCCACATGATAGCATCAGCAGTTACTACAATAGTGAGGCTGACCCATCAAATGCTGAACACACTGAAATACAGAGCAGGACACCACCCAGGTGCTCCTTTAAGTGCCTGATGCACAAAACTAGAGTCGAACCCTACTCACGATGCTTCTTTAAGTGCCTGATGCACTGATCTACAGAGTAGGACCCCAGCCAGGGAGGTATCTCTATGTGCTGACACATTGAACAACAGGGAAGGATTCCAGGCAACGAAGCCTTCTAAGTGCCTCAATGGGTGGAACTAGGGAGAAAGACTGGCAAAAGAGGCCTTCTGATCGCCAGCTACAAGAAGCTCAAAAAAAGACTCTGATAGGGTCATAACTCCTGTGGTCTAGTCAGTTCTGTGTCCCTGAACCCTGTACACTTGGCACCACCAGGGTCCTTGAAAGCCAAGCACCTGCTCCACTTTCACAATTAACTCTCACTGGAGAAAAGCTGCCACAGGTGAAAACAAAACAAACAAAAAAAACTTGCAACATTTTGCACTCGTTTGCTTCAGTCCTGTCTAACACTTTGTGGGACACATTTCACCACTACAGAGAACAAGCTCTAAAATACATATACGGGAACAACTGACCTTTTCCAGTCTTGTTGCCACTGCTGAATTTTCCAAATTTGCTGGCACATTGAATTCAGCAATTTCACAGAACTATCTTTTAGGATTTGAAATCGCTCAACTGGGGTTCCATATCTCCACGAGCTTTGTTTGTATTGATGCTTCCTAAGGCTGACTTGACTTTATGTTTCAGGATGTCTGGCTCTAGGTGAGTGATCACATCATCATGATTATCTGGATCATGAAGATTTTTTCTGTATAGTTCTTCAATCTTTTCTGTATAGATTCTCGCTACCTCTTCTTAATATCTTCTGCTTCTTTTAGGTCCATACAATTTCTGTCCTTTATTGTGTCCATCTTGGCATGAAATATTCCCTTGGTATCGCTAATTTCCTTGAAGAGATCGCTAGTCTTTCCCAACTATTGTTTTCCTCTATTTCTTTGCATTGATCACTGAGGAAGGCTTTTTTATCTCTCCTTGCTATTCTTTGGTAATCTGCAGTCATATGGGTATATCTTCCCTTTTCTCCTTTGCCTTTTGCTTCTCTTCTTTACTTAACTATTTGTAAGGCCTCCTCAGACAACCATTTCGCCTTTTGGCATTACTTTTCTTGGGGATGTTCTTGGTCACTGCCTCCTGTACAATTTCATGAACCTCCATCTGTAGTTCTTCAGGCACTCTATCAAATCTATTCCCTTAAATCTTTTGTCATGTCCACTATATAATCATAAGGGATCTGATTTAGGTCATACCTGAATCATAAGTAGAGAGTGAAAAAGTTTGCTTAAAGCTCAACATTCAAAGAAAAAAAAAAAAAAAAGATCATGGCCTCCAGTCCCATCACTTCATGGGAAATAGATGGGGAAACAATGGAAACAGTGTCAGACTTTATTTGGGGGGGGGGGGGCTCCAAAATCACTGCAGAGGGTGATTGCAGCCATGAAATTAAAAGATGCTTACTCCTTGGAAGGAAAGTTATGACCAAACTTGATAGCATATTCAAAAGCAGAGATATTACTTTGCCAACAAAGGTCCATCTAGTCAAGGCTATGCTTTTTCCAGTAGTCATGTATGGATGTGAGACTTGGACTGTGAAGAAGGCTGAGCACCAAAGAATGGATGCTTTTGAACTCTGGTGTTGGAGAAGACTCTTGAAAATCCCTTGGACTACAAGGAGATCCAACCAATCCATTCTGAGTGAGATCAGCCCTGGGATTTCTTTGGAGGGAATGATGCTGAAGCTGAAACTCCAGTACTTTGGCCACCTCATGTGAAGAGCTGACTCATTGGAAAAGACTCTGATGCTGGGAGGGATTGGGGGCAGGAGGAGAAGGGGACGACAGATGATGAGATGGCTGAATGGCATCACTGACTCGATAGACATAAGTCTGAGTGAACTCCGGGAGTTTGTGATGGACAGGAAGGCCTGGCATACTGCGATTCATGGGGTCACAAAGAGTCGGACACAACTAAGCGACTGAACTGAACTGAATCATCTAGTGGTCTTCTCTACTTTCTTCAATTTAAGTCTAAGTCTATAACATTAGTCACACAAATACTGAGCTTCCACTCTGAACCTGCCTTCTTACAAGTATTTCCCAACATTTTAGAGCACTTTTGCTGCACCTATTTATCTTCACTCTGAAACACATATACCGTCACTCCTGAAACGACGCTCAAGTGCATGCATTTAACTCCTACTGAACCTCTGTTCCAGAGTAGGCATGCCGATCTACTAAGCTTGCATTCTGCCACATGCATCTTCCACTACTTAGACTATGATACTGAGGTCATGCTGCAAAAACATAGTTGCAATCTCAAGCTTATCTTCTTTGACTTTCAGCCTCTATACCAGCACACATGGTCTGCCCCTCCTATGTCCACTTTCTTTCTTTCTTTCTTTATTGTTTTGTTTTTTGGTTTATGCAACTTTAATGAAGAAAAATAAATCAATTACTAGCAGAGCTATTAGTTGGTCACTCATCCATTGACAACTTGCATCATTTATTCAGTGCTATATTAAACAGTGTATTGGAAGATAGATTAACTAATAGCTCCAAGCCTCCTAACAATTTAAAGGAAAATTACAAAATGTTTTGAGACCCTATTTTGGAATACAAAGGGTGTTTGACTTCCAATTTCCATTCTCTGTAGAACAAGAACAGGTCATTCCTTTATTGACATGCATAAAATACATCACATTTTCTGTTCTGCTAATGCTATAAATTCAATACCAATTCTCCAGCCATATCAGTTATGAGCATAAAGTATATCATGTAACCTCAAATCTCTAACAGTGGAAGGCTTAAAAAAGAATGGACGCTGTTAGAATAATGCTGCTTCCTTTGATGTGACAACTCAGCATCCATCTCCATCCCTCTCAGATGATTCTTCAGCATGTTAGAGCAGTGAGGAATGGTTTTAGTCTCATAAGCAAGTTAGAGTGAAGACATTGGCCACATAATACACATGCTCCATTTTTTTTTTTTTTTTTTAATTTTGAATCTTGGGCAACTGCTCTCTTGTAACTACTTTACAGTTTCTAAAAGCAGTTATTGTCCAAAGCTGGAAGAACTTAAGTCTTCTCAGATGAGCATGTGAATGAATGGAGGGAGGTAAACAAAAAATAAAATTAAAAAAGATGAGGTCTGATAGGGGAGCAGCCAGATAAGAAAAAAAAAAAAAAAAAACAGTAATTTAAAGTTTATTCCAGCTATAATGCAGGTTAGTCTGACTTTAAGCATCACATGGCATACTTCTGAGTCCATTCCCGAGATACTCTGTTGTACTTATCTCTGTCTGTTTTATACATCCGTGCAATCTCTGGTACTAGGGGGTCATCTGGGATTGGATCACATAGCAGTGAACAAATGGATAAAAGAACTTTAGAAATAATTAAAGCAGGAGACCACTGTGATCTTAGAATATCGAGACAAATGCTGCCATTACTGTTAATATTTGGATGATAAATTCTTGTTGTAAATGCAACCTTAGGTAGTTTGAAGGGGTAGTCTGTAGGAAAATGAATTGTCAAAAAGAATACACCGCCTTGATAAGGGCTGTCATTAGGTCCCATAATTGTGGCTTGCCAATGAAACATATCATCCCCAACTGGACCTGCAGAACATTGTGCTGGAGGGTCACGGGCCAAATCACTAAGTTCCTTATTAATCCATTTCAGCGCCAGAGTCTGTGCTTTTCATCTGGCTCCTCACTATTTCGGTGTGTGCTTGAAGGTCCCGCCAAACTCTTGATTATCCCGGTGGCTGGGAAGGATTGACTCTTCGTCTCACACCAGCTCTGCCAGACACAGGCGCCTTCTTATTAAACAGATCGGAGGTTGGACTTGGAGGGCGGGGGCCGGAGGCGGGTCATGGGCTGGGGGGAAGGGCCCTAAGTCCACTTTCTTTTTTTTTTTTTTTAATTTTATTTTATTTTTAAACTTTACATAATTGTATTAGTTTTGCCAAATATCAAAATGAATCCACTACAGGTATACATGTGTTCCCCATCCTGAACCCTCCTCCCTCCTCCCTCCCCATACCATCCCTCTGGGTCGTCCCAGTGCACTAGCCACAAGCATCCAGTATCGTGCATCGAACCTGGACTGGCATCTCATTTCTTACAGGATATTTTACATGTTTCAATGCCATTCTCCCAAATCTTCCCACCCTCTCCCTCTCCCACAAAGTCCATAAGACTGCTCTATACATCAGTGTCTCTTTTGCTGTCTCGTACACAGGGTTATTGTTATCATCTTTCTAAATTCCATATATATGCATTAGTATACTGTATTGGTGTTTTTCCTTCTGGCTTACTTCACTCTGTATAATAGGCTCCAGTTTCGTCCACCTCATTAGAACTGATTGAAATTTATTCTTTCTAATGGCTGAGTAATACTCCATTGTGTATATGTACCACAGCTTTCTTATCCATTCATCTGCTGATGGACACCTAGGTTGCTTCCATGTCCTGGCTATTATAAACAGTGCTGCCCCAATGTTCATCACAGCACTTTCTTGAGTAGGTATAAAACAACTGTTGAGGTTGTATTCTGGATTATGTCCATGCTACTTCTAAATGCATTTTTTAAAATTTCTTCTAATTTCTTTTTACAAAAATGATTTATTTAATTGGAATAGAATTACTATGTATTACTGTGATGGTTTTTGACATATAGATCAACATGAACCAGCCACATGAAAATATGTATCTCCCTATCCTGAACACAACTCAAACCTTCCTTATTACCCCATGATTCTGGGTTCTTCCACAGCACAAGAGTTGGGTGCATCTTTCATATGCTGAACTTGCACTGATCATCTCTTTTATATATGGTAATATACCTGTTCCAATGCTATGTTCTCAAATCATCCCAGTCTAAGTGTTATTTATATGTGGGTCTTCTTTACTAGCCTCCACATGGGTAGGGTTATTGTTACTGTCTTCCTAAATCCAATTTATATGCATTAATGTGCAATATTTGCCTCTCTCTAACTTTTTTCACTCTGAATAATAGGCTGTAGGTTGAACTGCCTCATTAAAAGTGACACAAATATATGCCTTTCTGTAGCTGAGTAATATTTCGTTTGTATATATACCACAACTTCCTTATATATTCATCTGCTGATGTGCATCTAGATTACTTCCATGCCATAGCTATTGTAAAGGCAATTTCAATAAACATTGGGGTACATGTGTTATGTTCCATCCTAATTCCCTCTGGGTATATGCAAAGAAGTGGGGTTTCTGGGTTATATGACAGGTCTAGTCCAAGTTTCTCAAGGAATCTCCAAACTGTTCTGAATACAGGTTGTACCAGTTTGTGTTACGGGCAACAGTGTATTAGGGTTAACTTTTCTCCACAGCCTTTCCAGGATTTCTTGATTGTAGAATTTCTGGTGATGGCCACTCTGAACAGTGTGAGATGACTGCTCATTACAATTTTAATTTTCATTTATCTAATGATGAATGATGTTAAGCATATTTCATGTGTTTATTAGACATCCATATGTCTTCTTTAAAGAAATGTCTATTTAGAGCTATTGGCCCCTTTTAATGATGCTGTGAAAGTGCTGCACTCAATATGGCAGCATATTTGGAAAACTCAGCAGTGGCCAAAGGACTCGAAAAGGTCAGTTTTCATTCCAATCCCAAAGAAAGGCAATGCCAAAGAATTCTCACATCACCATGCAATTGCACTCATCTCACATGCTAGTAAAGAAATGCTCAAAATTCTCCAAGCCAGGCTTCAGCAATATGTGAATTGTGAACTTCCAGATGTTCAAGCTGGTTTTACAAAAGGCAGAGGAACCAGAGATCAAGTTGCCAACATCTGCTGGATCATTGAAAAAGCAAGAGAGTTCCAGAAATTCATCTCTTTCTGCTTTATTGTCTATGTGGAAGCCTTTGAGTGTGTGGATCACAATAAACTGTGGAAAATTCTGAAAGAGATGGGAATACCAGACCACCTGACCTGACTCTTGAGAAACCTATATGCAGGTCAGGAAGCAACAGTTAGAACTGTACATGGAACACATACTGGTTTCAAATAGGAAAAGGAGTATGTCTAGGCTGTATATTGTCACCCTGCTTATTGAACTTATATGCAGAGTACATCATGAGAAACACAGGGCTGGAGGAAGCACAAGGTGGAATCAAGATTGCCAAGAGAAATATCAATAACCTCAGATATGCAGATGATACCATCCTTCTGGCAGAAAGTGAAGAGGAACTAAAATGACTCTTGATCAAAGTGAAAGAGGAGAGTGAAAAAGTTGGCTTCAAGCTCAACATTCAGAAAATGAAAATCATGGCAACTGGTCCCATCATGTCATGGGAAATAGATGGGGAAACAGTGTCAAACTTTATTTTGGGGGGCTCCAAAATCACTGCAGTTGGTGTCTGCAGCCATGAAATTAAAAGACACTCCTTGGAAGGAACGTTGTGACCCACCTTGATAGCATATTCAAAAGCAGAGACATTACGTTGCCAACAATGGTCCATCTAGTCAGGGCTATGGTTTTTCCTGTAGTCATGTATGGATGTGAGAGTAGGACTGTGAAGAAAGCTGAGCATGGAAGAATTGATGCTTTTGAACTGTAGTGCTGGAAAAGACTCTTGATGTAAGAGATCCATCCAGTCCATCCTACAGGAGTTTAGTCCTGGGTGTTCCTTGGAAGGAATGATGCTAAAGCTGAAACTCCAGTACTTTGGCCACCTCCTGTGACGATTTGACTCACTGGTAAAGACTCTGATGCTGGGAGGGATTGAGGTCAGGAGGAGAAGAGGACGAGAGAGGATGAGATGGTGGTTGGCATCACCGAGTCGATGGACGTGAGTTTGTTGAACTCCAGGAGTTGGAGATGGATAGGGAGGCCTGTTGTGCTGCAATTCATGGGGTCGCAAAGAGTCGAACATGACTGAACAACTGAACTGAACTGAAGCAACTGACAAAGAATTAATGTCAAAAATATACAAGCAACTCCTGAAGCTCAATTCCAGGAAAATAAACGACTCAATGAAAAAATTGGCCAAAGAACTAAACAGACATTTCTTCAAAGAAGACATACAGATAGCTAACAAACACATGAAAAGATGCTCAACATCACTCATTATCAGAGAAATGAAAATCAAAACCACAATGAGGTACCTTTTCATGCCAGTCAGATTGGTTGTGCTCCAAAAGTCTACAAGCAATAAATGCTGGATAAGGTGTGGAGAAAAAGGAACCCTCTTACACTGTTGGTGGGAATGCAAACTAGTACAGCCACTATGGAGAACACTGTTTAGATTCTTTAAAAAAAAAAAAAAACAACCTTCAAATAGAACTGCCATAAGACACAACAATCCCACTGCTGTGCATACACACCAAGGAAACCAGAATTGAAAGAGACATGTGTACCCCGATGTTCATCACAGCACTGTTTCTAATAGCCAGGACATGGAAGCAACCTAGATGTCCATTAGTGGATGAATGGATAAGAAAGCTGTGGGATATATACATAATGGAGTATTACTCAGCCATTAAAAGGAATACATTTCAGTCAGTTCTAATGGGGTGGATGAAACTGGAGCCTATTATACAGAATGAAGTTAGCCAGAAAGAATAACACCAATAGAATAAACTAACACATATATGTGGAATTTAGAAAGATGATAATGATAACCATGTATGCGAGAATGCAAAAAAGACACAGATGTATAAAACAGTCTTTTGAGCTCTGGGAGACGGCTAGGGTGGTATGATTTGGGAGAATGGCACTGACACATGTATAATAACATAGGTCACCAAACTGGCAGTCCAGGTTCAATGCATGATACAGGATGCTTGGGGCTGGTGCACTGGGATAACCAGGAGGGATGATATGAGGAGGGAGGTGGCACACATGTATACCTGTGGCAGATTCATATTTATGTATGGCAAAACCAGTACAATATTGTAAAGCAATTAGACTCCAATTAAAATACATATATTTATATTGAAAATAAATAAAATAAAGTTGTGTCCAATGTGAGGAGAGCAACAGCGTTCTTTGAACAATATATCTAAGTAAATGAGAGTTGTGATTTTATGCGTTCAAGGTGTCCCCATAAGTATGAGCCCTACCTCTTATTACAGAAAGAATTGTGGAAGATGAGCGAGATTAAAGGAGAGCTTTTCAGCAACAGGATCTGAATTGTTCAGCCAGAAAATTATTAAGTAATGTAAGGCTTCCCAAACAGTTTATTTAAGATCTTGGGAGCAAGCAATGAGTTTGGCCACCTAAATAGTGTTGCATAAAATTATATTTTGACATATATACACCTGTGTGTATGAGTGTGTGTATAAAAAAGGTGCAATGGCTTTTAACTCCTGTTAGATTTAATAGAAATGGAAAAAAATTAAAACCCAAATGAAGAATGATTAAAAAGTCGACTCGGTTGTTGAATATATGTAAGCGGAAATACTTCAAAATATGTTTTCTTGGCTGAATGTAAAATATGAGGACTCTTTTATATCACTCACCTCTCTGCTTTTAATAAAGATCTACCAATTTTCAAATTTTTGTCCAGTTTTGACAAAAATAGACAGATATAGACTTATATATACATATATATCATATATAAAATATAGAAGTATATTTTCATAAGAGAAAATATTGATGCCAAGCTTAGATTTCAGAATTATTTCCAACTCCAGGCTCCATCTCAGCAGGAAATAGCCAAAGTTGTTGCTGATTGAAACACTCCAAGAGCTGGAAAACCTGAAAAAGAAATCGAACCTGCAACTGAGATTTTCTGTCACATTTATGATTGAGTTCTAAGTCCAACACTTTATTTCCTTTCGTGTTCTAAGCAGTCCCTTCTGAAGACTGAAAAGTATGAAAACCGAGAGAAAGAGGTAGGAGATTGTAGACCTCCTGGTGTTCAATTTCACACCAGTCAGAATGGGTGCGAAAAGTCCACAAGCAATCAATGTTGGAGAGGATGTGGAGAAAAGGGAACCCTCTTACACTGTTGCTGGGAATGCAAAGTAGTACAGCCACTATGGAGAACAGTGTGGAGATTCCTTAAAAAACTGGAAATAGAACTGCCTTATAATCCAGCAGTCCCACTGCTGGGCATACACACTGAGAAAACCAGAATTGAAAGAGACACATGTACCCCAATGTTCATCGCAGCACTGTTTCTAGTAGCCAGGACATGGAAGCAACCTAGATGTCCATCAGCAGATGAATGAATGAGAAAGCTGTGGTGCATATATACAATGGAGTGTTACTCAGCCATTAAAAAGAATAAATTTCAATCAGTTCTAATGAGGTGGATGAAACCGGAACCTATTATACAGAGTGAAGTAAGCCAGAAAGAAAAACACCAATACAGTATACTAACACATATATATGGAATTTAAAAGATGGTAACAATAACTCTGTATATGAGACAGCAAAAGAGACACTGATGTATAGAACAGTCTTTTGGACTCTTGGGAGAGGTAGAGGGTGAGATGATTTGGTAGAATGACATTGAAGCATGTATAATATCATGTATGAACGAGTCACCAGTTCAGGTTCGATGCACGATACTGGATGTTTGGGGCTGGTGTGCTGGGACGACCCAGAGGGATGGTATGGGGAGGGAGGAGGGAGGAGGTTTCAGGATGGGGAACACATGTATACCTGTGGCGGATTCATGTTGATGTATGGCAAAACCAGGACAATATTGTAAAGTTAAAAAATCAAATAAAAAATAATAAAATAAAATACACACAAAACAATAAAAAAAAGTAATTTTAAACAGTGAGGCTAGAAAAGACAGAATCTAAGGATAATAATCAAGTGATAGAGAATAATAATGATTTAGCCATTAGTCAAATTCAAGGGTCTTTAGTTCCTCCTCAAGGGCCATCAATAACATCCTGAGCATTATCCTATGAACAGTTTTAGAGATGCCAAAGCCCCAGCCAGCCTGAAAGTTAAGTACAGAGACCACAGAGTAGTTGAAACCAGACAGTTAAAAGATTTTATTGCAGAGGCCAGTAGACCAATTTTGCTTGGGTAACAGTACTGAATATGAAAAATGTGTGTATAGAAGGGTGATAAATCACTTGTATTTCAGAAACCAAGTAGATTTATTGATGTGATTTTTCTGTGTAAAAATTCTTTAGGAATGAGATTTTGCATGCTTCATGGTTTGGGTTACTATTTCTGTAAGCAGGCTGTATTTTTAAGTTGATGCTGAAGTAAAGCCTAGCTGAACATCACCTTTCAATGGCTAGGAGACAAGTGATTTTGTGATGTCACAGCCTTTTGACTTTGAGGACCTCTGCGATGGTCTAGAGAGTTTCTCTCTGTTGGCCAGCCAAGCAATTTTTGAAGTAGTGGTCAGTAAAATCAGACAAATGAGTAAAGGATCTGAAGAAAGATTTCTCTGAGATGGCACATATACCTTCAGAAATTCAAGATGGGCCTCCTAAGGATGAATCAACTGATTCAGAAACCTCCATTAGATCTTTGTATGATTATACACTTACTAGGGACTCAGTTTTGAGATCTATGATTGAAGAATATGCTTTTCAGGCTTTGTCTGAGGATCTTGTGATAAAAAGGCCATGCTACAAATATTCTGTATCTGAAACAGATGAGGTGACTAATTTTCTTTCACTCACCTTTCCACAAAAACTTTGGAATATAGTTGAAAGTGATCAGTTTGAATCTATTTGGTGGGATGAGAGAGGCACATGTATAGTGATCCACGAAGAACTCTTTAAGAAAGAAGTCTTGGAAAGAAAGGCACCTTTCAGAATATTTGAAACCAAGAGTATGAAGAGTTTAATTCGACAGCTTAACCTTTATGGATTTAGTAAAAAGTGACAAACTTTTCAAAGATCTGCTTCACTACCTGTCTTTCTGGAAGAAGAAAACAACATCTCTCTTTTGAGTAAGGTATTCCAACATTTTCACTTATTGGCAATACGTAAGATGAAATCATGTGACCTAGAAAGCGCATTTACATATGTAGCTAAAACCGAATTTAAACTTGAGCTAACAAATCGTTAAAAAGTTTTATTTTTTGAAGTTGAGAACAGCTGGATATGTTAAAATATTGGATGTTTGACAAACTTTCCTAGCACTGTGAAACCAGATATAAGTCCTGAAGCAACTTAAAGTGGTATTTACTGTATATATAAAATATATTTTTCATTGAGGATCATATTCTTTCTAACATGTTACCTGTTAAACTACTAATGGAGGTGTTTTATTTGATGCTATTTAGTTGGTTTCATTAAAGGAATACATTTTTATAACTTAGCTTTGCTTGTCAGTTTTACCTTGGTTTATAAAGAAACTAAATAATGTAATCCTTTGATTTTAGTTACAGACCTACTATAATCCAAATTTCAAAAGAGGTCATCCTCAACTTTTATTAAGAGTGCAAAGAAGAGAAAGAAGAGTTGGGATTAATAATGTGTCTCAAATATCTTCATTAGTGCAAGATAACAAGAAGCATGTTAAAGCAAGTGTCAACGAAGATGATCGTAACTCTGAATTTATTCCAGAAATTAGTAGAGAGAGCGCATTTTCAGCCTCCACAAGTTTACCTGTGCCTTTCATACAAAAGCCTCATACCATCCAGATTGTCACTAATACAAATGCCCTATATCCATGTGACTTACCTAACCACCCATCACCAATATCGGTTAGACAAACAGAACAGATTTTGGTAAATCAACCTGCTGTTTTAAAAAAGTTGAGCATTTTTAATTGGCATTCACATAGCAGCTACACTCAAGTAAATGGCCCCATTGAGGACTTTGCTACTACAACTACATCTACTTCTCAGAACCACATTGTATCCCCATTACAGAGCACTTATTCTGGACTGATGGTGGAGCCTTCTAAATTTCCAGTCAGGCATAGCGATATGTCAGGCCATGACAATCCTTTTCCTAACCTGCAAGAGACAGGCAACTCGTGGTTCTCAGTGCCAACAAGCACTTACACATCTGCTTCCTCTCTTTCAAGTCAACTCATCAACAATCACCATTATATGGAAACCATGCTAATTAAAACTGACCTACCAAATACGTGTCAGATTATGGAGCCTAAGGAAGATTGAACGTTACTTTGGGAGATGTCAACAAATACCTACCATTCCTGTATTTGAACAATAAATTTACATGTTCATCTTCATAGTTTCATTTTCAATTTTTAAACAAAGAAGAGAAAATGAGGCTTTAGTTCATTGGTTTACTATTTTACTGCATGGTATTCCAAACTCTTCAGTTCAAGAAAGCATTCGTTATGCATCCTAGGTAAATGACACCTGATATAATATTTGTAAGCAAGAAAATGAGAAGCAAGGGAAAAGAGGTAATGGATGTAAAGTGATTTCTGAAATCATCCCTGCTGAAATGAAGGGGTGTCTAAATTAGGATGGTATGGGTGAAGAAAGAGATGCAAATAAAATTAGATAAATAAAAATACACAGTATGATCTTCAGCACATTCACATATTATATTCTATTAGTTACTGGTAGAGTCTTAAAGATTAGACAGCAGATTGTTTTCATTATAGAAATTAATTTTGTCCCTGAAAATATAGATATTGTAGTACATCCAAAATCATGATCACAATTATACCATCACTGTGATAGAAAAGATAGCATGATATAATCAGTGACTGGCCCATGGTCAGCACAAGTTATGTACTTTACAAGTGGTATTCTATAGGGTCATTTTTGCGCTGCTGTCCTTAAGCCATGTCTCTATTTCCTGACACCAAGATTCCACCCTATAATTTCAAATGCATGTTTAGATGTTGCTTATCTGTCCCCATAGAGACAGAATAAATTCCTGGTCATTACTGCAGCACATCAGCATGGTTACAAAGTTCTTGGAAGACATGATATCTGTTTTCCTTAGTCATTTCATTATCTTTCTCTTCTGAAGCTACAATCACAAATTATTTTCAGTCATGCTAAGCCCTCGGAGAGGGCAATGACACCACGCTCCAGTACTCTTGCCTGGAAAATCCTATGGTCAGAGGAGCCAGGTAGGCTGCAGTCCATGGGGTCGCTAAGAGTCGGACACGACTCAGCGACTTCACTTTCACTTTTCACTTTCATGCATTGGAGAAGAAAATGGCAACCCACTCCAGTGTTCTTGCCTGGAGAATCCCAGGGATGTGGGGGCCTGTTGGGCTGCCGTCTATGGGGTCGCCTAGAGTCAAACACAACTGAAGTGACTTACCTAACCTTACCTTACCTTATGCTAAGCCCCTTCTAACAACTTTGTCTCAACTATTTCTTGCGGTTGGAAGGAACTACTGTTTGCCCTCCTACGAAGGAGAGTACAGATATCTTCAATGTGTTTTGGGTCTACCCTCTTTATGTATCTTTCACAACAGCTGAAACATAGAGCCTGAAAATGACACATTTTAAGTGCTTACTGAATTATCAATAAAGAAATGTAATAACCAATCAAATGCTCTACACATTACTCAACAACATTCTATAACCTGCACTACTATCATAATTCACCTTTCCTATTGACTGAGAAAATTTTCCAAGTTGATAAATATTTATTTTATTTACATGGATGTAAGAATTCTCAGGAGGCATGTATTCCGATGTTTGGAAGAATATTCCACGTTTTGATGTGACTTTTTGTGTGTGTGTCGTTTTGTTGTGTCAGTCAAAGTCTTTGGCATAGTCAAATAAGAGTAGCTGCTTTCCTGGAGTTCTCTTGCCTTTTGGAGGACCCAACGGGTGTTGACAATTGAATCTCGGGTTCCTCTGCCCTTTATAAATCCAGCTTGAACATCTGGGAGCTCATGGTTCACATTCTGTTGAAGCCTGGCTTGGGGAATTCTGAGCAGTTCTGGACAAGTGTGTCAGACATGTGCAATTAAGTGGTAGTTTGGACATTCTTTGGATTGCCTTTCTTTGTGGTTGGAATGAAAACTGACCATTTCCAGTCCTCTGGCCACTGCTGAGTCTCCCAAATTTGCTGGCATATGGAGGGCAGCACATTCATATCATCATCTTTTAGAATTTGAAATATCTCAACTGAATTCCATCACCTCCACAAGCTTTGTTTGTCGTTATGCTTCCTAAGTCCCACTAGACTTCACATTCCAGGACATCGGGTCCTCAGGTGAACGATCACACCATCGTGCTTAACTGGGTCATGAAGATCTTTTGTGCACATTTCATCCATGTATTCTTCCCACCTCTTCTTAATAGTTTCTGTTTTGGCTACATCCATACCATTTCTGTCCTTTATTGTGCCCATGATTGCATGACATTTTCCCTTGGTATCTGTGATTTTCTTGAAGAGATCAGTAGACTTTCCAGTTCTATTGATTTGCTTTATTTATTGACATTGATAACTGAGGGTGGTTTTACCTCTCCTTGCAATTCTTTGGGGATCTTCATCCAAATGTGTATAATTTTCTTTTCTTTTCTTTTTATGTGCTATCCAGATTTATTATTATATAAATACAGATTGAGAGGAAGCAGTTAACATTTATTTTCTATTTGAACACATGTTCCAAATTGATTAAAACAATGAATCAAAATATTTTGCATTTTAAAATAAAATAAAAACATTTATAGGTGTTGCAAAATTGTCCTTTAACATGGCTGGCAGGAAGAATGATGAAAACATTCCAGAAATAGTGTCAATAGTTACACAACACTGTGAATGTTCATTTTTCCCTCTAAGGTTTGCTTTATTTTATTTTATTTTTTAATTTTACAATATCATATTAGTTTTGCCATATATCAAAATGAATCTTCCACAGGTATACATGTGTTCCCCATCCTGAAACCTCCTCCCTCCTCCATCCCCATACCATCCCTCTGGGTCATCCCAGTGCACCAGCCCCAAGCATCCAGTATTGTGCATGGAACCTGGACTGGTGACTCATTTCATATATGATATTATACATGTTTCAATGCCATTCTCCCAAATCATCCCACCCTCTCCCTCTCCCACAGAGTCCAAAAGACAGTTATATACATCTGTGTCTCTTTTGCTGTCTCCTCTCAGTGAACTCCGGGAATTGGTGGTGGACAGAGAGGCCTGCCATGCTACAATTCATGGGGTCACAAAGAGTCGGACACGACTGAGTGACTGATCTGATCTGATCTGATACAGGGTTATTGTTTTCTTTTTCCCCTTTTTGTTTAGCTTCGCTCCTCTTCTCAGCTCTTTGTGAGGCCTCGTAACTTTACCATTTTTCATTTCTTTTTCATGTGGATGGTCTTGATCACTTTTTCCTATACGATATCACTAACCTCCATCCATAGGTCTTCAGGCACTCATCTGTCAGATAGAATCCCCTGCATCTATTTATCAATTCCACTGTCTAATCATAAGGGTTTTGATTTTACATGTGTAAAATATATTATTCCCTATTTCTTATAGGGAAATCTTCACCCAGATTTTTATCAAAGAAATACAGAAAACTCTATATGGTATTCAGGATATACATGAAATATAGCTGTTTGATGTTTGCGGTTTAGCTCAGATCTTAATTTCTGAATGACGGGAAATTCTCTTTCATGTGTACAAATCTGGAAAATGTTTCACATGTGAACAATTGAGAATTTATATTTCATATGAGAACATTTCTCCCCAGATTGTCAAATGGGAAATACACAGAATTCCGAATCTCATATCAGAATACCTTCCAAACATTCTTGATGAAAAGATAGAGAATTTCAGAGCCCAAGCATGAAAATCTGTGGGAAAATTCTATATTTCTTGTAGGAAAATTAACACAGGTTTTTCAAATGTGAAATAGACAGTATTCAATATTTCATGAAGGAAAGACCTCACAAATATTTTCAAATGACAAATATGAAAAAATTCATGTTTCATGTGACCATGTGTGGATATGTGAAACAGACATTTTTGTATTTCCTGTCAAAGAATCTGCATCCATATTTTCATAACTCTAATGTAAAAAAATTCCACATTTTCTGCAGAATATTTCGTGTCCGTACATTCATGTATGATGTACAGAGAATTCGTACTTTATGTTGGAAAATCTTTCTCCAGATTTGTATATGTGAATAATGGAGAATTTCATGTTTCACACCCTGAAATCTTTATCTAGGTTTTCATATGTGAAACTGAGAATTTCATCTTTTATGTAGGACTATCTCATTTCAGATGTCTATATTTGAAACAGATAATACTTTCATCAAGAGGCACCTTAATTATTATATTTCTTCTGTCATTTTGGTGTTGTCACTGGGATAACTAAGGTTATTCATATCTCCCACATAAATTCGGTTTCTAACTTGAGATTCATCTAGATTTTTATTTTTTCATGGTGTTCTCTGCACAGAAGTTAAATAATCAGGACAACAATATATAGCTTTGACTTGTTCCTTTCCCAATTTTGAATTAGTTCATTGTCCCCTGTCCAATTCTAACTGCTGCACCTTTACTAGCATACACGATTCCCAGGAGACATATAAGGTATTCTTGTATTCTTATCTCTAAGAATTTTACAAAATTATGTTTCTTTCTTTCTTTATTTCTTTTTTTTGGTTTGTGTGTGATCCACAGTGTCCAAGTCATTAGCAGAGACAGTTAAGCAGATATAGATGATTGTATGCTATCTCCTTGCTTATTCTGTGATACAAACATCAATTCATGTGTACCTCTTATAATTAAATAACTAACTACACATTCCTGTTTTGTTTTGTTTTTTTTTTTTTCAATTTTATTTTTTGGTCATTGCTGTCGTTTTCTCTCTTTTTTCAAGTAGTCAAGTACCAACTGGTAATTTCCTATGAACTTGCCGTCTTATTATACAATAATTAAATTATGCCCATGGAAGTCTCACCTTTGATATCTACTGAATGGAATTGCGCTTTGAGATCTGAAGTTAGACATTTGTACGCTTGGAAAATGTCAGGAACGTTCAAAAAATAGCTAGAGATATTCAAGTGCTGCCTTTTTGAGCCCAATTTTGCTATTATATTTTATGTGGAAAGTTCTGCATTTCTTCATGCTGATGACAATTCCTCATTAAGAGAAATTTCCAAGGGGGAAAGAAAAAAAGACAACACAATATGCTTGATTGCATATTGAAAGTCAAAGTAGTACCAGTTACGTGTGTACGTAAGCAATGTCCCATCAAACAGATTGATTCATGGCAACTAATGTTTCATGTTTTTCTGTCAAGGAAAAAATAATAATTGAGCTTTCCAGGAAAAACTGAGAAGTTCCAAGAAGGCAGAAATGTAGGCAGATGTGAAATGCAACTCTCTCAATAAATGGATCACAAATAATACTTCTGCAAGGGCAATAGTTCTCCCACAGCATCAAATAGCAGAATGCCCTGCTCACCAGAGTGTCCCATGTGGGTTCCAGACATACCTGAGTGAAAAGGAATTAAGAAGGGATTTAGAGGGATCCTGGGAGAGGACTGCTGTTGACTATGTGGAAATGGCCTGACGGAGCAGGTACAAGTCGTTGTGTAGCAGGGAATACCTTTTGAGAATTCCCAAACTGCCAAAGCGACTGTACTGTGTCACACTCAGGAGGCAGAGATACCTTGGTAGCGCCTCACCATCCCACCTGTTAACACCTACTATAAGGCAATAGAGAAAGACCAGCAGAAGTACCACTCATGCTCCTGCAAACACAGGCTAGAAAAGGATCCCATTCAGGCAAAACCTCTTCTGCCTATGGCTGCTGGCTCCTATTCATAACTAGCACCACCATGTTTCCAGAATTCCAAGCAGCTGTACCTTAACCTTCTGTGCTCATCATGGCAGACCCCAGTGCACCACAAGTGTCTCAAGTCAGACACATTTGGTGACCACATGTGAGCAAGGATGAAATTTACACCTGAGGCCCAGGGACAGAGCCATTAAGAAAGAGGATTATGAATCTTCCATCCAGTTGTGCATGCTGCAGATTAAATACACAGGATTAATGATGCAGACCCTGTGTCTACGGATTACATCCAAAGCTGAGAAGAGGTAAAAAAAAAAAAAAAAAAAAATGCCCAGGCTCAGGCAGCTATAAGAACGCACAGGAATTATAGCAGTTTTGAGTCTGAGGTGCCCTTAGAGATATCCAGAATCCAGTTCTCTCCATCTTTGGAGAACTTCCCAAAGAGGTGTAATTGTCCTCTGGCCCATGTTGAGCACTAGGACACTCACAGATGAGACACAAGGAAATATGTATTATTCTTTTGATGCATTGAATTGTTGTGTTGTTTGTGCACTATTTTTCTCAGTTGTATGTTTCTTTGTTACTACACATTGATTTGATCTTGAAGATTATTTCAACTATATTTTTATTTTTTGTATAGCTATTTCTACTTTTACTTTGGTTTCCTATTTTCTGTGCCTTTAATTGCTGTTGCATCACTTCATTCTTTAACATGGGTATGCATTTCTATATTAACTGTGGTTTCCTGTTATTCTGTGGGGGCTGTCCTGCTCTTCTTGTCAGATTTGCTTTCTTTATTTTTCAGTTGGCACTCTACTCTGGTGGTGTTTTTTGCCTTGAGATTTACTTGATTGGCTCTCATTATGAATCTGTTGTCTTCTCTGTAGTGTTTATTGCTTGTGGCACCTTTTACTTATTTATTTACCATTTATCTATGTTACTTTTTTAATCTCCTCAATCTATCACTATGGTATTGTAGTTCTCTGGGCATAAGTTGGGCCTGATATTTTCTGCTGTCATCATCTGAGAGGGTAACAGGCAGGAAGGCTGGGGTCTCCAAATGAAGGATTTGGCCTGAAAGTATCAGACATTTTTATCTCTCTTAAGTAGCAGGAGGAAACAAACTAGCAATATTTTTTTTTTCTGTCTTTATACAAATTTAAAAGGAGGTTTCTCTTAAAATGTTATATTGCCAGAATGACACCTGGTTTCATCTGAAGTTAACTATTCTCAAACCTTGAGATAACCAATGCATTTTTCTTATGGAAATGTTTGTCTTAAACTATGCTAATGTACTATGCTTTTACCCCAAACTCTGTTCTTAAGTCAGTTCCTCCTAATGGCTCAGAACCTACTTGACAAACCAGTATGTCATACTCAGATAGTATTTCCCTAATCTATGTAAATGAATCATTTGTATGGTAATCTATCCTTCTTCAAGACAATCATTTTATGGCCCTGGATGAATCATCTGATGCCAAGATTATCCCAAAATGCATCTTATGTGTGAGGGGGCCTGGTACCACTCTGAGTTTTAAAACATTCCTTTCTTTCATTAACAGACTACTAGTGACTATATAATATCCAGCTGAAGACTAGCAGGAGGGTACTCTTTCTGCCCCATTCTGATGCCTATATGAGAAGTTTTCTCTATCTCATTGATATTTTAATAAAATTTTATTATACAAAGCTCTGAGTGATCCAGCCTTATCTCTGGCCCCAGATTGAATTCCTCTCCTCTGGAGGCCAAGAATCCCAGCTCTTTGCATTCCATTACAACCTTTCACACTGAGACCAGGATCATGGGACACTAGAGAATTCCTGTCTACACTGATTATTAACTGGTGACAGTCTCGTTGAAGGCCTCTTTCTTAATCTCAGATGTACTGCACCCAACTGCCTACACAACCCAGGGCTGATGCCTCACACTACACAACAAGCAAGACAGAAAAACGCAACCAATCTTCAGCAAATAGACTGCCTAATGTCAGACTAATTCTATAGACATCTACAAATGACATGAACAGATATGGTATCACCATTAGAGACGGAAGACTCAACTGCAGATTCAAGAACATAGTTGTCAGTCTCTCCAACTGCAAAGCCCACACTAGACACTCAACTAATTTTATCAACTTGGAGTGGAGACGAGGAGCAATAACTATTACGCAGAAGTTTGGGAAGAAATGATGAGGAACGCAGTAGGGAAATGTGAAGCCAGAGAAATATGTTGTAGGCAAAGGAATGTGGTAAAAACTCAAAACATAATGAAAGAAAAAGTAGGCAGGCTCCTTGAAAATAACTTGGATGTTGTGGTAGTAAAGGTGATAAAACATTCTAGAAACGGAATGGGGAAAAGACGATAAACATTTCTATAGGGACTAGAAAAATGAATAAGTAACAGACAATCAACAACACACACACACACAAAGACTTTGGCCTCCTATATGCTAATACACACTGTTGTACAGCAGAAGCCAACACAACACTGGAAAGAAACTATCCTCCAATTTAGAAATAAAGTTTAAAATGAAACACAAGTGTTCAAAGGCACACAAGACCAGACAAAGTAAATTGATACGTATAGTACATTTCACTGAAGCAGAGCAGAATACACATTTTTTCTAAAGTGAAAATAAAATATCTTCAAGATATATCACAAAATGGATCTCAAATCAAGCCTTGATAAATTTGAGATAGTGGTAATGGTATTAATCTTTTTTTTTTTTAACCACAATGTTTTGATTTACATAGCAGAATTTGCAGGTGAGGACTGTGAGAAACATGAATCCATGTAGATGAATAAATACACCTGTACATGGCCAAGAGATCACTCATGAAATGTGAGAGAAAATGAAAGAAAAATCTTAAAAGAAAATAATATTTAAAACATGATTATCCAAAAGTTATGGAGCATGCTAAAGCAGTAAAAGAGTGAAGTTGATAAATTCTACACATCTCAAGTAATCAACATAACCTACAATCTAAAGCATTTAGAGAAAGAAGAAAAATCAGGCAAAATTCCCCAAAGTGAATAGAAGGGGAAAAAATGATAAAAATCAAAGCAGAAATTTAAAAAAAAGAAATGATAAAAACAATAGCCAAAATCAGTATCACTAAAAAGGGTCTCTTGGAGAGGAGAAGTAAAATAGACAAATCATGATACAGACTTATCAAGACAAAGAGGACAACAAATCCATCAATTTGACATGACAAAGGATGACATTATGACTGATATAACAGAAATAACAAAGAGTCATAAGGGACTACAGCAAACAACTATAAGTCAATAAAATTTAG
This sequence comes from Bos taurus, assembly GCF_002263795.3. Classification (NCBI taxonomy): domain Eukaryota; kingdom Metazoa; phylum Chordata; class Mammalia; order Artiodactyla; family Bovidae; genus Bos; species Bos taurus. The sequence goes on from NC_082638.1 coordinate 39,684,521, forward strand.
AATTTGAGCCATGGACAAATACTAAGAAATTCAGCTAAATTTTTTTTAGCTGAAAAAAAAAAAAAAAAACAGAAAATATGAACAGAGCAATTACAAGCACTAAGATTGAAACTGTGATGAAAAAATTTCCAGTTGGCAAACTTAAACTCCAGAAAGCTTCACAGGGAAATTTTATGAACCAGTCAGAGAACTGCTGGCACATGCACTTCTGAAACGCTTCCAAAACTCTAGAGTGGAAGGAAAACCCAGAAGTCATCTTACAAGTTCACCATCACCCTGATATCAACCCCGAGATAACACAGAAAAAGAAAGTTAGAGACTAATATCTCATAGATGAACAGAGGCAAACATCCTTACCAAAATATGAGCAAAAAATTCCACCAATACCATAAAAGGATTGGACACCATAATTAAGTGTGGGGTTTATTCAAGATATGGAAACATTCTTCAATAGTTGCATATCAATGTATAGTCAAGGTTTAAAACCATATGATTACCTCAATAGTTGGTGAAAGTTTTTGAAATAATTCAACAAGTGTTTGTGATAGAAGCTCTTCAAAAACTGAACATAGAAAAAACGACCTCAACTTAACAAAGGCACACAGATCAAAAGTACAACAACATATCACCTCACACCATTCCAAATGGCCATCATTTAAAGAAAACACAACAACAGGGGAATGCCCTGTTGGTCAGTGGCTAAGACACCATGATCCCTATGCAGGGGTCCCAGGTTTGATCCCTGGTCATGGAATTGAATTCCACACAGAGCGATTGAGGTTTGTGGCAACCAAATAAAGAAGTAATAAATATATGTGTGTGCATATTAATGCATTTAAGTGGAATCCAGAAAACAGATGCTGAGTAAACCATTTGGAGTGTAGGAAGAGATGCAGTCATGGAAAACAGACTTGTGGACACAGTGCAGGAAGGACATACCAAGTATGTAGTAGATAGCTATTGCTATGCAGTGCTCTAGTGGAATTGGTTTTGGAGTAGGAGAGGAGGCCCAAGTGGGAGATCGGAGGACTGCTCAAAAGGGAGGCTCACCTGTATTTACTAATAACTGATTTATTTTGCTGGGCAGCAGACACTAACACAACATTGTAAGGAAAGAAAATCAGTCTTTGTCTAATTTGTGCTAGTGACAAGTAAAGCATCACTGCATGTCAATTAAAATGTGTACCCAGGATGGCTTTAGTATGTATAGGCAAAGAAAAAGCAAAAAAAAAAAAAAAAAAGACAAACTTAAATGCAGAGCTATGTTGGGCAGAATAAATTCAGACTCTATACTTGTGTCCCTTCACTTCCCTAATTTTCCATTGTTTCCAAAAGTAAAGAACGGCTTTCTAAAAGTAAAGTAAACATATATGGTTATATATTTTCATAAACTGATGTCACCGGTTTATGAAACCATGAATCCCCTCAAGTTTAATTTTATTTTTTAAATTTAATTTTATTTTTTAACTTTACAATATTGTATTGGCTTTGCCATATATCAAAATGAATCCACCACAGGTATACATGTATTCCCCATCCTGAACCCTCCTCCCACCTCCCTCCCCATACCATCCCTCTGGGTCGTCCCAGTGCACCAGCCCCAAGTAATAGCTGACCTTTGACTTTCAAAACTTTGGGAAGTAGGAATTAGTAAACATAAGTTAACAGTGAGGTGCTGCACAAGAATCCCTTATATTGCAGTTCTAGAATGTGTGCTACCTAATGGGAAAAATGCATAGCTCAAAAGTGGAGAATTATGTTTTCTTCATCAAGCCTTTCATTCTAAGAAGGATTTAATCATGAGAAGCGACTTCTCAAGTATCGCAAAAAGACTGCTCTAACGAAGGATAGGAGGATCCAAGTTTTACAGAAATTTTGGTACAATGATCAGGTATGGAGAATGTCTGAATATTATGGTTAACGAAAGAAAAACTGGACACCTCAAGTGAATGGATTTAAATATTTTCTACCTATGGTAGATGCAAGAATCTGGGCTCCTTGAAATAATTCCTTTGATAATCACCTTAACTAGGGCTAGTATCTATTCTTTCTGTCTCAAGTCAGTTCTTCAGGCCACGCCAGCTTCAAGTGCAGTAACTAAGGACTTGATAGTGGGCAAACTGATTTCATCAAGAGTTCCCCCAGGTTTTACGTTTATGGATAGATTCAAGGGCTTATGACTTGATGCCTGCAGCATCATTTGTTTACTGATATGGCTGGCAAATTTCTTGGTTCACAGTGTGCTCTATTCTCTACAACCTCAGAAAGATACTGTCTCTAGAAAGATTCTTACACTCTCAAAGAAGTTGACTGTGGGCTTCTGCCTGAATAGGACATTAGTTCAGTTCAGTTCAATTCAGTCGCTCAGTCATGTCCAACTCTTTGCGACCCCATGAATCGCAGCACGCCAGGCCTCCCTGTCCATCACCATCTCTCACGTTCATCGAGTCGGTGATGCCATCCATCCATCTTATCATCTGTCACCCCATTCTCCTCCTGCCTCCAATCCCTCCCAGCATCAGAGTCAGAGGACCTAAAGTAATGTGAAAATACCTAATACAGGTTTGGTATAAATCCCCAAAAGACAGGAGACTGAAAGCAAACTATAAATCTGAGGAACATGACCCAAAACACTTCAAGATCAAAGAAGGGTTAAAAAAAAAAAATATATATATATATATATTTAAAATTATGTACCTACACTGATATGTTCAAATAGGCATATACACACATACTGTGTGTGTGTGTGTGTGTGTGTGTGTGTGTATGTCATATTTTCAATTGTACCTGAACTTTCTTTGAAATATTCTCAAAAATATGCTTCACATTAAGGCATAAAACAAGTCTTAGTATTTTACATAATACCAAGTATATTCTCTGAAAACCAAGATGTGAAGCTAAAATTTAAAAATGGGATATGTGTTTGCAAATTTGTCAATGTATGAAAAATTATACAAGATATTCCTAAAGAACCAATATTTCAAAGGGTAAGTCACAAGGGAAATTATATAATTCTCTGACATGAATGTAAGTGAAACCACTTTTAGCAAATCATTAGATCCTGCAAAAGGACATACCTGCAGTTATATACCTCCTGCAAAATATATACTGCTACCTGTAGACAGCAAAATTATATACCCAAACTTTCAACATATACATATGCATGTATATGTGTAGCCATATATAAGCTAATGGTTGCCCAGGTAGTATTAGTACTAAGGAACCTGTCTTCTAACATAGAGGTCATAAGACAGGCAGGTTCAATCTGAGTTGGGAAGATCTCCTGGAACTAAGGATGGCAACCCATTCCTACTTTTTCACCTTGAGAATCCCATGCATTGAGGATACATTATGGTGACAGTCTGTGTGATACAGAGTGTCAGACAGGAATGTAGTGACGTAACACATGAAATATCACTTGAACGGGTATGTATGTATGTATTACACTTGTTCCTTTCATATATTACCAATGACATGCTCAACAACAACAACAACAACAAAACAGTTAATTTACTCATTTCATTTCAGTCACAGGCCCGTGTCCGAATCTTTGTCACCCCATGAATCACACCACACCAGGCCTCCCTGTCCATTACTAACTCCTGGAGTTCAGGCAAACATAAGTTCATCGAGACGATGATGCCATCCAGCCATCTCTTCCTCTGTCATTCCCTTCTCCTCCTGATCCAAATCCCTCCCATCATCAGAGATTTTTATGTGTCAACTCTACACGTGAGGTGGCCAAAATACTGGAATTTCAGCTTTAGCATCAGTCTTTCCAAAGAACACCCAAGACTGGTCTCCTTAAGGATGGACTGGTGGGATCTGCTTGCAGTCCAAGGGACTCTCAAGAGTCTCCTCCAACACCACAGTTCAAAAGCATCAATTTTTTGGTACTCAGCTTTCTTCACAGTCCAACTCTCATATCAATATATGACCACTGGAAAAAACATAGCCTTGACTAGATGGATTTTCGTTGGCAAAGTAATGTCTCTGCTTTTTAAAATGAGATCTAAGTTGGACATAACTTTCCCTCCAAGGAGTAAATGTCTTTTAATTTCATGGCTACAATCACCATCTGCAGTGATTCTGGAGCTCCAAAAATAAAGCCTGACATAGTTTCCACTGTTTCCCCATCTATTTCCCATGATGTGATGGGACCAGATGCCATGATCTTCGTTGCAGAATGTTGTGCTTTAAGCCCAGTTTTTCACTTTCCTGTTTCACTTTCATCAAGAGGCTTGACACTTCCTCTTCATTTTCTGCCATAAGTGTGGTGTTATCTGCATATCTGAGGTTATTGACATTTCTCCTGGCAATCTGGACTCCAGCTTCTGCTTCTTCCAGCCTAGAGTTTCTCATGATGTACTCTGCATTCATGTCAAATAAGCAGGGTGGCAATATACAACCTTGACATCCTCCTCTTTCTATTTGGAACCCACCTGTTGTTCCATGTCCATTTCTAATTGTTGCTTCCTGACTTGCATATAGGTTTCTCCAGAGGCAGGCCAGGTGGTCTGGTATTTCCATCTCTTTCAGAATCTTCCACAGTTTCTAGTGATCCACACAATTCAAGCTTTGGCATAGTCAATAAAGCAGAAATAGGTGTTTTTTGGTTTGTTTGTTTTTAATTTTCTGGAACGTTCTTGCTTTTTCAATGATCCAAGATTGTTGGCATTTGGATCTCTGGTTCCTCTGCATTTTCTAAAACTAGTTTGAACATCTGGAAGTTCACGGTTCATGTATTAATGAAACCTGGCTTGGAGAACTTTGAGCATTACTTCACTAGAACGTGAGATGAGTGTAATTGTGTGGTAATCTGAGCATTATTGGGCACTGTGTTTCTTTGGGGTTGGAATGAAAACCGATCTTTTTCAGTCCCATGGCCACTGCTATGTTTTCCAATTTGCTGGCATATTGAGTTCAGCACTTTCACAGCATCATCTTTCAGGATGTGTAATAGCTCAGCTAGAATTCCATAACCTCCACTAGCTTTATTCGGAGTGATTCTTTCTATGGCCCATTTGACTTGACATTCCAGGATGTCTGGCTCTAGGTGAGCGATCACACCATCGTGAATATCTGGGTCTTGAAGATCTATTTTGTACAGTTCTAGTCTGTATTCCTGCCACTTGTCTTAATATTTTCTGAGTCTTTTAGGTCCGTAAAATTTCTGTCCTCTATAGAACCCATCTTTGCATGAAATGTTCCTTCAGTATCGCTAATTTTCTTGAGGGGATGGTCTTTCCCATTCTTTTGCTTTCCTCTATTTCTTTGCATTGATCGCTGAGGAAGGCTTTCTTATCTCTCCTTGCTACTCTTGAGAACACTGCATTCAGATGCTTATATCACTCCTTTTCTCCTTTCTTTTTCACTTCTCTTCTTTTCACAGCTATTTTTAAGGCCTCCACAGACACCTATTTTGCTGTTTTGCATTTCTTTTCCATGAGGATAGTCGTGATACCTGTCTCCTGTACAATGTCACAAACCTCTGTCCATAGTTCATCATGCACTCTATCCGATCTAGTCCCTTAAATTTATTTCTCACTTCTACTATATAATCATAAAGGATTGGATTTAGGTCATACCTCAAAAAGTTGACTTAAAAGCCAACATTCAGAAAACTAAGATCATGGCATCGGTTTTCATCACTTCATGGGAAATAGATGGGAAAACAGTGGAAACAGAGTCATACTTCATTTGGGGGGGGGGGGGAGGGTGCTGCAAAATCACCGCAGATGGTGATTGCAGCCATGAAATTAAAAGACGCTTACTCCTTGGAAGGAAAGTTATGGCCATCCTCGATAGCATATTCAAAAGCAGAAACATTACTTTGCCAACAAAGGACCGTCTAGTCAAAACTGCGGTTTTTCCAGTAGTTATGTATGGATGTGAGAGCTGTGCTGTGAAGAAAGCTTAGCGCCAAAGAATTGACACTTTTGAACTGTGGCATTGGAGAAGACTCCTGAGAGTACCATAGACTGCAAGGAGTCCAATCAGTCCACTCTAAAGGAGATCAGACCTTGGTGTTCTTTGGAAGGAATGATGCTAAAGCTGAAACTCCAGTAATTTGGCCATCTCATTCGAGAGTTGACTCTGGAAACTACTGAAGCTGAGATAAATTGGGGGCACAAAGGAAAGGGGACGACAGAGGATGAGATGGCTGGATGGCATCACTGACTCAATGGATGTGAGTTTGAGTGAACTCTGGGAGTTTTTGATGGACAGGGAGGCCTGGTGTGCTGCAATCCATGGGGTCACAAAGAGTCGGACATGACTGAGCGACTGAACTGAATGCATGGAAAATTAAACAACACATTCTGAAGGGCTCGATGAGGCGAAGAATAACTCACACGGGAAATGGGAACATATTCTAAGGTGATTTAAAATGAAAACCCAATGTAGAAAGTCATCAGATACAGCAGAAGAAGAACCCATATATATTTAAGGTTACATAAAAAGAAAGCTCTTCAATTCTGGGGAGAAGGTAATGCCTTCTTTAAAAGCTGGAAAAAAAATCTAATTTCACAGAAAGAAGAAAGAGGAAATGAACAAATATTAGTATGGTTTTAAGTTAATAGAAAAAGAATACAGAAAATTGAACATGAAACAAAGATAGTAAAAAGAATATTAGGTAAACTAAAAAACGAAAAGAGCAGATTTAGTTACTGAAATGAGAATGAATAAGATGCCATTGCTACTAAACATACTAAAAAAGGAGGAATTTGGGTATTTACAACAGGAATATCTGTTAATAAATGTCTCAAACTATGTGAAGCAGTCAAATTGCTAGAATAACAGAGTGACTAAAACAATTTTATATACTGGGAAAAAAAAAAAAAAAACAACGAACAGATTAATAAAAAAAAAGAAGAAGAAGTTGAATTGGTTATCCCATTGTTTGTAAATAAGCCCTTAGGACCAGTTTCTTTTAAACCTGTACTATTCAGGTCGGTAGGTGCCCAATATGCTATTGGAGATGAGTGGAGAAAGAACTCCAGAAAGAATGAAGACATGGAGCCAATGCAAAAACAATACCCAGTTGTGCATGTGACTGGTGACAGAAGCAAGGTCCGATGCATCAAAGAGCAATATTGCATAGAAACCTGGAATATGGGGTCCATGAATGAAGGCAAATTGGAAGTTGTTAAACAGGAGATGGCAAGAGTGATCATCGACATTCTAGGAATCAGCAAATTAAAATGGACTGGAATGGGTGAATGTAACTCAGATGACCATGATATCTACTACTGTGGGCAGGAATCCCTTAGAAGAAATGGAGTAGCCATCATGGTCAACAAAAGAGTCCAAAATGCAGTACTTGGATGCAATCTCAAAAACGACAGAATGATTTCTGTTTGTCCAAGGCAAACCATTCAAAATCACAGTAACCCAAGCCTATGCACCAGCCAGAAATGCTGAAGACGCTGAAGTTGAATGGTTCTATGAAGAACCACAAGACCTTTTAGAACTAACAACCGAAAAGAAATTCTTTTCATTATAAGGGACTGGAATGCAAAAGTAGGAAGTCAAGAAACACCTGTGATAACAGGCAAATTTAGCCTTTAATACAGAATAAAGCAGGGAAAAGGCTATCAGAGTTTGGTTTTCCCTACTTTCTTGAATTTAAGTCTGAATTAGGTAATAAGGAGTTCATGATCTGAGCCACAGTCAGCTCCTGATCTTGTTTTTGCTGACTGTATAGAGCTTCTCCATCTCTGACTGGAAAGAATAGAATCAATTTGATTTTGGTGTTGACCATCTGGTGATGTTCATGTTAGAGTCTTCACTTGTGTTGTTGAAAGAGGGTGTTTGCTATGACCAGTGCATTCTCCTGGCCAAACTCTGTTAGCCTAGAAGTAGTTCTAGATATTTTAATTGCTGTTGTTCATTCATTGAGTCATGTCCAACCCTTTGTGACTGTAGCACAGCAGGCCTCCCTCTCTTTCAGTGTTTCCCATAGTTTGCTCAAACACATGTCCATTGAACTGGTGATGCCCTCCAAACATCTCATCCTCTATCAGCACCTTCTCCTCCTGTCCTCAGTCTTTCCCAGTGTCATGGTGTTTTCCAGAGTTGGTTCTTTGAATTAGTTTAGCAAAATCCTCGACTTTCAGCTTCAGTATGAGTGCTTCAGATGTATATCCAGGGTTGGTTTCCTTGTGGATTGATTGGCGGGATCTGTTTGCAGTTCAAGGGACCCCTAAGAGTTTTCTCCAACATCACTGTTTGAAGGCATCAGTTCTCGAGCTCTCAGCCTTCTTTAGATTCCAATTCTCACACCTTTACATGACTAATGGATAAACGATAGGGGTGTGTGACTGAGGAGACCTTTGTTAATAAGCTCGTCTTTCTTCTTTTTAATACAAGGTCGAGGTTTTTCCATCGTTTTTTCTCCAAGAAGAAAGTGTCTCTTCATTTCATGCCTGCAGTCACCATTCACAGTGATTTTGGAGCCCAAGAAAATTAAGTTAATCACTTATTCCATGTTTTCCCCTTCTATTTGCCAAGTCGTGATGGGACCAGACACCTTGTGTTGTTCATTTGACTATTGAGTTCTCAACGAGGTTTCTACACTCCTCATTCATCCTTAGCAAGACCCTCTTTAGCTCCTCTTCACTTTCTCTTTTTACAGTGTTTCTATCTGTCTGTCTAAGGTTGTTGAAGTTTATCCCAGAAACATTGATTCTAGTTTATTATCCACCCAGCCTGGCCTTTTGAATAGTATAGTCTGCATATATTTCACATAAGAAGACTGATAATATGCAGTCTTGTCACTCACCTTTCCCAGGTTTATACTGATCAATTTTTCCATGTCTTGTTCCAACTCTTACATCTTGAATGGCATACACATTTCTCATGTGACAGGTTAGAAGGTCCATGATTCCTGTCTCTTTCAAACTGTTCACAGTTTACTGTGATATACACAGTCAATGCCTTTAGTGGAGTCACTGAAGCAGAAGTAAATGATTTTCTGAAAGTCCTGGTTCCCTCTAGGATCCAATGAATGTTTCCAAATTGTTCCCTGGTTCATGTATTGTTTCCAAGTCGAGCTTTCCCCTTGAAAGTTCTTAGTTTATGTACTGTTGTAGAATTTTGAGTTTTACCCAGCTAACATGTGAAAGGAGCAACCGTGCATGCTTGTTTGAACATTCTTTGGCCTTACCTACCTTTGGTGTGAATGAAAACTGTCCTTTTCCAAACTCATGTCCACTGATGAGTTTTGCAAATCTGATGACATATGAACTCAGTGTCCCAGTTTCACCATATCATTAAGAGTCTAGCAGTTTCATGTTAATGACTGCTTAAAACTTTTGCCTAAACCATTTGATTTCTCCTTCATATCTGAATAAGATCCGTGTTGGTGTTGGTTTTGGCTTGTTCATAATTTTGAGAATGTTCTACCATGCTCTACTGGCCTGAAGAGTTTCTATTGAAAGTTCAGCTGCTATCTTTATGGGGATCTGACAGTATATTTATGTCTTTACTCTCGCTGCTCTTAATGTTTGTTTTTTTGTGTTTAAATTTTCAGTGTTTGGTTAAAATATTGTTGTGGGATATTTCACTTTGGGTTCATCCTGTTTGTTGGGACATGCTGTGTTGGGACTCAAGGAGCTATTTCCTTGCCCATTTAATGGAGGTTTTCAACTTTTATCTCTTGAAGAATTTTCTCAAGCACACAAACACCTTTTTTTTTTCTTTTTTCCTTTCCTTTCTTTCTTTCTTTTTTTTTTTTTTTTTTGTGGTCTTTTCCATGTGGATATCCTCACAGTATGGCATTTAATACTGTCTAAGAATTATCAGAGCTTTTAATGTTTTCCTTCTCTAAAAAAATATATATTTACACACGCCACTGTGTTTTCTTTATTCCCTCCTTTCTCAGTTCGGTTCAGTTCAGTCAGTTGTGTCTGACCCCATGAATCACAGCATTTTAGGCCTCCCTATCCATCCCCAACTCCTGGAGTTCACTCAAACTCATGTCCATCGAGTCAGTGATGCCATCCAGCCATGTCATCCTCTGTTATCACCTACTCCTCCTGCCCCTAATCCCTCCCAGCATCAGAGTCTTTTCCAATGAGTCAACTCTTCGCACGAGGTGGCCAAAGTATTGGAATTTCAGCTTTAGCATCAGTCCTTTCAATGAGCACCCAAGACTGATCTCCTTTAGAATGAACTGGTTGGACCTCATTGCAGTCCAAGGGAGTCTCAAGAGTCATTTGAACACCACAGTTGAAAAACATCGATTTTTTGGTGCTCAGCTTTGTTCACAGCCCAACTCTCACATCCATACATGACCACTTTAAAAACCATAGCCTTGACTAGTCGGATATTTGTTGGCAAAGTAATGTCTCTGCTTTTGAATATGTTATCTAGGTGGTGCACAATTTTCCTTCCAAGGAGTAAGCGTCTTTTAATTTCATGGCTGCAAATCACCAACTGTATTGATTTTGCAGCCCTCCAAAAAATAAAGTCTGACACTGTTTCCACTGTTTCCCCATGTATTTTCCATCTCATTAGAACTGATTATGGATGAAACTGGAACCTATTATACAGAGTGAAGTAAGCCAGAAAGAAAAACACCAATAGAGTATACTAACACATATATATGGAATTTAGAAAGATGGTAACAATAACCCTGTGTACGAGACAGCAAAAGAGACACAGATGTATAGAACAGTCTTTTGGACTCTGTGGGAGAGGGAGTGGGTGGGATGATTTGGGAGAATGGCATTGAAACCTGTATAATATCATGTATGAAACGAGTCGCCAGTCCAGGTTCGATGCATGGTACTGGATGCTTGGGGCTGGTGCACTGGGACGACCCAGAGGGAGGGTAGGGGAGGAAGGAGGGAGGAGGGTTCAGGATGGGGAACTCAGGTATACCTGTGGTGGATTCATTTTGATATTTGGCAAAACTAATACAATATTGTAAAGTTTTAAAAAAATAAATAAAGCTCAACATTCAGAAAACTGAGAAAAAAAATGTACTTTTTAATGGCTGAGTAATACTCCATTGTGTATATGTACCACAGCTTGCTTATCCATTCGTCTGCTGATGGGCATCTAGGTTGCTTCCATGTCCTGGCTATTAGAAACAGTGTTGCTATGAACATTGGGGTACACGTGTCTCTTTCAATTCTGGTTTCCTGGGTGTGTATGCCTAGCAGTGGGATTGCTGGATCATAAGGCAGTTCTATTTCCAGCTTTTTAAGGAATCTCCACACTGTTCTCCACAGTGGCTGTACTAGTTTGCATTCCCACCAACAGTGTAAGGGGGTTCCCTTTTCTCTACACCCTCTCCAGCATTTATTGCTTGTAGACTTTTGGATCACAGCCATTCTGACTGGCATGAAATGGTACCTCATTATGGTTTTGATTTGCATTTTTCGGATAATGAGTGATGTTGAGCATCTTTTCATGGGTTTGTTAGCCATTTGTATGTCTTCTTTGGAGAAATGTCTATTTAGTTCTTTGGCCCATTGTTTGATTGGGCCGTTTGTTTTTCTGGAATTAGCTGTAGGAGTTGCTTGTATATTTTTGAGATTAGTTGTTTGTCAGTTGCTTCATTTGCTATTATTTTCTCCCATTCTGAAGGCTGTCTTTTCACCTTGCTTATAGTTTCCTTTGTTGTGCAGAATATTTTAAGTTTAATTAGGCCCCTCAAAATGGATTAAAGATCTAAACGTAAGACCAGAAACTATAAAACTCCTAGAGGAGAACATAGGCAAAACATTCTCCGACATACATCACAGCAGGATCCTCTATGACCCACCTCCCGGAATATTGGAAATAAAAGCAAAAATAAGCAAATGGGACCTTATTAAACTTAAAAGCTTCATTTGGTTTAGATCGCAGTGGTTTTGGTCCCCTTTCTGCAGGACACAGCATTTTGGATCCAGTTTGTGGTGGAATCTGATCTTTGTGGGTGGGACTGAACCTGTAAGTTTTCAAGCTTTAATGTTTGGGATATTGTGTGCCTGTGGTCTGTCAGGTGGTGCTGGATCACTTCTCTATGAAATGCAATGAATTGTCCTGTAATGTGCATTGTGGTGTCTGTGGGTTTGGTACGGCTTCAGGTAGTACCTTTTATAATGTTCATTTTTGTGTTGCTGCTTTGCTGGAGAATAGGTGTGAGTTGTCTTGCACTGAAATTGCTGGTTTCAGCTTGGGGCTTCATTTCCATGTAGGCATGGAACCTTTTGACTTTGCTTCTTTTTTAAAGTTCATTGGTGTCAGGAGTTCAACAATGATCTAAAGCTCTGGATTAACTTCATGGCCTCTGCATTTTGGCGCTGAGTTACAGTCACATTAAGAATTCTGCATCCTCAGAACAGAGGAGAAAACCCAAGGTTGATGGTGAAGCAATTTTCCATAATCAAAAACAGTTAAAGGAATTGACAGAGTTATATGGATCAGAGCAAACTGAGGAGGGAGATAAAGGTTTCTAGGAGGAGTAAAGGGAGAGTAAAAAGGCAAGAGTGCGATCAACTGGGAATTAAATTAATAAGTGAAAATAGATTCTAAATACAGAATTCCTAAAGGATAAACATTTATTAATAAAAAGTTTCAAAATCAAAGATTAAGAACCTAGAATAGGATTTAAACTCCTATGATTACTGGAGAAAATTTAGAAGTCAAAATAATTATCAAACATTTATATTGTGGTATATAGAAATGAGATTAAAGGGAATGATAAGGAACAAAAGAGTGTTTAATTAAAAAACATGAAAACAGTAAAGAATAATCTACCAATTTCTCTAGAGAAATTGTTGTGAGTTTAGTGGTGCCAGATCAGTGTCAGACAATCTGTTTTTCCTGCTTCTACTTGTTGTCCAATACTATTGCTGTCCTTGAATTGCACAGTTTCTACATTAGCTTCAGAGTTTCAATCTGTAGCTTCTGTCACTTCTGGGCTAGTTCACCCTTCTTTGCTTATTTTTACTTCCTCATTTTGCAATTCTCTTCTGTGACATGTTTACACAAGACCAGTTTGCACCATAACACAAGGGGACAGCAGGCCCTTATTTGTATCAGTGGTACAATGATGAGGAGGAGCACACTCAAAAAAAAAAAAAAAAAAAAAAACAAAAAACACCTGAAGAATATGTGGGTGAGGGTGCTTAAGGTGAATGGAGCACAGTGGGCTTGCCACTGTCATAGGTGACATGTACTTCCTCAGTCCACCCAGCTCAGGTTCCTGGGTAATCTGCGACGGCACTGCCCAAAGTGTTCCCTGTGTTTCATGCACATCCCAAGTCTAAGCCACTCAGGCTCCTAGGTGATCTTCAAGGGCACTGAACTCAATTGGCTATGTGCATTGTTTCCTTCCCTGTTCCAAACTGCTCAGGCATCTGGATGGCAGGAAAGGCACCTCCAGGGTAGGTCATGCATCTTATGTACCTGTCAACCACTCAGTTTGTCTGTAGCATAAGGGAGTCAGAGAAGGCAAGGTTCAGAAAAAGAATGAGACCAGCACTTTACAGGAAGAGATCACCTTTAATAAGGTGAGAAAGGGCAGCAGTCAGATTAGTGAGCTGCTGCACTAACCCAAGACAAGAGTAAATATATATATAGGCATATATTTGGAAAGCCACTGTCTTAAGTGGGCCTGTTCTTCTCCGAGGTTGTTTGGAATAGTTATCTCATAAATGGCTGGGGCAAGGAAATGTGGAGATCAGCCAAAGGCTGATAGGATGATATGGGAGAAGGAACAATACAAATCCCATTTAGAGAAAGCAAATGAACAGTATATACTTTAGTGCTTTTTCAGTTTTATTATTTTATGTCCATTATTGGGAAGAAAGCTAAGAGTTTAAACAGCAGGTTTTATTCATTGAAAATATATATAAATATATGTTTCATACTTGACAGTATAGATGCAGCCTACTCAGAAATCACGATCACTATCATAACATGACTGATATATTCAAAGATTACACCAAAGTCAGCAAAAGTTAGGCATTTTACAAGTAGTATTATAAAAGGTCATTCTTGCTCTACTCTCTTTATATTATGCCTTTATTTTCTCCCACCAAGACACCACCTATATTTCTTAGTGGATATTTTGATGTTGCTTTCCTGCTCCTCCAAAGACAGACTTAAATCCTTGTGGCGAATGCAGCATCTCAGCATGGTAATCAGTTCTTGGAAGACATATGTTGTGTTTCCCTTCGTAGCTTCATTATCTATGTTTTTATTGAATTTCTAGAGATACATTAGGCAAAATATTTTCAGTCATAATAAGCCACTTTTCACAATTTTTCCTAAGCATTGTTTGGGATTGGAAAGAAACTGTCTTCCTTCCTACCAAGTTAATCACAGATATTCAATTCTTCTATGTGTTTCATGTCTACACAAGTTTCCTTATGTATCTTGCACATCAGCTAAGACATAGTGCCTGCCAAATGATGTATTTTAAGTACTTACTGAATTAACAATGAAAAGATGCTAAATAAATTAGCAATCAAAAGCCATATAAGTTACTCAAAAACATCCGAGAGTCTCCACTCTTACCATAATTGACATTTTTTATTTACTGACAATTTAGTAAAGTGGTGTGTTTTCTTTATAATGCAATGCTTAGGTTTGTCATAACTTTTACATCCAAAAGCAAGTGACATTTAATTTGATAACTGCAGTCACCATTCCTAGTAATTTTGAAGCTCAAGAAAATTAAGCTTGTCACTGTTTCCACATGTTTACCCCTTCTATTTTGCAAGTAGTGATTGGACCAGATGCCCTTATCTTTGTTTTTATGAATGTAGAGTTTTCAGCACGGTTTTTCACTCTAATCATTCACCCTCATGAAAAGGCTCTTTATTTCCTCTTCACTTTCTCTTTGTTTTTGCGTTAACATCTATATATGTGAGTGTTTTGCTGTTTCTCCCAGCCACTTTGATGCCAGCTTTTGATTCACTCAACTGGTATTTAAATAGTATATTCTGCATATGATTCACGTAAGCAAGTGACAGTAAAGAGATTTGTCACTCTTCTTTCACTTTTGAAGTGGTCAATTTGTCCATGCCCGATCCAATTCTTGCGTCTTGACTCATTTAAGGGTGATTCCAACTTTTATTTCCTCAAGATTTCCCATGTACCCCAACCCTTTTAGTTTTGGTGTTCTCCATCTAGACACCTACATTTCTCATTGTGGGGCATCTATCATTGCTACATCAGACCTTTTCCTGGTTTCCTTCTTTCTTTCATTTTTTTTCCCCGCACCACACTCTGTTTCATTTATATCCTCCTTTCTCAGTTAAGTTCAGTTGGTCCTTCATCACCGACTCTTTGCAACCCCATGAATCGCAGCACACCAGGGCTACCTGTTCACTGAGTTCACTCACGCTCATGTCTATTGATTCGGTGATGCCATCCAGCCTTCCATCCTCTGTAGTCCCATTCTCGTCTTGACCCCATTCCCTCCGAGCATGTGGGTCTTTCTCAATGAGTCAACACTTTGCGTGAGTGAGCAAAGTATTGGAATTTCAGCTTTAGCATCAGTCCTTCCAATGAACACCCAGGACTGATCTCCTTTAGGATGGACAGGCTGGATTTCCTTGCAGTACAAGGGACTCTCAAAAATTTTATCCATCACCGCAGTTCAAAAGCATCAATTCTTCAGCACTCAGCTTTCTTCACAGTCCAACTCTCACATTCATACATGATCACTAGAAAAACCGGATCCTTGACTAGACAAACTTTGTTGGCAATGTAATGCCACTGATTTTTAATATGCTATCTAGGTTGGGCATAACTTTCCTTCCAAGGGGTAAGCGTGTTTAAATTTCAAGGCTGCAATCACCGTCTGCAGTGGTTTTGGAGCCGCAAAAAAGTAAAGTCTGACAATCTTTCCACTGTTTCCCCATCTATTTCCCATGAAGTGATGGGACCAGATGCCATGGTCTTCGTTTTCAGAATGTTGAGCTTTAAGCCAAATTTTCCAGTCTTCTCTTTGACTTTCATCAAGAGACGTTTTAGTTCCTCTTCACTTTCTGCAATAAGGTTGGTGTCATCTGCAAATCTGAGGTTATTGATATTTCTCCCGGTAATCTGAATTCCAGCTTGTGCTTCTTTCAGCCCAGCGTTTCTCGTGATGTACTCTGCCTACAAGTTAAATAAGCAGGTGATAATACAAAGCCTGATGTCCTCCTTTTCATATACAAAACCAGTCTGTTGTTCCATGCCTAGGTCTAACTGTTGCTTCCTGACCTGTATATAGGTTCCTCCAAGGCAGGTCAGGTGGTCTGGTATACCTGTCTCTTTCAGAATCTTCCCCGGTTTATTGTGATTCACACAGTCAAAGGATTTGGCATAGTCAATAAAGCAGAAATAGGTGTTTATCTGGAACTCGCTTGCTTTTTTGATGATCCATCGGATATTGGCAATGCGATCTCTGGTTCCTCTGCCTTTCCTAAAACCAGCTTGAACATCTGGAAGTTCACAGTTCACGTATTGCTGAAGCCTGGCTTGGAGAATTTTGAGCATTGCTTTACTAGCGTGTGAAATAAGTGCAACTGTGAAGAAGTTCGAGGATTCTTTGTCATTGCCTTTCTTTGGAATTGGAGTGAAAACTGACCTTTTCCAGTCCTGTGGCCACTGCTGAGTTTTCCACATTTGCTGGCATATTGAGTGCAGCACTTTCACAGCATTATCTTTCAACATTTGAGATAGTTCAACTGGAATTCTATCACCTCCACTAGCTTTGTTCATAGTGAGGCTTTCTAAGGCCCTCTCGATTTCACATTCCAGGATGTTTGGCTCTAGGTGAGTGATCACACCATTGTGATTATCTGGGTCTTGAAAGTCATTTTTGTACAATTTCCCTGTGTATTCTTGCCACCTCTCCATAATATCTTCTGCTTCTGTTTGATCCTTACCATTTCTTCCCTTTATTGAACCCATCTTTGCATGAAATATTCCCTTTGTATCTAATTTTCTTGAAGAGAACTCTAGTCTTTCCCATTATGTTGTTTTCTTCTATTTCTTTGAATTGATCTCTGAGGAAGGCTTTCTTATCTCTGTTTGCTATTCTTTTGGATCTCTGCTTTCAGATACATATATCTTTTCTTTGCTTTGCTTTTTGCTTCTCTTTTTTTCACAGCTATTTTTAAGGCCTCCTCAGGCAGCCATTTTGCATTTTTGCATTTCGTGTCTACACGGATGGTCTTAGTCCCTGTCTCCTGTACAGTGTCATAAATACCCATCCATTGGTCATCAGGAACTTTGTCTATTAGATCTAGTCCCTTAAATCTATATTTCACTGTATAATGATAAGGGATTTGACTTAGGTCATACCTGAATGGTCTAGTGGTTTTCCCTACTTTCTTTAATTCAAGTCTGAATTTGGCAAAAAAGGAGTTCATGATCTGAGCTACAGTCAGCTCCCGGTCTTGTTTTTGCTGACTTTATAGAGTTTCTCCATCTTTGGCTGCAAAGGTAGAATTAATCTGATTTTGGTGATTTTGGTGTTGACCATCTTCTCTTGTGTTGTTGGAAGAGGGTGTTTGCTATGACCAGTGTGTTCTCTTGGAAAAACTCTATTAGCCTTTGCCCTGCTTCATTCAGTATTCCAAGGCCAAATTTGCCTGTTACTCCAAGTATTTCTTGACTTCCTACCTTTACATTCCAGTCCCCTTTAATGAAAAGGACATCTTTTTTGGATATTAGTTCTAAAAGGTCTTGCAGGTCTTCACAGTACCATTCAACTTCAGCTTCTTCAGCATTTCTCATTGGGGCAAAGGCTTGGATTACCGTGATATTGAATGGTTTGCCTTGGAAATGAACAGGGATCATTCTTTCATCTTTGAGATTGCATCTAAGTACTGCATGTAAGACTCTTTTGTTGACCATGCTGGCTCCTCCATTTCTTCTAAGGTATTCCCGTTCACAGTAGTAGATATAATGGTCATCTGAGTTAAATTCACCCATTCCAGTCCCTTTTAGTTCGCTGATACCTAGAATGTTGACGTTCACTTTTATCATCTCCGGTTTGATCACTTCCAGTTTGCCTTGATTCATGGAACTGACATTCCAATTTCCTATGTAATATTGCTCTTTACAGCATCAGACCTTGCCTCTATTACCAGTCACACCCATATCTGGATATTAGTTTTGCTTTGTCTTCATCCCTTCTTTCTTTCTGCAGTTATGTCTCCACTGATCTCCAGTAGCATATTGGATACCTACCAACCCACCCGGGGATTTCCTCTTTCAGTATCCTATCATGTGTTTCATACTGTTCATGGTGTTCTCAAGACAAGAATACTGATGTAGTTTGCCATTCCCTTCTCCATAGACCACATTCTGTCAGAACTCTCCACCATTACTCGCCCATCCTGGGTGGCACCACAGGGCATGGCTTACTTTCATTGAGTTAGACAAGGCTGCAGTCCATGTGACAAGATTGGCTAGGTTTTTGAGATTATGGTTTCAGCGTGTCTGAAATCTGATGCCCTCATAAGTGAAATCTGATCCTAAAAATTGTATTCCTAAAGTTACAACATTGATAACCATTTTTGGAAAGCAAAAGTTAAGAACCAAGAATAAAAATTAAACTCATTTAAATAGTACAAGAAAAGAAAACGGAGGTCGAATTCATTCTTATATATATAACAAGTGTTTAAAACACAGACGTGTTGTTTTTATTTGAAAGGTAATAATAGTTAACAGAAATAAAATTTTAGGGTATTAAAAAGGCCTAGCATTGTTAAAAGTTAAAGAAATCATATAGAAATAGATCTCAGAATTAAAAAAAAAAATTTGCTTTTTGGTGTCAGTACAGTGTCAGATGGTCCCTAGTTGAAGCTTGTACTTGTTGTCAAATTCTACTATTGTACCTCAGTTGAACATTAATTGAATTAATTGGAATTAATTGAAGATTTATGCTGTTGAACCTATCACTTCTGGGTTGGTTTATGCTCCTTTGTTTATATTTCCTTCTTTTATTTGAAAGCCTCTCCATATCTGGCTTTCAACATGAAACGAGGGTGTGGTAGCCTCTTATTTGACCTCACTTGCTCGGTGTTTTGGTGGTGAGGTGGGACACTGAAAACAAATACCTCTGGGATATGCGGGTGCTTGAGGTGGATTGACCACATTGGGCTTGCCACTGACAAATGTGACATGTTCTTCCTGGGTCCACATTGCTCAGCCTCCCTGTTGATACGTGAGGGCATGGTCCCAAGTGGGTCGTGTGTTTCATGCACTTCCCAGCCAGTCAGGCACTTAGGTGCTCAGCAAGGGCAATGACCATGATTGGCTTGGTGCTTTTTGCTCTTCACAAGTCAAAAATCTCAGGTGGCTGGTTGGAGGACAAGACACAGTCCTAGGTGGCCCATTCCTTATGCAGCTCTCTGGTCTCAACCACACAGTTTGCTACCTGTGCCAGAGCCCACAGCCTCAGGTGTTCCATGTGTCTCTTCAGGGTAGCTGACCCCAGGCTGTCATGATCCCGGCCTATGTGAACTGTCCATGAACTCAGGAATTCATCATTAGCAAATTTCAACCAGCTTAGAGCTTGGTAGGGGATGTCTGTAGGACCAAGTTACTAGTAACCTATTTGCTTCTGCCTCTGGCAGTCATATACATTCCTCTCTACCTCCATGGAAGAAAGGGTCTTCAATGGAAGCTGGCTTGGTCTTCTTTGGTATTTTCTAGTTTTCTGGTCTGTGAGTGTTCCATGGTTCACTATGTGGACTTAGAGCCTTCTTGTAGGAAAAGTCCTTTCTAAAATGGCTGTCTCTAGTTTTCCCATGGTTTATGTTCTTTGTCACATTAGATCCATCAGATTGTCCTCAGGGCACTAAATCCTGGTTCTAACAATACTGTGTTTGATACACCACAGGTCTCCTCCCAGACCTCATGTATGACTGTGGACAGAAGAATCTGAGTGACTTTTTGGCTAGTAATTGCATTTATTGGCATAATCTGTGTTTTTGTTCTTTTTCCCCTGGTTCTGTTTTTTTCTTTTTTTTCTTTTTCCTCCCACTGACACTTTTGAGAGAGGGTTTCCTATCTTGTTTTAATTTTCCTCCTTTACGACTCCCTCTCCAAGGGGAGTCTCGTTCCCTAAAACCTTTTCTTCATGTCCATCGCTTATTTTGTCCTACCTCCTTTTTAAGAGATGGGTTTTCATTTCTTGGTTTCTAGGGACCATCAACATCGTTCAAGTTGATTTCTGGAAGGTGGTCCATGTGCAGTCGATCCTTTGATGGATTTGTGGGGGAGAAAGTGGACTGTGCCTCCTATTCCTCTAACATTATGAGACCTCCACCATGACCCTGGAAGATCCATTTTATTAACTGAAATCTTGTTGTTATTCAGTCACAAAGCCATGTCTTACTCTCCGTGAACCCTTGGACTGCACACAAGGGCTTTCTGCCCTCTGCATCACCCAGGGTCTGCCTGAAATCATATCCATTGAATGGGTGAAGGTATACAACCTTCTCCTTCGTTCTCACCCATGTCTTCTCCTGATTTCATTGTTTCCTAAGAATCAGTGGGTTTTTTTTTTTTTTTTCCACTGAGTCATTTCTTTGCTCAGGTGGCCAAAGCTTTGAAGACTCATCTTCAGCATCAGTGATTCTAATTCTTCTTCAGAGTTGATTTCCTTTATGTTTGACTGGATTTATGTCCTTGCAATTCAATGGATACACACAAGTCATTCCTAGCAGAGCAGTTTGGTGTTCTCACATCTGTACATGTCTACTGGAAAGACCATAGATGTGACTCAAAGTGCCTCCATTAATCAAGTCATGTCTTCACTTTTTAACATGCTTTCTAAATTTGTGACAGCTTTTCTTCCAGGAAGAAATTGTCTTCTAATTTTATAGCTTCCATCACCATCTGCAGTGAATTTAGAGCCAAAAGAGGTAATCTGTCACTGCTTCTGTCTTTTCCACTTCCATTTCCCATGAAAGTGTGGGACCGGATGTCATGATCTTACTTTGTGTAATACTGAGAAGGAAATGGCAACCCACTCCAGTGTTCTTGCCTGGATAATCCCAGGGATTGGTGAGCCTGGTGGGTTGCCATCTCTGGGGTCACACAGAGTCAGACACAAGTGAAGCAACTTAGCAGCAGCAGCAGAGAATTCAAATGTACTGTTTACCCTATGTTTTCCTATGAACACTGAGAATTACTGTATTCTCGTACCTTTGTTTTCCCTCAATGTTTTGAATAAGAAATTGTTTTTGAGAATATTCTATGATAGTTACCTATTATATATTATACTGCTGGTTTTAAGTTGCCTGTTAGAGCATTTGTGCCATACTTCTGTGACAACTGGGTAAAATATTGCAAAATACACAGCCTATAATATATTTTTCCATTAACATAATATATTGAGACTATTTTTGTTATCTAGTTAGATTTTCTCTAATGTGGCTACCTCAAAAATACAAAGCAGGACAAGGAACAAGATAAATGATGTGGATGGGGGCAGGAAGCTGAACCCCTGTGGCATGAAGCAAGATAAATTTTGATCATCAGTGATTTCTATTGAAATATTTGTTACCAGAAGTTGAAAGTGATGAAAGAAAACTTTACATACTGAATTATGGAGAAGTAATTTTGATGTACACCTCATATAATTTCAGTGTTCAGCTAGTCAGAAGAGCCTGTCTATGATCTATGCACAATGCCCTTGGCATCTCTTTTAGCCATTAAGTGGGTAGCTGTTATCCTAAATCCAGCTAGTTGACCATTGTGCATGTGGTTCCAACATGTTCCTATGTTATTACAGACTTGAATGTTTAAAATTGTATCCAATGTGGGGAGAACAACAGCTTTCTTCAAACAATATCTCTAAGCAAATGAGAGTAACAATTGTATGGCCTCAAGGTTTCCTCATATGTAAGAACGCCATCTCTTATTACAGAAACAATAGTGGAAGACGAACTAGATTAAAGGAGAGCCTTTCAGCAACAGTATCTAAAGCATTCAGCCAGTAATTTATTAAGCAATGTTGGGCTTCCCAAACAGTTCATTTAAGATCTTGGGAGCAAGCAAAGTGTTTGGCCACCTGAATAATGTTGCCTAAAATTTTATTTTGACATATCCACATACATACCCATGTGTGTATGAGTTTGGGTATAAAAAAATCACATTGACTTTTAATTCCCATTAGGTATAACAACATGGAAAAATTAAAACCCAAATGCAGAATGACTCAAGACTCTACTCAGTTATTGAATATATGTAAGTGGAAATACTTCAAAATATGTTTTATTGGCTACATCTAACATATAAGGACTCTTTTATACCACTCCCCTCTCTCCTTTTAATAAATACCTACCAATTTTCAAAAGTTTGCCCAGGTTTAATGAAAAAATACTCATATAGAAAAAAAAAAAATATATATATATATATATATATATATTTATTTATTTATTTATATATGAGAAGGTGACGGCACCCCACTCCATTACTCTTGCCTGGCCAATCCCATGGATAGAGGAGCCTGGTAGGCTGCAGTCCATGGTGTCACAAATAGATCAGTACAACTGAGTGACTTCCCTTTCACTTTTCACTTTCATGCATTGGAGAAGGACATAGCAACCCACTCGAATGTTCTTGCCTGGAGAATCCTGGGACAAAGGAGCCTGGTGGGCTGCCGTCTGTGGGGTCACACAGAGTTGGACACGTCTGAAATGACAGCAGATATACCTATTTATATGCATATTTATGTATATAGATATACAAATATCTATATAAAATAGATATGTTTCCATTGCAGAAAATGTTGATACCAACCTTAGATCTCAGAATTATTTCCAACTCCATGCTCCAGGTCAACAGGAAATAGCCAAAGTTGTTGCTGACTCAAACAGTTCAAGAGCTGGGAAGCCTGTAGACCTCCTCATTTTCCAAGAGTAATTTTAATCAGAGAAGCTAGAAAAGCCAGAAATTAAGGAAAATAATCAAGCAACAGAAGATAGTAATGATACTTTCACTTTTAACTTTCATGCATTGGAGAAGGAAATGGCAACCCATTCCAGTGTTCTTCCCTGGAGAATCCCAGAGACAGGGGAGCCTGGTGGGCTGCCGTCTATGGGGTCACACAGAGTCGGACACGACTGAGGTGATGTAGCAGACGTAGCAGAAAGGTCTTTAGTTCCTCCTCAAAGGCCATAGATAACATTCTGAGCAATACACTGTGAACAGTTTTAGAGATGTTAAAGCTCCAACCAGGCTGAAATGTACGTACATAGACCACAGAGTAGTTGGAAGCAGACGGTCGATGATGTTGACTCCCAATATTCTCAGTAACAGGCCATTAGTACAATGCCCCAAAACTGATCACAGGTGTGTGATCAGTCATTAAAATCCTTCCCCTGAAAGTATTTGTGAATTTGGGTCTTTGAAGCACCAAAGACTGCTAGGAAACCTTGCTCAGTCCTACAATAAACACATGCTTTCACTGTAACTCAGTCAGTTGATTGATTTTACTTCACAGTAGCGAGTAGATCCAAGTTTGCATGGGTAACAGTAATGAATATTAAGAATGTGTGTCTAGAAGGATGATAAATCGCTTTTAGTTCAGATTTCAAGTAGATTTATTGATATGATTTTTCTGTGTAAAAATTCTTTAGGAATGAGGTTTTGCAGCCTTCATGGCTTTGGTTAGTATTTCTGTAAGCAGTGTGTATTTTAAGTTGATGCTGAAGTAAGCACTGGTTGAACATTATCCTTCAATTGCTCGAAGACCAGTGACTTTGTGATGTCACAGTTACCCTTCAATTGCTAGGTGACTTTGAGGACCTCTGTGATGGTCTAGAGAGGTCTGTAGGCCAGCCAAGCAGCATTTGAAGTTGCAGTGTGTAAAATCAGACAAATGAGAAAAATATCTGAAGAAAGACTTTCTTTGAGATGGCACATATTTCTTCAGAAATTCAAGATGGGACTCCTAAGGATGAATCAACGGGTTCAGAAACCTCCGTTAGATCTTCTTTGTATGATTATACACTTACTAGGGACTCAGTTTTGAGATCTATGACTGAAGAATATGCTTTTCAGGCTTTGTCTGAGGATCTTGTGATAAAAAGGCTATGCTACACAAATTCTGTCTCTGAAACAGATGAGCTGAATGATTTTCTTTCACATTTCCACAAAACTTTGGAGTATAGTTGCAAATTATCAGCTGGAATCTATTAGGTAGGATGAGAGTGGTGTATGTATAGTGATCAGTGAAGAACTTTTTAAAAAGGTCTTGAAAAGAAAGGAGCCTTTCAGAATATTTGAAACCAACAGTATGAAAAGTTTAGTTTGACAGCTTAACCTTTATGGGTTTAATAAAAAGCAACAAACTTTTCAAAGATCTGCTTCACAAGCGGACTTTCTGGAAGAAAACATCTCTCTTTTGAGCAAGGTATTCCAAAAATTTCACTTATTAGCAATACATAAGATTAAATCATGTGACCTAGAAAGCATGTTCACATATGTAGCTAAAACGAATTTGAAATTGAGATAGGGAGGAGGAGCCAAGATGGCAGAGGAGTAGGACAGGGAGAACACTTTCTCCCCCACAAATTCATCAAAAGAGCATTTAAACGTCGAGTAAATTCCACAAAACAACTTCTGAATGCCGGCAGAGGACATCAGGCACCCAGAAAAGCAACCCAACTCTTCGAAAGGAGGTAGGAAAAAATATAAAAGACAAAAAAAGAGACAAAAGAGGGAGGGATGGAGTTCCGTCCCGGGAAGGGAGTCTTAAAAAGAGAGAAGTTTCCAAACACCAGGAAACCTTCTCACTGCCGAATCTGTGCCGAGCTTTGGAAGCACAGAGGGCAACATAACAGGAAGAAAAAACAAATAAACAATTAAAACTCGAAGATTGCGAGTCCTACGGTAACTCCCCCAGCGGAGAAGCAGCGCAGACGCCTGCACGCGCCATTAGCAAGTGGGGGCTGGGCAGGGAGGCGCAGCGCGGGCTGCATCGCTTAGAGTAAGAATCTGGCCTGAATACCCTGAGCACTATCTGAGCGAAATAATCTGGGCTAGCAAACCAGACTGTGGGATATCTACCACGCGAAAAGCCAGCCCCAACCTAAGACACCGCCAGGCCCGCGCAGGGAACAAAGAACTGAACAGAGATAGCTGGCTGCAGACCTTCCCCCTCCAGTGACAGGCAGCCAGAGCCGGAAGGGGGCAATCGCAGCCCCAGAGAGACATTATCTATAAAACTGTAAGCAGGCTTCTTTGCTAACTAAAACTTCTTGGGGGTCTGGACGGTTAACATCTGCCTGAGAAGGTGCGCTGGTTTTACGCCCAGATAACCGAGTGGCGGGAGGCGATAAGTCGCAGCATTGGAGCTCGCCAAACACCTCATCACTTGAGCTGCTTGAACCTGGGAAGAGCACAAAACTCAGGCCCAACTGAGTCTGCGCCTCTGAGGACTACCCGAGTGCCTGAACCTGAGCGGCTTGGACCAGGGAGGTACATGCAACCCAGGGCCAGCCTCGGATTGTTCCCGGAGGAACAACCTAGAGCCCGAGCAGTGTGGGCAGGGAGGCTACACGCGCCGTGAGCGGGGGCAGACCCAGTGTGGCTGAGGCACTGCGAGCGCACGCCAGTGTTATTTGTTTGCAGCATCCCTCCCTCCCTCCCCACAGCGCGACTGAACAAAGAGAAGAAATACAGCTCCACCCATCAGAACACCGACACAAGCTTCCCTAACCAGGAAACCTTGACAAGCCACCTGTACAAACCCACACACAGCGAGGAAAAGCCACAATAAAGAGAACTCCACAAACTGCCAGAATACAGAAAGGACACCCCAAACTCAGCAATTTAAACAAGATGAAGAGACAGAGGAATAGCCAGCAGATAAAGGAACAGGATAAATGCCCACCAAACCAAACAAAAGAGGAAGAGATAGGGAATCTACCTGATAAAGAATTCCGAATAATGATAGTGAAATTGATCCAAAATCTTGAAATTAAAGTGGAATCACAGATAAATAGCTTGGAGACAAGGATTGAGAAGATGCAACAAAGGTTTAACAAGGACCTAGAAGAAATAAAAAAGAGTCAATATATAATGAATAATGCAATAAATGAAATTAAAAACACTCTGGAGGCAACAAATAGTAGAATAACAGAGGCAGAAGATAGGATTAGTGAATTAGAAGATAGAATGGTAGAAATAAATGAATCAGAGAGAATAAAAGAAAAACGAGTTAAAAGAAATGAGGACAATCTCAGAGACCTCCAAGACAATATTAAACACTACAACATTCAAATCATAGGGGTTCCAGAAGAAGAAGACAAAAAGAAAGACCATGAGAAAATACTTGAGGAGATAATAGTTGAAAACTTCCCTAAACAGGGGAAGGAAATAATCACCCAAGTCCAAGAAACCCAGAGAGTTGCAAACAGGATAAACCCAAGGCAAAACACCCCAAGACACATATTAATCAAATTAACAAAGATCAAACACAAAGAACAAATATTAAAAGCAGCAAGGGAAAAACAACAAATAACACACAAGGGAAATCCCATAAGGATAACAGCTGATCTTTCAATAGAAACTCTTCAAGCCAGGAGGGAATGGCAAGACATACTTAAAATGATGAAAGAAAATAACCTACAGCCCAGATTATTGTACCCAGCAAGGATTTCATTCAAGTATGAAGGAGAAATCAAAAGCTTCTCAGACAAGCAAAAGCTGAGAGAATTCTGCACCACCAAACCATCTCTACAACAAATACTAAAGGATATTCTCTAGACAGGAAACACAAAAATGGTGTATAAATTCGAACCCCAAACAATAAAGTAAATGGCAACAGGACCATACTTATCAGTAATTACCTTAAACGTAAATGGGTTGAATGCCCCAACCAAAAGACAAAGACTGGCTGAATGGATACAAAAACAAGACCCCTACATATGTTGTCTACAGGAGACCCACCTCAAAACAGGGGACACATACAGACTGAAAGTGAAGGGCTGGAAAAAGATTTTCCATGCAAATAGGGACCAAAAGAAAGCAGGAGTAGCAATACTCATATCAGATAAAATAGACTTTAAAACAAAGGCTGTGAAAAGAGACAAAGAAGGTCACTACATAATGATCAAAGGATCAATCCAAGAAGGAGATACAACAATTATAAATATATATGCACCCAACACGGGAGCACCGCAGTATGTAAGACAAATGCTAACAAGTATGAAAGGAGAAATTAACAATAACACAATAATAGTGGGAGACTTTAATACCCCACTCACACCTATGGATAGATCAACTAAACAGAAAATTAACAAGGAAACACAAACTTTAAACGATACAATAGACCAGTTAGACCTAATTGATACCTATAGGACATTTCATCCCAAAACAATGAATTTCACCTTTTTCTCAAGCGCACATGGAACCTTCTACAGGATAGATCACATCCTGGGCCATAAAGCTAGCCTTGGTTAATTCAAAAAAATAGAAATCATTCCAAGCATCTTTTCTGACCACACTGCAGTAAGATTAGATCTCAATTACAGGAGAAAAACTATTAAAAATTCCAACATATGGAGGCTGAACAACACGCTGCTGAATAACCAACAAATCACAGAAGAAATCAAAAAAGAAATCAAAATTTGCATAGAAACGAATGAAAATGAAAACACAACAACCCAAAACCTGTGGGACACGGTAAAAGCAGTCCTAAGGGGAAAGTTCATAGCAATACAGGCACACCTCAAGAAACAAGAAAAAAGTCAAATAAATAACCTAACTCTACACCTAAAGCAACTAGAAAAGGAAGAAATGAAGAACCTCAGGGTTAGTAGAAGGAAAGAAATCTTAAAAATTAGAGCAGAAATAAATGCAAAAGAAACAAAAGAGACCATAGCAAAAATCAACAAAGCCAAAAGCTGGTTCTATGAAAGGATAAATAAAATTGACAAACCATTAGCCAGACTCATCAAGAAACAAAGGGAGAAAAATCAAATCAATAAAATTAGAAATGAAAATGGAGAGATCACAACAGACAACACAGAAATACAAAGGATCATAAGAGACTATTATCAACAATTATATGCCAATAAAATGGACAACGAGGAAGAAATGGACAAATTCTTAGAAAAGTACAACTTTCCAAAACTCGACCAGGAAGAAATAGAAAACCTTAACAGACCCATCACAAGCATGGAAATTGAAACCGTAATCAAAAATCTTCCAGCAAACAAAAGCCCAGGTCCAGACGGCTTCACAGCTGAATTCTACCAAAAATTTAGAGAAGAGCTAACACCTATCCTGCTCAAACTCTTCCAGAAAATTGCAGAGGAAGGTAAACTTCCAAACTCATTCTATGAGGCTACCATCACCCTAATACCAAAACCTGACAAAGATGCCACAAAAAAAGAAAACTACAGGCCAATATCACTGATGAACATAGATGCAAAAATCCTTAACAAAATTCTAGCAATCAGAATCCAACAACACATTAAAAAGTTCATACACCATGACCAAGTGGGCTTTATCCCAGGGATGCAAGGAATCTTCAATATCCGCAAATCAATCAATGTAATACACCACATTAACAAATTGAAAAACAAAAACCATATGATTATCTCAATAGATGCAGAGAAAGCCTTTGACAAAATTCAATACCCATTTATGATAAAAACTCTCCAGAAAGCAGGAATAGAAGGAACATACCTCAACATAATAAAAGCTATATATGACAAACCCACAGCGAACATTATCCTCAATGGTGAAAAATTGAAAGCATTTCCTCTAAAGTCAGGAAAAAGACAAGGGTGCCCTCTTTCACCATTACTATTCAACATAGTTTTGGAAGTTTTGGCCACAGCAATCAGAGCAGAAAAAGAAATAAAAGGAATCCACATTGGAAAAGAAGAAGTAAAACTCTCACTATTTGCAGATGACATGATCCTCTAGATAGAAAACCCTAAAGACTCCACCAGAAAATTACTAGAACTAATCAATGATTATAGTAAAGTTGCAGGATATAAAATCAACACACAGAAATCCTTTGCATTCCTATACACTAATAATGAGAAAACAGAAAGAGAAATTAAGGAAACAATTCCATTCACCATTGCAACGAAAAGAATAAAATACTTAGGAATATATCTACCTAAAGAAACTAAAGACCTATATATAGAAAACTATAAAACACTGGTGAAAGAAATCAAAGAGGACACTAATAGATGGAGATATATACCATGTTCATGGATTGGAAGAATCAATATAGTGAAAATGAGTATACTACCCAAAGCAATTTATAGATTCAATGCAATCCCTTTCAAGCTACCAACATTATTCTTCACAGAGCTAGAACAAATAATTTCACAATTTGTATGGAAATACAAAAAACCTCGAATAGCCAAAGCGATCTTGAGAAAGAAAAATGGAACTGGAGGAATCAACCTACCTGACTTCAGGCTCTACTACAAAGCCACAGTTATCAAGACAGTATGGTACTGGCACAAAGACAGAAATATAGATCAATGGAACAAAATAGAAAGCCCAGAGATAAATCCATGCACATATGGACAGCTTATCTTTGACAAAGGAGGCAAGAATATACAGTGGATTAAAGACAATCTCTTTAACAAGTGGTGCTGAGAAATCTGATCAACCACTTGTAAAAGAATGAAACTAGAACACTTTCTAACACCATATACAAAAATAAACTCAAAATGGATTAAAGATCTCAACGTAAGACCAGAAACTATAAAACTCCTAGAGGAGAACATAGGCAAACACTCTCTGACATACATCACAGCAGGATCCTCTATGACCCACCTCCCAGAATATTGGAAATAAAAGCAAAAATAAACAAATGGGACCTAATTAAACTTAAAAGCTTCTGCACATCAAAGGAAACTATTAGCAAGGTGAAAAGACAGCCTTCAGAATGGGAGAAAATAATAGCAAATGTAGTAACCGACAAACAACTAATCTCAAAAATATACAAGCAACTCCTCCAGCTCAACTCCAGAAAAATAAATGACCCAATCAAAAAATGGGCCAAAGATCTAAATAGACATTTCCAAAGAAGACATACAGATGGCTAAGAAACACATGAAAAGATGCTCAACATCACTCCTTATCAGAGAATTGCAAATCAAAACCACTATGAGGTACCATTTCACGCCAGTCAGAATGGCTGCGATCCAAAAGTCTACAAATAATAAATGCTGGAGAGGGTGTGGAGAAAAGGGAATCCTCTTACACTGTTGGTGGGAATGCAAACTAGTACAGCCACTATGGAGAACAGTGTGGAGATTCCTTAAAAAACTGGAAATAGAACTGCCTTATGATCCAGCAATCCCATTGCTTGGCATACACACTGAGGAAACCAGAAGGGAAAGAGACACGTGTACCCCAATGTTCGTCTCAGCACTGTTTCTAATAGCCAGGACATGGAAGCAACCTAGATGTCCATCAGCAGAGGAATGGATAAGAAAGCTGAGGGAGGAGGGAGGAGGGTTCGGGATGGGGAGCACATGTATACCTGTGGCGGATTCATTTTGATATTTGGCAAAACTAATACAATTATGTAAAGTTTAAAAATAAAATAAAATTAGGGAAAAAAAATAAAAAAATAAAAAAAATAAAATGTGTAAATTAGTTAGATAAAACTTACTAATAACAACGCAAAAAAAAAAAAAAAAAGAAAGCTGTGGTACATATACACAATGGAGTATTACTCAGCCATTAAAAAGAATACATCTGAGTCAGTTCTAATGAGGTGGATGAAACTGGAGCCTATTATACAGAGTGAAGTAAGCCAGAAGGAAAAACATAAATACAGTATACTAACGCATATATATGGAATTTAGAAAGATGGTAATGATAACCCTATATACGAGACAGCAAAAGAGACACTGATGTATGAAGCAGTCTTATGGACTCTGTGGGAGAGGGAGAGGGTGGTAAGTTTTGGGAGAATGGCATTGAAACACGTGAAATGTAAAAAAAAAAGAAAGAAAGAAATTGAGATAGTAAATTTTTTAAAAAAAGTTTTGTTTTGAAGTTGGGAACAGCTGGAGGTTAAAATATTGGATGTTTAAAAAACTTTCCTAGCAATATTAAACCAGATACAAGTCCTGAAGCCACTTAAAGTGGTATTTACTGTATATATACAACATATTTTTAGTTGAGCATAATTGCTTTTAACATATTGCCTGTTAAAACTACTAATGGAGGTGTTTTATTTGATGCTATTTAATTGGTGTCATTAAAGGAATAATTTTTTATAGCTTAGCTTTGATTGTCAGTTTTACCTTGGTTTATAAAGAAACTAAATAAGTTTTTCTTTGATTTTAGTTACAAACCTACTATAAATCAAATTCCAAACAGGCCATCCCCAACTTTTAGTAAGAATGCAAAGAAGACTTGGAATTAACAATGTGTCTCTAATATCTTAATTAGTTCAAGATAACAAGACGTATGTTAACGCAAGGGTCAACAAAGATGATCATAACTCTGACTTTCTTCGAGAAACGCGTGGAGAGAGTGCATTTTCAGCCTCCAGAACTTTAAATGTGCCATACATACCAAAGCCTCATAGCAGCCAGATATTTGCTAATACAAGCGCTGTAAGTCCATGTGACTTACCTTCCCCATCACCAATATCACTTAGACAAACAGACCAGATTGTAGTAGATCAACCTGCTGTTTTTAAAACACTGAGCATTTTTAATTGGCACTCACATAGCAGCTACACTCAGGTAAATGGCCACGTTGAGGACTTCGCTACTACAACTACATCTACTTCTCAAAACCACATTGTGTCTCCATTACAAAGCAGTTATTCCAGACTGATGGTGGAATCTTCTAAATTTCCAGTCACATATAGCAATATGTCACCACATGACAGCCCTTTTCCTATCCTGCAAGAGACAGGCAACTCATGGTCCTCAATGTCAATGATCACTTATACATCTGCCTCCTCTCTTTCAAGTCAACTGATCAACAATCATCATCAGATGAAAACTATGCTAATTAAAACTGACCTATCAAATAAGTGTCAGATTATGGAGCCTAAAGAAGATTGAACTTTATATTGGGAGATGTCAACAAATACCTAAAATTCTTGCATTTCAACAATAAATTTACATATTCATCTTCATAGTTTCATTTTCTATTTTCAAACAATGAAGCGTAAAATTATGCTTTAGTTCAAATGGCTGGCTATTTTACTGCACGGTTTTATAAACTCTACAGTTCAAGACAAAATTTGTTATGCATCCTAGGTAAATGACACCTGATCTAATGTTTGTAAGCAAAAAAAAAAAAAAAAAAAGAGAGAGACCCAAGGGAAAATAGATAATGGATGTAAAGTGATTTCTGAAATCATCCCTGCTGAAATGAATGGGTGGCTCAATTAGGATGGCATGGGTGAAGGAAGAGATGCAAATAAAATCAGAAAAATGGAAATACACAGGATGTACCTTAGTGTGTTCACAGTTACCTTATATTCTATTAGTTACTGGTAGAGTCTTAAAAGGTTAGACAGCAGATTTTCTTCATTATAGAAAGTCATTTCATCCTTGAAATATAGACAGTGTAGCATGTCCAAAATCATGATCACCATTATACCATGACTGTGTACCAAAGATAACATGACATAATCAGTGATTGTCCCATGGTAAGCACAAGATATATAGTTTACAGGTGGTATGCTGTAGGGTTATTTCTGCTCTACTGTCCTTAAGGCATGCCTTTATTTCCTGACACCAAGATCCACTCTATATTTCCTAAGACATGTTTCAATGTTGCTTATCTGTCCCCACAGAGACAGATACATTCCT
Organism: Bos taurus; assembly: GCF_002263795.3. Classification (NCBI taxonomy): domain Eukaryota; kingdom Metazoa; phylum Chordata; class Mammalia; order Artiodactyla; family Bovidae; genus Bos; species Bos taurus. The sequence goes on from NC_082638.1 coordinate 39,717,298, forward strand.
GATGGTGTTTGCAGCACATCAGCATGGTCAACAAGTTCTTTGAAGACATGATATATTTTCCTTAGTAATTTCATTATCTTTCTCTTCTGGAGCTACAATCACACAAACTATTTTCAGTCATGCTAAGACCCTTCTCAGATTTTTGCCTCAATTCTTTCTTGGGGTTGGAAGGAACTTCTGTTTGCCCTCCTACCAAGGTGAGCGCAGATATCATGTCTTCAATGTGTTTTATGTCTACTCTCATTTTTTAATGTATCTTTCACATCAGGTGAAACTTAGAGCCTGCAAATGACACATTTTAAGCACTTACTAAATTATCAATAAAGAAATGTAATAACCAATCAATGCTCTACACATTACTTAACAGCATCCTATAACGTGCACTTATCATAATTCACCTTTCCTATTTGCTGAGAAATTATTACAAGTTGATACCTATTTATTGTATTTACATGAATGTTAAATGTGGGAATTCAAATTATAAAATGATTGCTGCTTTTATGAAATTTACAGTCTACAATAACCCATTCTAAGCATGTTGTTTCAGGCCACAGTTCCCTAAAATGCAGTAGTAGTTACAGAGACATGTATCCAAAGGGGTGGGAGGAGAAGAAGAAAAGGAATCATTTATTTTAATAATCTAGAAAAGTCATGGAGTAAGCAAGGATCAAAATCAATGGTGGATCCTAAATATATTTCAGTTTGAAATACTCTGAACAGAGTCCCTGCTTGTTGGACTATCCACACTGTCATGAAGACTACCTAGAAATATTGGCAATCTCAAATTTGTGGTCATTCCTTCAGATGGCAGTGGGAACATCAAGTCATGTCCCTGTTTTGGTATGGTAACCCCCATAGGACAACACCAAGCTAAGTTCAACGTTCTCATTCTTGCAGCTAACGGACAGTGAAATCTGTCGAATATCTGTGTAGTTAAGGGAGTGGTAGAAAAATCACACTCTTTTTCTTTCACTGAAATGTTTTGCTAAATGTAAGAGAGAATACTATGCTTTAGAGAGGTGAGCATTTTGGAGCCATTGTAAGAGGTATTGAAATTGGTGTCCTTAGTAATCATTTCAAGACCAAAGTCCAATAGCCTTGTTTTAAATTTCAGGTGTCTTACTATGTAGTCAAATTTGCATGCTTTGTACAATATCACCTTAAAGGCAATTCCATCTTCCATTTCATTGCCTTGTACTGACTAATCCTTCTCAGTCCCTTTTATCTTCTTTTCATGCTCTGCTTTGAGTGGCAGGTCCTTCTCAAAAAGAACAGGATTAATTCATGTCATCCTCTGTCATAACTTGGAAGAGGCATGGATAAGGATATTCAACATATCATGTTGAAAAGCTGCTGTTTTTGTTCCTTCATGAGAGCATATTAATAAACTGTACTTCAATTGTCTGATCAAAAGAAGCCTGGTAAATGATCCTTTACCTTGATGATCAATTCCCAGATGGCTTCAACATATTGGTGTCTTTAATTCTCAAAAGAATAAAGAAAATAGCTCAATACATTAGGGAAACATTGTACATGAATTCAAATTTTCTTTCCTTTATGCATTTACCTTATAATTGGTGCCTAAAATTGTAAAACAATGGAAACAGATTCAGACTTTCATTGTAAAACAATGGAAACGGTTTCAGTGGAAACAGTGTCAGACTTTATTTTTGGGGGCTCCAAAATCACTGCAGATGGTGACTGCAGTCATGAAATTAAAAGACACTTACTCTTTGGAAGGAAAGTTTGGACCAACCCAGAGAGCATATTGAAAAATAGAGACATTACTTTGCCAACAAAAGTCCATCTAGTCAAGGCTATGGTTTTTCCAGTGGCCATGTATGGAAATGAGAGCTGGACTGTGAAGAAAGCTGAGAGCCAAAGAATTGATGTTTTTGAACTGTGGTGTTGGAGAAGACTCTTGAGAGTCCCTTGGACTGCAAGGAGATCCAACCAGTCCATCCTAAAAGAGATCAGCCCTGTGTGTTCTTTGGAAGGAATGATGCTAACGCTGAAACTCCAGTACTTTAGCCACCTCATGGGAAGGGTTGACTCATTGGAAAAGACTCTGATGCTGGGAGGGATTTAGGGCAGGAGGAAAAGGGAACGACAGAGGATGAGATGGCTGGATGGCATCACCAACTCGATGGATGTGAGTTTGAATGAGTTCTGGAAGTTGGTGATGGACAGGGAGTCCTGGCCTGCTGCGATTTATGGGGTTGCAGAATCGGACATGACTGAGAGACTTAACTGAACTGAACTGAACTGAAAATTGTAAAAGTAAAAACAAAAATGTAAGTGAGGTACATACGGCAAATTGAGGCAAAAAGTAGAAATATTGGATGGAGAAGGTTAGAGGATGAAATTGGATGCTTAAAATATAACAAGCAAAATTGTAACTGCAGGGCCTAACGAGGTCAAAATGACTTCCACATTGTTACCCTGCATTATTTCCATTTTAGCAAATCACAGAAGTTTTACATGCAAAATATTCTAAGATCCCATGGGATCCAGAACAACGTTATGTATAGCAAAGCATTCTGACTTAAAATGTCACTAGACTGAAATCATTCAACTACAAAATAACTTCCAACCTTAAGCCTAAAAACAAATATCAGAGAACTCTGTGCAGTTCGTAGGTTTCCTTCTGTGAGTCCTTTGGTTTTATTTTCCTTTCATAATTGTGTTTTGAGTATATAAGACTGAGACTGTGCTTGTGTGTGTGTGTGTGCACATCAGATTAAAAATGTGTTTGTGAGTGTATGTCTAGGTTCTCCTTTGGACTTTTATGTTAGAGATTTCGGCTGAAGAAATGGCTAATTCAAAAATATAAAGAGGCACAAATTAAAATGCCCACTCAAATCATCCCTCCCCTCCCTCTCCCACAGAGTCCAAAAGACTGTTCTATACATTTGTGTCTCTTTTCCTGTCTCACATACAGGGTTGTCATTACCATCTTTCTAAATTCCATATATATGCCTTAGTATACTGTGGAGAAGGCAATGGCACCCCACTCCAGTACTCTTGCCTGGAAAATCCCATGGACGGAGGAGCCTGGTAGGCTGTAGTCTGTGGGATCGCTAAGAATTAGACACGATGGAGAGACTTCACTTTCACTTTTCACCTTCATGCATTGGAGAAGGAAATGGCAATCCACTCCAGGATTCTTGCCTGAAGAATCTCAGGGATGGCGGAGCCTGGTGGGCTGCTGTCTATGGGGTCACACAGAGTCGGACATGACTGAAGTGACTTAGAAGCATACTGTGTTGGTGTCCTTCTTTCTGGCTTAATTCACTCTGTATAATAGGCTCCAGTTTCATCCACCTCATTAGAATGGATTCAAATTGAAACATGTATAATATCATATAAGAAATGAATTGCCAGTCTAGGTTTGATGCAGGATACAGGAAGCTTGGGGCTGGTGCACTGGGATGACCACTGGGATGGTATGGGGAGGGAACTAGAAGGAGGGTTCAGGATGGGGAACACATGTACACCCTTGGCAGACGCATGTTGATGTATGGCAAAACCAATACAATATTGTAAAGTAAAAAATAAACATAATAATAATAATAAATGTCAAAAAGCTCAAGACAACTGGCTGAGTTTCAGAAGTTGAAAGCATTTCAGTAATAACCAAGCTACTCCATCCTAACTTTTGTACAAACTATGGTACTCTCCCAATCACCTAGCAAAAATTTAATGGGACCTTAGATGTTTATTATGTCTGGCAATAACAAAACACAAACCTGCTAATATGGCAGTACCAGAGAAGGCTCAGTAGATGCCTGAAGTTTCAACCAGGCCTTCCTATAATAGGATACTACCTTCCTACAGGAGGCTGGACACTCACCAATAACAAAGAATACTCTTAGGCATCAAAGAACCTAAGGATGAAATCTATAATTCTATTCCCACATGGTCGACATTGATTTCCCCCTTCCCAAGAGTATCTGACAGACAGTTAAAATAGAAGGAAGTTATAACATAGCCCACATACTTCTTACATAATACCTTAAATGTCCAAGCCCAACTACACTACTAAGATGATGACAATACAGGAGTTCCAGCTTCAAATCTGTGTGGCAGTCATCATATAAACATTTTATGAATATTTGAGATGCACCGATAGTACAAATCTATTAAGCCAGAAGCCTTGAGATCTGATTCAAAGAGGAAAACTGTGTACTCCATGTCCTCAGTTTTATGGGACATTCACACGCATTCACACATTTCCACAATCCTCAACCTTTATCTGAAGTCAAAAACTGACATTAAGAGGAATGGTCTATTTACACAGAAGCCAAGCGTAAAAGTCAAAAATGGATCCAGTCTCCTACATACTTCCATGCTCAGTAATGGAACCCCTTGTAAGCATTCCTAAGGGCAACTAGGATAAACAACTCAAAGATGCTTCTCCCAGGATAAGAGAGGTTGATTGAGAAGCTATAAGTGTGCTTAACTTAGAGATAACCCTTAAGATCACATACCATTCCTGTTAACACATCAGAAGATGGACAGCTCTACCAGGTATTTACAGACAATGTCTGCTTCTGCCTAAGGCCAAGCTTATAGATCCAAGTGGCAGGTGGGATAAGGTGTCCATCTCAGGATATCATATGACACCGCCGGTGTTCTCCTTCTCTGGGAAGCTTTAAAAAGACATTGTGGGAAGTACAATATGAGGGAGGAAAACAAGGAAACTGACAAGAGCTGTGTTCTTTCTAAATGTCCCAAATCTCACTTATCATTCCAATTACAATGACAGACTTAACATGCAATCTGAACCATGTCCCAAGCATTGCCAGTTCTAACTTTTTGATGTTGTTCAGTCACTCAGACTTGTCAGACTCTTGTGACTCCATGTACAGCAAGAACCCAGGGCTCACCTGCCATTCAAATCTCTCAGAGTTGTATTCGAACCCATGACCTTTGAGTCAACAATGCTTTTCAGCCATCTCACCCTCTGTCGTTTCCTTCTTCTCCTGTGCTCAATCTTTCCCAGCATCAGTTTCTTCCCAGTGATTTTGCTCTTGGCTTCAAGAGGCTGATATATTGGCTCTTCATGTGCAGCATCAGTCCTTCTGAGAATAATCTGAAATCATTTCCTTCACACTTTATTAGTTTGAACTCCATTCTCAGCATGTCTTCTCTAGCCCTCCTGTTGTAAAGCATCTATATTTTGGCAGTCAGTTCTTGTGTTCCTGCTCACTCCTCCATACATTACTCCTGAAAATCAACTTTGACCATTCAGGCCTTTTTCAATAATCTCTCAGCTTTGTAATATGGTTTTGAGATTGGTCATAGCTTTTCATCCAATGGGCAAGTGCCTTTTTGTTTCATGGCTTCAGTCACATCACGCAGTCATATCAGAGATCAAGAAAGTGAAACCTGTCACTAATTCAATTGTATCTCATTAAAATATCTCAAAATGATGGGGCCAAATTCCATGATCTTATGTTTTGTGTCTGTTTTTGTATTGAGTTTTAATTCAGCTTTTTCAATTTCTCCTTTCACCTTTAGTTCCTAGTGTTTTTCAGCCATTTATATGTTGTCATCTTAAAACTAAGGTTATTCATACTTCTCACAGTAATTTTGTTTCCCACTTCAGATTCTTTCAGCAAGTTACTTTCCATGAAGTACTCTGCACATAAGTCAAATAAGCTGGATGAAAATATATAGCCTTGATGTATTTCCTTCTCCATTTCCTGGAGAAGGAAGTGGCAACCCACTCCAGTGTTCTTGCCTGGAGAATCCCAGGGAAGGGGAAGCCTGGTGGGCTGCCGTCTATGGGGTCACATAGAGTCGGACACGACTGAAGTGACTTAGCATAGCACAGCATTTCCTTCCCTATTTTGTACCAGTTCATTGTTCTTTGTCCAATTCCAACTCCTGTGTCTTGACTTGCCTCCAGCCTTCTGTGGAAACAGGGACAGTAGTCTGGTATTCTTATCTCCTTAAGAATTTTCCACAATTTGTTGTGACCCTCACAGTCAAAGGCCTTCCCTGGTGCAATACATTCGTGTTCAAGGCAAGATAAGATACAAAACTGAAATCTTCACATGTTCAACTAGGGTAAGATACATGTAACTGGAAAAGGTAAGGAAAAGTTCTATAGAGGGTTTAATCACCCAGGACCCTTTGTATCCACTACATTTACTATTCTCACACAACTCCATTGTAGCTTAAGGGTAAGAGAACTAAATTTAGCCCAATTCATAAACTGAACAGATTCCCTGTGTTTGATCCTTTTCAGTTAAAACTATGGGTCCAGTGCAAATCAAACTGGATGTCAAGGCTTTTTAACTTGGGAATCTTAACTGGCTTTATTACTGTGACTGAGACAGATATGGCTACTTCACTGTGGCTAAAGGCTAGCCAAATGGGAAAGGGGATGGAATGAATCCAATTCCCCTTTTGATCACTCAACAGGAGGTCCACAGGCACCAGGTCCCATTCTCTTAACTATCTGTGCTTCTCCAACTGCAGTCAATGATAACACAGGGCCTGCTTGATGCTTGCAGGGCCCTCTCACCAAACACAGGCATTTAAACGGTTGGCTTCCTTGAGATGTCCCTGGGCTAGGTAAAGACACTCTGAGACAGTGTTCCTTCTGCCTTGGCTCCATGGCTGGAGTGAATGCATACCTCTTCCTCCAAAGGGACAAGGAGCCACAGCTCTGCATTGACTAAATCCCATGTCTGGTCCCAACTCACATCATAGCTTCTCCATCAACTTCTCCACACCAGGCTTTTGGATCCAGGGCCCTAGATCAGCAAAACAGAGGCACTTCAGAGAGTTCAGCACCACAAGGGACCATACCATAACAAAGCCATTCTAATCTGGCTATACGAACTCTTCCATATTTTCCCAAGGCAGCTTGAAGCTGCTTCCAGTGCAGCGTGTATGGTGGTGGTGAGATGCCGAGTGGTGAATGTGGAAATTCACAGAAGATCCCAAAGTCAGCACAGAGGTGCACTGGGAGCCTGGAGTGGACACCCTTTCAATGATATGCCTTCCCAGGGTAAGAGGAAGGAGTGAAGTGCCCAAGCAATCTCAAACTCAGTGAGTAACAGGAGCCAGGGGATGGCAGGACCTGTGGAACAATGATTCTGAAAAAAGATACTTAATTCACCCTCCCTCTAATTGTATCACCTGGACTTTGGCACTGCAACCACAGCTAATTTGAGGTACACTTGCTTCACTCATGGACACACCGAACCCCCAAATCCACAGTCTCAGGAGGTCACCTGCACATGTCCGACCCAAATTCAGGCTCCACAGCCAGCTTGCATGAGTCTGAGCATCCCGATGGGAAAGGACAGTGTCCTAGATACTACACGACTCTCCCTTCAGGGCCCACCTCCACACCTCTTCTCCACATATGTTTCTGTCAGTTACGCTCATGGAAGAACCTTCCTCCCCAGGGTACTATTTCAGGGGATCATCCCACACATCTTTGCTGATGATCTGCTGGCACAAAGAGTAAGGTGAACCAGCAACCAAGAATTCCATAATCAATCATTAACTGTGCAGGTCTCAAACCACCACTCCTCAACAATCCTGTTCGATTCTAGGCAGTTTTGGCCTGACAATCAGCTGAGAAAGTTAAGGCTCCTAGTGTCCAGCCTGTGGCAGGGTTCTCCCCGTTTGAAGCCCAAGAATCAGTCGACAGGAGTTGAATGACCTGCCCTATACCCTGCAGAAGACAGGGGAGATGGGTGCGGATCCCACAGGTGGATCATCCACACTCTTGCACACCCACACTCTTCACCCCGGGAGCCATGTTTTACAAACAATGTCAAGGTAACCATACGTAGTGGTCACCGTGCTCAAGAAGTAGGGGTGGTCCTGAAAGGAGAAGATCACCTTGCAGTGGGACCATGGATGGCTCTGCAACTGCACCTGCCAGGGTAGGGAGGAGGGAAAAGTTTCCTGCTCCTCCTCCTCCTCCTCCTGAGCAGTGGACTCCAAGGAGCAGCAGAAAGGATACAGCTATGGCCCAGAAGCAAGGGATGCCCTGCAAAATGGCGCTCCTCCGAGCCAAGTCAGGCTTCCTCCTCTGATGGTTCTTGCTCATGCACCGAAAGTAGGCCCCACAGTTTTTCTCATGCTCAGACCTCAGTTCCACCTTCAGGGTGGCCAGTGCCTGCAATTCATCTTGCCCCGGAAGCTCAGTCGATCTCCCAGGCCTTTCCTGGCCCTGTTCCTCCACCATCTTCTCTTCAGCTCCTGGGAGGACCCCTATTGCTGCTCTTCATCTGCCAGAATTTCCACCTCCTCCATGATGTATTCTACAGGCAGCTGGACCCCCTGCCCAATACCCGCTGCATCTCCATCCACCAGGGGCTCAGTGTCTTCCACCGCCTCCAACCTGAAGAGGGTGGCCTCTTTACCTGGCATTACAACTGGTAGCTCCAAGGTCCCAGCCACGAAAAGCATCAGGAAGGCAGGCCATGGGCCCCAGCACCCTGAACACCAGGGCTTACAACTAAGATGGCCTGGGGCCCCAGGACACTCCTGCATTCCTCTGAATGCCTCTGACGCTCCTCTTGGCCCTGGTCGCGAACCCAGGCTGGGGCAGATACAAAGGGATGGGTCATAATAGCACAACAAGTGGTGCACAAATGCGGATCAGGCTGCAGTAATCCTGTGGGACCCACTAGCTCTTTGGGCGCACAGAGTGAGGGGGATGGTAGGGAGGTGGGGCTGGTGTGTGTAGGGTGGACTGAGGCTGAAGAATGGGTTGGCAGACAGCACAGGACATAGTGAAAGGGCCCTGGGGAGATCAGCCAAATAGGCGGGGCACAAGGCTATGAGCCATTCTCTGGCTGCTGGCCCAAATTAGTGCAAAGGCTGAGAGTGTGGTGGGCGGCACCCTTATGGACATGTTCCTAGACCAGACGGCATCTTCGACGGTCCCTGGGCTCCAGCCCACCGATGTGAAATATTCTGCTCCAGGGGGGTAGTGGGTTTTGCATCTGCCACTAGCCCAGGCGCAGTCATTGATCAGGCTCTGGAAATTCCAACCACAGGTTCCTGCTCCACAGTCCAAACAACACACTCCCGTGTCCCTCGGGCCCGTTAATAACTGGGAACTCTCCCTGAGTATCCAAAGGTTAAGCAGGGGCGCCACGTGCCTGGATACTTTTCTCCATGGGATAGAGAACCTGTTGCTGTCCGGATGCTAGAGAAGTAGGGAAAAACCCCACTGTTTGCTACAGTTGATTTTCACTGTTCAGGGACACCAGAGCCTTAGGGTACAGAGCTCAATCTGTGTCTCTTTATCTCTGCTTCTGGTATAGCACTGTTTTGGGCAATCTTTCTATGTGTGTACCAAGGGCTGGTGTCTGTGTGTCTCCGTCTCTCCATGTTGTGCTGTTGCTGTCTGGCACTCTCTGGACACCAGCGCTCATATGAGAAGCTAATCCATGGCGTGAAGGCAAGCTCTTCTCCTTCTTAGTGAGTTGCACCAATGGGAGATCCAATTTTTTTAGTCCACGCGTTCAGATAGTTCTTTCTCAAACTTGAAAGCCAACAGTCGGTGGTCAATGATGAACTGCAGAAGGGGCTTGGACCTTCCTTCCTTTGCTGGACAGATGTGAATGCTGCACAGGCCTGAGGTGGCTTGGCCACTCTTGGCACAGATTGAGAAATGGGGCATGCTCTCCTGGCATAAGGGAACTCCATGAACATCACTTGAAAACCTGCCAGGCAGACGGTAAGGACAGCTCCCCTTTAAGTTCCACGACCCACCGGTGCCAGAGACATGCATGGCTACCCATTTACCCTATCAAGGCCCTTTCAACTTGTGCCGGTGTCCAGCCCCAGCACCATTCAGGGATACCCTCAGGAAAAATGGTGTCAGCAAGAGAGAAAAGTAAAGGAGAGAAAAAGAGGCTGATATTCCCTGGTTTACACAGAAAGCCAATAAACCCCTTACACAGGACTTGCTGTGTTCACAGAGGCCACAGGCGCCCTCTAAATGGAGCGAAGATGCAGAGCGCCTTCTCTATTGGGTTTTAGATGCCCAGGCAAAAAAGTGAACTCAGAGAGCCTCTGTGCTCACGGGAATCTGCCTGAGAAAAAGAGAGAAAGAGAAAGAAAGAATGTCTCGGGGAGACTCAGCTTAGGTGAAATGGGTCTGCAGCTTTATTTTCAAAAGGGGCTTTTATACCCCGAGTTACACATTTCCAGGAGTGAAAGATACAAAGTCATGCAGAATCAGCTCAACATTCCATCAGTTTTACCTTTAACGAAACCAGGACATTTTCTGCATAACTTTCCCCAAAAAAGGGTCTTATGTTATGTACATTATCTTCTGGCCCTGTGGCCTGTTAACATTTTGTGACTCTTTCTTGATAAAGGTTGGTCAACCAGAAAACCTGATTTCCCTTTATCTTTCCAGTTTGCAGTCCCCCTCAGGAAACAGAGTTACATTCTCATGAAGCAAAGGTGCAGTGGGTTACAACAAAGAAAGTACTTATTAACTCAAGGGTCTTATGTTGCTAATACCAAGGCTACTGCTTGTTTTTCTTGCATACCAACTATACTAGCTAATGCACTTCCGGCTGCACACTGGGTAAAGGACAAGGAAACTTGGCAACAAACATTGGCTCAACAATGCAGTATTATTCTAATAAAGCTTTTTTTTTTTTTTTTTAATAACTCGAAGGTTAGGCTTGGGGTGTTGTGAACAATCATGTACGTTAGTTACAAGAGTGTGGATAAAACTGCCAAGCAAGCTTAAATAGTAACAGAGGGGTTAGAATTAAAATGTTCCTTTCAAGCCCAGGAGAACTATTAACTAGAGCCTTAAATTGATTTTCTTCAGAGAAAGGTGGTCGGGGAGAGCCCCCTGTTAATGTCAAAAGAATTGGTGAAAGGCATGATATAATAAACAGTAGACAGACAGATTTTGGTTTCGGGACAGATGGTTTAGCAGGTCCAGGGAATCCCTCGAGTCCTGATCTGCCTTTGCCTGTCAGATCTTCTCCGCATGACCTTTGTCATGGGTGGGATCTCCCGTTGTGGCTCCTGACATCTCTCCTTTTTGTATTTTTTAAAACAGCCAGATGTAACTCAGTCGCGAGCTTCTGAGTACTCTGACAAAGAGTTCTGACAATACAAGGAAGAATAATTATGAGAAGCAGAATTAGAGTGGCCACAGCGGCATAGCTAAAAATCGTAGACAGAATGTTGTTTTCCTGAAATAAGGTTTGAAAATGTATGAAAAATGGTCATTTGCTGCTCCTGTGGCAGTAAAATCCAATCGGGAATGTCCCATGGTCTTTATCTTAGTGTGAAGTTTTCCTAAATCTACACTAATGCTGGAGCTATTCCATATCCCCGAAATATGATTTCTAATTTTCTCCCAGTTATAATCTGTCTCGTTTATTTTCAGGGGTGTTACAAAAATCCACAGGTAGTTGGCATGATAGGACAATGACAATTTTTCTTTAATGCCTGTAATTCAGTCCCAATATGCATTACAACTTCCTCCAGGGCATCTACCTCCATTTCTAGTTTCCTATCTATAACTTCCTGACAAAGCTAAAGAGCCATTTTTAGACATGAATGTGAATGTGAACGTGAAGTCGCTCAGTCGTGTCTGACTCTTTGTGATGCCATGGACTGTAGCCTACCAGGCTCCTCTGTCCATGGGATTTTTCCAGGCAATTTTAGACATAATATTAACATATTGAGCAGTATGCACTTTTTAAGTCAATGATATTGACGCCACAGTGACAGAAGTAATTGCAGTTATTAAAGCTGATATTCTCAAGAAAAGCAAGCTCACAAACCTTCACGATCACATCAAATCTTGTAATCGTTGCAACACAGCAAGACTGCAGTTATCATACCAATAAGTGATTACAGTCACCGGCACTATAAGATAGGGTGGACTTTGCAACACTGCAAAAGAGCAAACATTATATTGAGGGTTCAAACAAGATGAGAGCATACATTGTTCACAAGATACTATGTTAGGTCCACCTGAATAATTTATTTGTATATTAAGTCCTTTGGAGTCATTAGTGAAGAGAAAAACATAGGGAGAGGGTAGGCAAGCTAAAATAAAATAAGTAGACTCATTTTTTGGTCGGGATAGGGTTACATCAATTTGCCAGAGAGCATTAGGCTTAAGGCCTCGGAGATTTACTCCTAACGGTGGATATGGATTAAATAGTGTGCAATTTGAACATAACTTAACTCTTTGTCTAGCTGTTTCTTTTAGGGATATGAAATTCATACCTTAAACCAGCTGCATTTTGATGGTGAATTTTGTGAGAATTTTTGGCTTTGTCCATCTTTTTCTGTAAGTTTAAAGCAATTAATTTAGTCAATGCATCTGCCAAAGCATTTCCTTCATGTAAAGGGCCAGACAAGCCAGAATGGGCTCTAATATGTCCCACAAAATATTTGTTATCTCTGTGTTTAATCTTTTTCTGTAAATCAGATAACAAGGAGAATATGGTAGTTTTTTTTTTTTTTTTTTTTGAATATTAACAGTCCCTATATGAGGAAACAACCCTACAATATATTGGGAGTCAGTCAAAAAATTGAAGGTGTGGTCTCTTAAATGTTGAAGAGCCCAAATAACTGTTCATAACTCAGCTCTCTGGACAGATGTCTCTTCAGTTACCTGAACATGGGATATTTTATCAATAATTGTGTCTGCTTTAACGTTAGAGGAATCATCTGTGAAAACTAAAATTGTCCCTTCTAAAGGTTAAAGTCCAGCAATGGTAGAGACGTCTGCTCCAGTATCTAACAACCCTATTTCATTTCCTTGAATTAAAAGGTCTTTTGAAGGCCTAGAAGCTGTAATTTCCTGAACCCAAAAAGCTAGATCACTAGATCCAAATACTCTGTGGCCTCTAGCTTGAGAAGTCAAGTTTTTTACCTTTCTGATAATAACTTAAAAGCAAAAGCTGTGTTATTCTTTGACCTTTATTAATTTGCACAGTTTTGGTAAGTGGCAAGATCAAAACTTTAATTTCCCCAATATAATCAGAACCTACTACAACAGGCACCAGTGAAATTCCTTGAAAAGACAGCGAGCTACGCCCAAGCACAAATCGTACAATACCCTCAGGTAGGGGGCCAGCCACTCCCGTTGCAATTGGAGTAACCAGCATGTCCGGGGTTAATATTGTTGTTAAAACCCCTTACCATTCCGCTTCTCTCCTAGCCTGGGTGAGGCCCCCCTGAGGGGTTTTCTCCAAGGAGTATGCTCTGCATATTGTGTATGCGTATGCTTTAATAGTTCTGTTGTGCAAAACACTTTTTATCTTCTTCAGCTTTAGACAAGACCTTTGCAGGCTTTGGGAGGCGCAAACGGAAGGTGGCGGCGATCACCTTAAATCAGAAAGTGGTAGATAAGTCTTTAAAGGTTTGTGCAGAGGGGGAGGGGGCTCACCAGGGCGCCTGACCGTAGGGTCCTGTAAGCCCTCTCCTGTTCATCAATGGCAGAAAATATGATCTGCGCAAAAGTGGAGACCCACCACCGACCGCTATAGCCTCCCATATGGGCTGTCTAACAGCCTCATGACAAGGGTCCAGGACATTTCTAATCATGTTTCACAGAGCAAACGCATCTAAAGGAATATTTTCTGGCCTATGCAAAGTATAAAACAAACATAGAAATTTAGACAGTCTTCCTGTGGTTTTTTTAATGCCTCTATTGGCCAACATGTGAAGTAATACTTCAATAAACATTTGTCTATTCTTAGATGCAGAGAAACCTATTTTTCTAGATAATATTCTTATTCATTCTGTACCCTCTTCACCCTGCTGGCAGTTAGGCAGGTACAATCCTAACCGCCCGACATTATGGTCTCAAATTATTTACTCTTCAGATTTATGAGCATGATCTAAAGCATCCTTAATCATATTAAAAAGAGAAAGGGTGTCAGTGGTTACCTTTGCTGGGCAATGCAAAGTGTAATAAATTTTTACCTGTTTCCCTACATTTTCCCAGGTATCTAGGTTATCAGTGCCCTCTTCTGGAAATCAAAGACATTGCTCTTGTACAAATGTAAAAAAAGGATTGAATACTAGCCTTCTTAACTTTAATTCCTCTTTTATTTAACAATTGCAAGATTACTCCTATAAAGGGTTGTTGTTCTTTTGATTTGTTGTTACCCGTGTCAGTGATTTCTGTCTTCAAGGAAAGATTCAACACTACCCACTCTTCCTCACCCTACCTATCTTATGCAAAGTGGTTTGCAGCACCCTAAGTGGAGTCCTAGCCATCCCCAAAACTGGACAATGGGGAGACTTAACTTCAGGTTCCTGTTCTGGGCGCCACTTGCTGGGGTCCAGCCCCAGCAGGATTCAGGGATACCCTCAGCAAGAGAGAAAGTAAAGGAGAGAAAAAGAGGCTGATACTCCTTGGTTTACACAGAAAGGCAATAAAGCCCCTGACACAGCACTTGCTGTGTTCATGGAGGTCACAGGCACCCTCTTGATGGAGCAAAGTTGCAGAGCACGTTCTCGATTGGGTGTTAGAAGCCCGGGCAAAAAGAGAGAACGTAAAGGAGAGAAAAAGAGGCTGATATTCCTTGGTTTACACAGAAAGGCAATAAAGCCCTTGACACAGCACTTGCTGTGTTCATGGAGGTCACAGGCACCCTCTCGATGGAGCGAAGTTGCAGAGCACCTTCTCGATTGGGTGTTAGAAGCCTGGGCAAAAAAGTGAACTCAGAGAGCCTCTGTGCTCTAGGGAATCTGGCTGAGAAAAAGAGAGAGAGAGAAAGAGAGAGAGAGAGGAGAGACAGAATGACACAGGGGAGACCCAGCTTAGGTGAAACGGGTCTTGCAGCTTTATTTTCAAAAGGGGCTTTTATACTCTGAGTTACATATTTCCAGAAGTGAAAGATACAAAGTCATGCAGAATCAGCTCAACATTCCATCAGTTTTACCTTTATCGAAACCAGGACATTTTTTGCAAAGCTTTCACAAACAAGGGTCTTATGTTATGTACATTATCTTCTGGCCCCATGGCCTGTTAACATTTTGTGACTCTTTCTTGATAAATGTTGGTCAACCTGAAAACCTACTTTCCCTTTATCTTTCCAGTCTGTAGTCCCCCTCAGGAAACAGAGTTACATTCTTATGAAGCAAAGGTGCAGTGGGTTACAACAAAGAAAGTACTTATTAACTCAAGGGTCTTATGTTGCTAATACCAAGGCTACTGCTTGTTTTTCTTGCATACCAACTATATTAGCTAATATCCTCCCAGGCGCAAATTGGGTAAAGGACAAGGAAATTTGGGAGGAAACATTGGCTCAACAATGCAGTATTATTCTAATAAAGTTTTTTTTTTTTTTTTTTACCCAAACATTATGCTTGGGGTGTTGTGAACAATCATGTGCATTAGTTACAAGAGTGTAGATAAACCTGCCAAGGAAGCCAAAATAGTAACAGAGGGGTTAGAATTAAAATGTTCCTTTCAAGCCCAGGAGACTTATTAACTAGAGCCTTACATTGATTTTCTTCAGAGAAAGGTGGTCGGGGAGAGCCCCCTGTTAATGTCAAAATAATTGGTGAAAGGCATAATATAGTAAACAGTAGAGACAGATTTTGGTTTCGGGCAGATGCTTGAGCAGGTCCAGGTAATCCCTCGAGTCCTGATCCACCTTTGCCTGTCAGGTCTTCTCTGCATGACCTTTGCATGCATGGGATCTCCTGAGGTGGTTCACAGCAAATGTGGTTCTGTTCTCCATGTGAGAACACACCCAAGCCTGCCTAGTTGCCCAAGCCTGTGGGGCCAGGAGCAGTAAGAGGATCAAGCTAAGCCACCCATCCTGTAGTCCTGATACCAATATATGTGTTCTGCAAAGAGTTCAATTAGTGATGTTTCAAACTGGAAGACTCTGCAGGTAGCAGGTCCTTATGCTGCACTTCTGGTCCATCACTGAAAGCACACAAAAAAGGCAAACCTTACTCATGCTCATGGCAAGGTCAGGGAAAGTATGCCTGGCACTTCAGAAGGACAGAACGGCCCTTGTAGCCGGGTGGTCAAGGGGTTGTGTGGTCACCCACTTTGGCTTCTTTGTCTGAGGTTGCTGATTGTTCTGTGTCTTGGAATCTTTGAACTCTCACTGGTCGCCCACAGGCACTTTCCTCCTGCCTCTCCTTTCTGCCAGGCATCCTTGGTGCACCATTCTGACTCCACTTAGAACTTGCTTGCTCAGTGGGATAACAGAGATTGGTACCCTGACTTCAGTGCTTTTGCTGGCTGGAGTCTAGGTGGAGTCTTTCCCTATGACGTTCATGCTTTGCTATTCAACTCCCATTACCTGGTTAGGTCACTTCCGACAGCTCATACTCATAAGCGTACTGGCAGGTAGTTCTTTGTGTGCATGTGCATGTACACAGTAACATCCCTGAGAGGAAATTTGCACATATGCAGAAGTACACGCTTTCTTCTCCAGGAACATGAACTTTGGTAAGCACCCAACTTTCTTTGTCCTGGTTATTTTCTTTCACTTGCTCATCTCAGGTTGCACTTCTGACTCTGTAACTTAGCACCAACTGTGTTAGAACCACCCAGACATCACTGATTGACTAAATGCCAAGACTCCCTTTCAGTTGCTCTCATTAGGCCCAGGTAGGTCTTCATACAATCAGGTATATCTGCTTTCCTAACAGCCAAGGTGCCAAAGAAGCCTGTCCCTGGTTGGGCCCAAAGACATCCAAGACAGTCACCTGGAAGGCAGGGTCCCACTGAGTGTCACCTGGTGCAAATCCCCTATGACAAAATCAGAGAATCTGCTCCAGAGAGAGAGAGCCACAATCCTCTCTCAGATGCAGATGCACACCTTTACCCCTCTAGACCCCAGAGCCAGGGGCATGACCCCAGAGGAAAGAAGGAATTCACGTCAGGACTTTCAGCACACACCATGGGGTATCTTTGGCAGGACTGCTATTGCCTAGACCCTGGACCCTGAAAACCAGCAGGCTTCAAATTACCCCCAGGGGCTTCCCCATCTCCCCTCCCCCGAGTTCCCTTGGGACATGCAATAAGCCCACCACCCTGGCTTCCTCCCTGTTCCCTCCCTCACAGGCACAACCCAGCGGAGGGCCACACACGTACACTAGGCCCTGCACTTTCTTTGCCTACCTGCACTGCCAGGGAGGCTGGAAGTGCCTGGAGGCATGCCACACTCACATCCTGTCTCTCCTAGGAGGCCTGTCATTTTGCACAGACAGCCTGCCTTAACTTATCTTCCATTTTGTGTCACATTGTGTCAGTGTGTGCCACTGTCATGGCCATAGCATGCTGGCTTTTGGGCTGATCCTGGGCAGTACAGCCCAGGACCTTTCCAGTTCTCCTTACGTGTGTGGAACAAGTCTCCAGTGCAGCAGACAATCTGTGGCTCTTTCTCCTTCAGGTCTCTGCCCTTTTCTGCAGGACCTTAGCCTCCTCACCATCCCAGTCCTGCCATAGCCACATCCACCATTTCCAAAGGCCGGCCCATGTGACCACAGGCTGAGGGCTCCAAAGCCAGTGGTCTCAAAGCCCTACCCCACCTGATTTGTCCTGGGTGAATCCTCAGGCCATGCACCCCCTCTTCCCCGTCCAAACACACACAGCAACATGGTAGAAATGATGAGCTTGTTTTTGTGTTTGGTTTAATTGCAGATTTCTGGAGCCATGGTCTGGAGTTATCACTGGCCATCCTTTCCCCGTTCCCATCCTGTACAGGGTACTGCAGAGATACGGCGACCAACCACCCTTAGACTGGGGACGCCTCGTGCCTCCTCTTTTGGTTGCTTGGCACCTCCTCTCCTGTCTCCTTCATCTCTGTGTCTGCCCTGGGCCAGACACACACACACACACACACACACACACACACACACACACACACATAAACACAGCCGACACAAGCACACACATGTATACACACAAATGCTCGGCACAGGAACACAAATGCAAACAGGAAACTCATGTGTTTCAGAAGCCCGTGTTCCCTGATTGTGTTTGTGTCTCCGTGCCGAGCATGTGTGTGTATACACGCATGTGCTTATGTCGGCTGTGTTTGTGAGTGTGTGTGGTTGTGTGTGTAGCCCAGGGAAGACACAGAGATGAAGGTGACAGGAGAGGAGGAGCCTAGTTACCATAAGTGGAGGCATGAGGTGTCCCCAGTCTAAGGGTGGGTGGTCTCTGCAATATCAGGGATGTAGTCGGTGGGCACCATGCCCTGCCCTTGTGGCTCCCTGTTCATGTCCTCCACGAGCTCTTTCCTGTTCACCTCCTCCACGAGCTCTTTCATATTTTCCCAAGGTAGCCTGAAGCCGCTTCCAGCGCAGCATGTGTGGTGCTTGTGAGCCACCAAGCGGTGCATGTGGAAATTCACAGAAGAACCCAACGTCAGCACACAGGTGCACTGGGATCCCAGACAGGATGCCCTTTCAATGATAGACCTTCCCAGGTTAAGGGACAGGAATGAAGGGCCCAGGCAATGTCAAACTCAGTGAGCAACAGGAGGCCAGAAGATGGGAGGACCCACAACAGGATGATTCTGAAAAAGATACTTACTTCACCCTGCCTATAGTAGTATCACCTAGGAGTCTTATGCTACAACCACAACTGATTTGAGGTAGACTTGTTTCACTCACGGACACACTGAATGCTCAGGCCCTAGCCTCAGCAGGCGACCTGCTATATGCATGGCCCAAATTCATGCTCCTCAGCCAGCTTGCATGAGCCTGAGCATCCCCATTTGGGAAAGGACAGTGTCACGACTCCAACATGGCTGTCCCTTCACGGCCCACCTCCAGACCCTTTACCACATGTGTCTCTGTCAGTTACCACTCACGGAAGAATCTTCCCTGCTGGGGTAGTACTTCAGGGGATCACCCTACTCGTCTTAGCTGATTATCTGGTGGCAACACGAGGAATGTCACCTCTGGGCTGACCAGGACCCGAACCTTCCCATGAGCAGCCAAGAACTCCAACATCAAGCATCAACTGTATGCAGGACCAAAACTAGTCCACCTCAACAATCCTGTTTGATTCTGGGCAGTTGTGGCCTGACAACCAGTTGAGAAAATTAAGGTTCCTGGTGACCAGCCTGCAGCTGGGTCCTCCCTGTTCAAAGTCCCAGAACCAATGGACTGGTGTGGAATGATGTGCCCTTTACCCTGAAGAATGACAGGGGAGACAGGTGCGGATCCCGCAGGTGAATCATGCACACCCTTGCACACCCACACTCATCACCCCAGGAGCCACGTTTTATCAGTGATGTCAAGGTAATACTCCTTAATGATCACTGTGTTCAAAAAGTAGGGGTTATACCTAAAGGAAAAGATCAACTTGCTGTGGGACCAGGGATGGCTCGCACCTGTACCTGCTAGGATAGGGAGAAGAGAAAGGTGCAAGCTTCTAGGGACCTCAGCTTGCCTCCCATTAATGAGAGAGTCATTTACTAGGCAGGTTGATAGGGAGTCTAGGGGTCCCCAAAGAGAGAGGGGTCTGGAATTCTCAAGGAGGAAAAAAGGACAAACTTTTTTTCTTTCTCCACATTCCTTAGGATTATATACCAATAATGTATCCTGCCTAAGGACAGTCTTTGGATTCAACCTTCTGTTATTTTAAAAAGTTAATTATGGGAGTATACCTGGTCTTTACAAGGATGTATCTTGCCTGAGGACAGTGTTATCTTAAAATGTAAATCATGGGAGTAGGTCGGAGGAGGTCTTTACAACCTCCAGACATTCTTTGGATTATATAACCTCATTATTAACACTAGCAAGCGGGTACTCTTTCTGCCCCCTTCTGATGCCTATGTCAGAAGCTTTCTCTATCTCCTTTATACTTTAATAAAACTTTACTACACAAAAGCTCTGAGCGATCAAGCCTCGTCTCTGGCCCCGGATTGAATTCTTCTCCTCCGGGGGCCAAGAATCCCGGTGTATTCGCGTGATTCAACAACAACCTTTCATCTTGGGGGCTCGTCCGGGATCCGTCAGGACAAGGTAAGGATGCTTGGAGCTTTAGTTCTTTGTTCTCTTGGCGAACACGTTTTCTGCTGTGCTTTACTAACTCTACCGTGTGCTTGTGTGAATGAATGGCATGCCCTGCGTGAAACAAGTAAGGAGCTCTGCTCTGCGGTTCCACGGTGATCTCATAGGGCTTATGGCAGAAACCTGTCGGGGCGTTATACCGACCTGCCAATGCCAAGAGGCACCCAATGTCTCCTTCGGGAACCGACCAGAAATGGGCAAAGTGTGTGGACCGAACTCTCCTTTCTCGGTCAAACTTTTCGGTCTCTTTGACCATTTCATAACTCCTTGGGAATTAGAAGTACTAACCTAATCTATCGGATCATAGACTTTCAAGGGACTTGTGATATATACTGTTACTGTGTACTGTGGCTTAGGTCCCAAACTTGGATTCGTAGTCAAGAAAGTGTCTAGCCTCGCTAGGAATCGAAAGTTCGGAAGCTAGATGGAGCTCTAGCTCCCAGAACATCTCTGAGGTTAAAGGTTACTCAGATTGGGACTGCGATGGGTTTTTTTTTTTTTTTCTTTGGTAATGCCGGCTCTTATTGGATCAGAGGAGGCTGTTATACTGGTGTGGTGATGCTTGGAAAGAACATCTCAGTTTTATGTTCGCGTCGGTCTTATTGTGGTCAAGAAATACTCAGGGTCGTGCACAGGCACTCAGGTGACGAATGTTTCCCACAATGGTCTTAGCTTGGGAGGCATTCCGGAAGGTTACTCTGATTCACCCCGGGTGACATCAGAGACAAGCAAGGTTAAGGGTGAAGAGCTGGACGTCAAGTAGGGATGCTATCAAGTCTACCCCTGGTACATCCCCACCCCATCTCGGTGGTAGAACCGGGAGGGACGAGTACGGCGCCTGCGTCGGTAAGGGACAGACTAAGTCCGACCAGGAAGGAAAAGCTTTTGGTGTAAGGTCTGTCTACACCCCCATCTAGAGCAGGGAGGGACGCCTCCGGTAGAAAAAATGGCGCTGGTCGCTTTTTTCTCTCTTACAGATGGGAGCTAACAATTCCAGCCTCACTCCTTTGAACTGTATCCTGAAAAACTGGGATAGATTTGATCCCCAGGGCTTAAAGAAGACACACCTGGTCTTCCTATGTGATACTGCATGGCCACGGTATCCATTGGAGGACGGCGAACGGTGGCCAGTTGGAGGGTCTCTTAAGTATAACACTGTTCTACAATTAGACAGGTTCTGTAAGGAACAAGGGAAATGGGTAGAAGTAGCATATGTGTTGCCCTTTTTCTCTCTGCGAAATATGCCAGACTTATGTCCTAAGGGTATAGATTTGGGTGTGAAACCTTCAGCTCCCCCCTATCCTCTTCCTTTGCCCCCGTACCTGGGACTCCAAACTGGGATTCAAACTGCCCACATGGAGGTCCAAACAACTCCTGTCTCAGTACGACCTCAGACTACTCTGGTTTCAGTAGAAACTCAGACCATCGAAGTAAGAGATGAGATGGAGGACAGGAGACAAAGAGAAGAAGAAAAACAGGTTTCTCCAATCTATCCCTGAGATCATATGCGCAGAGCAGCCAGAGAGACTGAGGAACAGCCACACAAGCTGTTGTCTCTTTATGAAACACCCACCAGGAGAAATAGTCTGTGAGAGTTAATAAGCCTTTTTCTTATCAAGAAATACAAAGAATCAAGGAGGATCTGGGAGACTATTTAGAGGACCCAGAAAAATATATTAGAGCTTTTAAAGGTGTTACTCTGCTTTATGACCTCACTTGGAAGGATGTGATGTATATCTTGGGACAAACGCTGACTCCTGAGTCAAAGACTCGAGTTTTGGGAAAAGCGGTTGCTTATGGAGATGAGTGGCTTGGTAATGAATCAGTAGGGAAGAGGGAGAACAAGATAGCGGCCCTCCCCACTGGGAATCAGGCAGTCCCAACTATAGAACCAGACTGGGACTACAACACAGCTAAAGGAAGATGGGATCAGAGTCATTTTGTTAGATGTATTCTTGAAGGAC
This sequence comes from Bos taurus, assembly GCF_002263795.3. NCBI lineage: Eukaryota > Metazoa > Chordata > Mammalia > Artiodactyla > Bovidae > Bos > Bos taurus. Next base: position 39,739,299 of record NC_082638.1, read on the forward strand.
TTAGGCAGGCGCGTTCTAAGCCTTTAAACTATGGCAAATTGGCAGATACAGAACAGGAGGAGAAAGAAGCTCCTGGTAAATTCCTAGATAGACTGAGAGAAGGCCTTCGCAGATTCACTGAGATTGATCCCGAAAGTGAAGAGGGAAAAGTGATCTTAAAAGATAGATTTCTTACTCAGTCGGCTCCAGATATCCGCCGTAAGCTATTAAAACAGGCGTATGGACCAAATCAGTCTTTAGATACTCTGTTACAACTGGCTCAGACAGTCTATTATGGTAGGGAATATGAGGAAAAGAAAGAAAGGCAAAAAAAGACAAAGGAAAAGGCGGAAGCCTTCGCCATGGCTATGAAAACCGTTCTTAAACAGCCTGAGAAAAATGCCCAGAGGGGCCCAGGTGAAAAGGGATGGGCTTGCTACTGCTGTGGAAAGGAGGGGCACCTCAAGCGGGATTGCCCTCAGGCATCTAAGCCGCCCCCGGCTCCATGTCCGGTCTGCAAAGGACCACACTGGAAGAGAGACTGCCCCCAGAGGTGTAGGTCTCCAGGGTCGGACTCTCAAGACAATCAGGACTGAAGGTGCCCGGGGGTCCCCACACAAGCTCCTGTCCTAATTACACCTGAGGAACCCCGGGTATTAATAGTTGTGGGGGGCCAATCCGTCGATTTCCTTTTAGATACTGGGGCAACTTATTCTGTGCTTACTGAAGCCCCTGGCCCACTTTCTTCCCGATCCGCTTCCGTAATGGGACTGTCTGGACGAGCCAAAAGATATTATTTCAGTTATTCTTTATCTTGCAACTGGGATTCTGTGCTGTTTTCACACGAGTTTCTGATTGTGCCAGAATCTCCCTCACCCCTTTTGGGAAGGGATATACTGAGCAAGGTCCATGCCTCTGTTTTCATGAATATGGAGCCCTCCCTTTCTCTCCCTTTAGTTGAACAAAATGTAAATCCTAGAGTATGGGCTGATGGAAAATCTGTGGATCGAGCACAAAATGCTATTCCTGTAGTTGTTAAGCTCAAAGACCCACACGTATTTCCACATAAGAAGCAGTATCCACTGAAACCTGAAGTTAAGGAAGGGTTAAAACCCATCATCGAAAATTTAAAGGAGCAGAGACTATTAATTCCCTGTAACAGTCCTTGCAACACTCCTATTTTGGGTATAAAGAAATCGAATGGTAAATGGAGACTAGTTCAAGACTTACGAATAATAAATGAGGCTGTAGTTCCTTTACACCCCGTGGTGCCTAATCCTTATACTCTATTGTCTGAAATTCCTGAACGGGCCAAATATTTCTCAGTAATTGATTTAAAGGATGCCTTCTATTCAGTGCCTTTGGCGGAAGAAAGTCAACTCCTATTTGCCTTTGAAGACCCTACGCAGCCAGCTTCTCAGTTAACCTGGACAGTTTTGCCCCAGGGATTTCGTGACAGTCCTCACTTATTCGGACAAAGTTTGTCACGAGATTTACAAAACTTTAATAGCTCTGAAACAGTGGTGTTACAATATGTAGATGATATTTTGCTCTGTGCTGAGACAGAGGAAGCTTGTTCGCGAGCCTCAGAAGATTTCTTAAACTTTCTGGCAGGCTGTGGTTACAAGGCATCAAGAGAAAAGGCTCAGCTTTGTCAACAATCGGTTAGATATCTGGGCCTAATCATATCAGAAGGAACTAGGGCCATAGGCCCTGAGAGAATTAAACCTATACTAAATCACCCCCTACCTATGACTTTAAGACAATTGAGAGGATTTTGGGGAATCACAGGTTACTGTCGCATTTGGATTCCGGGTTATGGGGAACTTGCTTGGCCTTTATATAAACTTATAGCTGAAACTCAGCAGGCCCAAACTGACAAACTGGTTTGGTCTCCAGAAACTCAAAAGGCTTTTAAGGTGCTTCAGACTGCTCTCCTGCAAGCTCCAGCTCTGAGCTTGCCCACAGGGTCAGAATTTAATTTGTTTGTCACTGAAAGAAAAGGTGTGGCATTGGGAGTTTTGACACAACCCCGAGGGCCTCACCAGCAACCTATTGCTTATCTAAGCAGATAATTAGTTGTAGTTTCTTGTGGGTGGCCCCACTGCCTAAGAGTAATTGGGGCAGCGGCTTTATTAGCACCTGAAGCTTTAAAAATAATTAATGGACGAAACCTTACTGTACTGACTTCTCATGATGTGAGTGGAATCTTAAATTCTAAGGTTAATATTTGGATGACAGACAGTAGGCTTCTTAAGTATCAGTCATTGTTGTTAGAAGGACCAGTAACTAAGCTTAAAGTTTGTGGAAATTTAAATCCTGCCACTTTCCTTCCTGAGAAGGAAAATGAAACACCTGATCACGATTGTTCTCAATTCCTAACTTTAAACTATGCAGCTCGGGAGATCTAAAGGATACCCCATTAGACAATCCTGACATGGAAATATTTACAGATGGCAGTTCTTTTGTTCAGGATGGAAAGCGTAAAGCGGGTTATGCCGTGGTGACTGCTGAACAGGTTTTAGAAGCAAAATCTCTCCCCCAGGAAACTAGTGCTCAGTTAGCGGAGCTTGTGGCCCTGACCCGAGCTCTAGAGTTAAGCAAAGGGCAGCGGATGAGCCTGATAATCTATGTGAGTCTACTTCTGCTGACTCCAAATATCCTGAGTCTGCCATTGGATCCTCAAGACAATGTCTTCTTGTCCTGGGCTCACTCCTATGCTGCATTCCACAATCCGTCTAACTGCTGGGTCTGCGGAGCGCTCCCCTCTTTGTCAGTGGAAGGCTTCCCGTGGTGGACATCCCCACTTCAAGATAAAGACTTTCTCCAAGTCTGTGAATACCTTCGACAACAATCACGTGCGATGCCTCTTCTTCATCTGATGACATCTACTAACCCTAAAATGGACTGGTGCAACACTTTGTACTCTAACTATGGACATAATGTGACTTTTAATTTTGATTATACATTGTCTCGGTTCAATGACTATTTTGCTACATATAAGGAAAATAGGTCTAGATCTAATGGTTTTTTACCTGACATTTATCAAATATGGGATGAGGTTACATGGCTAACTCCTGAAAAAGGACATTTAATATCTACTGCCTCTATGTGCTGGGAACAAACAGAGCCATCCCCAAAAGTTAGCCAACAACTTAATTACAATGATTGGAAACAAATGGGATATTTGTCTCAGGAAACATGCAATGTAATCATTCCCGTGTTTTCCAATCCCAGTTCAGGTTCTCCCTTTGTCTGGCCAGGCACGAATTGGGACTGGATATCTCAGTCGCGCTGGCTTGCTCCAAACGGGACTTATTGGATATGTGGCTCTTACCTATGGGCATGGCTCCCCCCTGGTTGGATAGGGAGGTGCACCCTGGGTCTAGCCTTTACTCATGGCTTTATATTTTCAGAGCTTCCAGAAAAGCCTGCTAATTTACCCCACCTTAGAACTCGGTGGGCAAGGTCTGTATTTTATTGGTATGATTATTTGGCTGCAGCGTTTGTTCCCTCTTTGGGAACTACAGATGTTATGTTACGAGTGGATGCTTTGACTAATTTTACTCAACAGGCATTACAGGATTCTCAAAAGGCTATTTCAGCTCTTAATGCTGAACAAGCACAAATTAGAAAGGTGGTTTTACAAAACAGATTGGCTCTAGATATTCTGCCAGCTGCACAAGGAGGAACTTGTGCCATTATTCATACCCAATACTGTACATATATACCTGATATGAGCACGAATGTTACTCATTTTACTAACCACATGAACAAGATGATTAGGGCCATGGACACTCCTGAAGCCTCAATTGCTTCACTTTGGAAAACGTTAACTAATTCCCCATGGTGGACAACTATCTTAATTACAATAATTCTGGTTGTTTTGTTCTTGCTGTTTGCTCCCTGCATCTGTAATTGTATAACTGGATTTGTTTCTAGCCGCATGAAAGCTTTTAAGTTACAAATGGTTGCTCAAACTCCTGCTACTGCTGTAGCTTCCTCCAGCTACTATTTGGGGCCCCTGGATCAGATATCCTCAATATGAGGATTAGGAGAATATGTTGCCTCACCAATTTAGTGACAGCGCCCCTTATCAGCTTGGAAGCAGTTATGGAACGAGAACGACGCCCCTTTTCCCTAGGCAACATAATTCTCCTAAAAGAAAAGGGGGGAATGAGAGAGTCATTTCCTAGGCAGGTTGATAGGGAGTCTAGGGGTCCCCAAAGAGAGAGGGGTCTGGAATTCTCAAGGAGGAAAAAAGGACAAACTTTTTTTCTTTCTCCACATTCCTTAGGATTATATACCAATAATGTATCCTGCCTAAGGACAGTCTTTGGATTCAACCTTCTGTTATTTTAAAAAGTTAATTATGGGAGTATACCTGGTCTTTACAAGGATGTATCTTGCCTGAGGACAGTGTTATCTTAAAATGTAAATTATGGGAGTAGGTCGGAGGAGGTCTTTACAACCTCCGGACATTCTTTGGATTATATAACCTCATAATTAACACTAGCAAGCGGGTACTCTTTCTGCCCCCTTCTGATGCCTATGTCAGAAGCTTTCTCTATCTCCTTTATACTTTAATAAAACTTTACTACACAAAAGCTCTGAGCGATCAAGCCTCGTCTCTGGCCCCGGATTGAATTCTTCTCCTCCGGGGGCCAAGAATCCCGGTGTATTCGCATGATTCAACAACAACCTTTCATTAACAGCTTCCACGAAGCATCTCCAAACTCTCACAGTGTAGGAACATGGATAACATGATCCTCCCACTCCCCACCAAGTCCCATACCCACCCATCTTCAGTCTCCCTCACTGACCTGCAAATTGATCAGGTAGCTGAGAAAGTCTTTATCTTGGTCGCTGATGATGACAGAAACTTGAGGGTGGTTCATAATCTGCTTTAGGTTAAGGAGCCATATTAGCCACATACTAGGCCAAGAAGAGCCAGGAACATCAGCCCTAGTCTGGGGTGGAAGGACACTGGAACAGGCATCGTCAAGGATGCTGGAATTCTCAAGGAGGAAAAAAGGACAAACTTTTTTGTGGCTTGCCCAGCCACCACGGTTGTCCTCAGGCCCTGCCATACCATCAGGCACGCTCATGGCTCTGGGTTCCTTGTGGTGTTCTGTATCTGAGGTGGTCTGCATTCCCCAAGAAGGGGCTGTTTCTGATCCCTACTCTTCTCCAGACTTGTGTATGCTGAGTAGTGGCATGTCATTGCTTACGTGGTCAAACAACTTGCAGTCGTTGTAACAAATCATGTCCGAAAGCAAAGGAGTTGGTGTGTGTTTGTGTATGTTTATGTGTGTGTGTGTGTGTGACTCCCATGTCAGTTATTTTTGGGATCATCCACATTTATAATAACTGTCTGCTGAGGCTGCTCTGGGGTACTGACTCTGGTCATTCCTGACTTAGAGGCTTCGGAGCTGCTCCTCCTCAGATGCAGGCCTGAAGTAGACACACAAAGTCATGACTGCAACACTCACAGGTGAGGCCCTGCCTGAACTCTACTCAGCTGTGCCTTTGGAGCCTGCCAATTGCCCAGTACCACACTTCCTTCAGGGTCCACCAGCACGCATCCTGCGCCCTCGCCCCCACCCATCCTCCTGCTCCTGCCCCTGCACCTCCTCCTCCTCCTGAGCAGCAGACCCCAAGGAGCAGCAGAAAGGATACCACTTTGACCCAGAAGCCAGGGATGCCCTGGATAATGGCACTCCTCTGAGCCAAGTCACACTTCCTCCTCTGATGGCTCTTGCACATGAACTAAACTTAGGCCCTGCAGTTTTTCTCATGGTCAGAGCTCAGTTCCACTTGCAGGGTGGCCAGAGCCCGAAGCGCATCTAGCGCCAGAAGTTCATTCAGGCCTCCCGGCCGTTGCTGGCCTTGTTCCTCTAATATCTTCTCATCCAAGTCTTGGGAGGACCCCTGTTGCTGCTTCTCATCAGCCAAAACCTCCACCTCCTCCATGATGTCTTCCACAAGCAGCTGGAACATCCGCCTGATCTGCGCCATGTCTCTGTCCACCAGGGCAGAGGTCCTGTCCAGCAGGTCCCCTGCTGCCTCCACACTGAAGAGAGTGGCATCTTCGCCTGGTGTGACAACTGGTGGCTGCAAGGTCGCAGCCATGCACAGCATCACAAGGGCAGGCTTCAGGGCCCCATCCCCATGAGCACCCGGGCTCACAATTAAGAAGGTCTGGGGTCCCAGGACACTCCGACATTCCTCTGACCACCTCTCATGCTCTTCTTGGCCCTGACCATGACCCCAGGCTGGGTCAGATATGAAAGGATGGGACATAAGAGCACCAAAGCAAGTGGTGTGCAATGGCGGCCCAGGCTGCAAAAAACCTGTGGGGCCAACTTGCTTTTTAGGGGTGGGGAGTGAGAGGCATGGTCGGGAGGCAGTGGCTGGTGTGTCTGTGGTGGACTGAGGCTGAAGAAAGGGGTGGTGGTCAGCCCAGGGCGGGGTGAACAGGCTCTGGTACATCAGCCAAACAGGCACTGCCCTAGGCTGTGAGCCACGCACATGCTGCTGGCCCAAATCTAGACCAATGGCTGAGAGGGTATTGGACGGCACCCTTATGGACATGCCCCTAGACCGGAGGACATCTTCCGCGGTTCCTGGGCTCCAGCTCCACCACGTGGCCAGATTCTGCTTTAGGGAGATAGCAGATTTTGCATCTGCCGCTACCCCAGGTGCTGTCATTGACCTGCATTTGGAAATTTCAACCACGGGTTCCTGCTCCGCAATCTGAACAACACACTCCTGTGTCCCACAGGACCTTCAATAACCGAGAGCTCTCCCTGAGTATCCAAATGATAGACAGGGGCTCCAAGTGGCTGGATACTTTTCTCCATGGGACAGAGTACCTGTTGCTGTCCAGATGCTAGCGGAGTGGGGAAAAACCCGACGGTTTGCAACAGTTGATCCCCATTGTTCAGGGACACCAGAGCCTTAGGGTACAGAGCTCACTCTGTGTCTCTTTATCTCTGCTTCTGGCATAGCACTGTTTTGGGCAATCCTTCTATGTATGTACCAGGGCTGGTGTATATGAGTCTCTGTCTCTTTAAGTGGTGCTGTTCCCCTTTGCCACTGTCTGGACACCAGCACTCATACAAGAAGCTTATCCTTGCCGTGAAGGCAAGCCCTTCTCCTCCTGAGTGATTTGCACTAACCTGAGATCAGACTTTTTTTTTTTTTTAATGTATTTAAGAAAACAAGAGCTGCTTCTTGGAAAAACAAAATCAGAAACACTGATACAACTGTGGCAATCTAATAAGGGGAAGAGGAGGTTAATTCCAGTACTAGAAATGAGAAATGGAATGTGGTTCTGAAACGATAATGTTCAAATCTGAGTGGAATTACTTTTGTTTCAGGAAAGATCCAGTCAAGCAAAACCCTGGGGAATGAAAAGGAAGGAAAGAAAGAGGAAGAGAGTCAGGGGAAGAAAGGAAGAAAAGGAAAGGAAGGGAGAAAGATAGAAAAGGAAATGTCTCAACAGATATTGTAAACTTCCCAATAAAACAATTCTCTTTAAAATCTAAAAACAGAAATAGAAATTCATTAAGCCATATCCTCATTGCCCTTGATGGTACTAAGAACAAGAAAACCCATTTACACATCAGTGTTTAGAATTTGTGGCAAACACAATACGATTATGAAAAAAAAAATAGAAATATGCCATGTTATTTGTAAAAATATGGACAGCAGAAATATTTTTGTAAAAAACATTTTATTTCTATAAATAGTAATTTTACTTAGAATGTTTTGGCAACATTAATAAAACAATAAATTTTCCCTGAAAGAACAAGCAAAGTAGACAAGGAATTCACAAAGGGCAATAACAAAATTGTGATCTTGACAGATATTCAATACATTTGTAAACAAAACAAAGTGTCATTGCCTGAAAAAAATACAGAGGTATCAACAGAAAAACAGAGGAAGCTCCTGAAAGAACTCAACTCACTATTAACTATATTTTATTTGCAGGCACAGAAACTGACTCAAGCTAATTCTAAGAAGCAAAGCCCTGATGTTATTATCTCTTCTCAGTGTGTGTGTGTGTGTGTGTGTGTGTGTGTGTGTGTGTGTGTAAAGTAGGAAATTTAGGCTGGAGAGGTAAGCAGAGAGTAGAGACTTAAAGTGCCTTTAAGGAGGAGGAGGAAATGGAGAGGGTTGAGGATTTCATTGTGTGATTTGAACAGCACTGGTGAAGCTCAAACAAGGGAGGTAGCAAGCCATGCAGGCCTAGGGGAAGAGCATTTCCAGAAGAACAGCAGTTGCAAAGTTTTTGGATTGGGAAGAAATGTATTTGCTTAAGGAAAAGCAAGGCCAGTGTTGTCAAAAACAGGGCACCAGTGGGGAAAATAGTAGAGTAAAACGACAGAGAATGGAAGAGAGGAAGTAGTCAGGGACCATATCACTGGGACCTTTTTATTTGGCAATAAATACAACTTGTACTCCTTAGGAGCATACTTCAGAGCAAACAACAGTAACTGTGTTCAAAATACTAAGCAACAATAAAAACATATGAAGAAAACATTTCATATTTTTACTATAGAAATAGAATAAAGGAGATAAGAATGCAATGGTCTGTACATTTATTTATACATAGAGTTTTCACCTGAGACCAGGACACACATACACACACACACACACACACACACACACACACACACACACACACTTTATACACCTAAAAGTGGTTTAAGCTGACACTTTGCAAAGTGCTTTGGCCCAAGAAAATTAACTGGAAAGGCCTAGTAATATATTCAAAGTGCAAACCAATCAATCAAGCATTGAATAAATAAATACAATCTACTTGTATTTGAATTTACACTCAAGAAATTACCTAAAATGGAGACAATAGGCTTACTCTAGCTTAGTCATCTGTAGTCCTTCCTCTTCCGTTCTGAGATGGATGCTAATACCTTGGTGATTACCACTTTCCAGGGTTCTGTGAAAGCTTAGAGCATTTAAATAAATTGTGGAGGGGGAAAAATAGTGGGGAGAGACAAAGAGGAGGAGAAAGGAAGAGGAAATGGAGAGATTTCTCCTGGCATAGGTATACAGCCAGGATCCCAGTTTCCTTGAATGGTGCACAGAGATTGCTAGGTAACTGTGCCAGAAGTGGAGAAAGTATGGCATTCAACTCCAGGAGGAGACTCAACTCCAGGAACACACAGAGGAAGCCAAGTGTGCTGATGTTCAGGAACCAATATTTAGAGGGTACCCTGCAGGTCTGTGAAAGAGCTCTTGGAGACCGCAAGAAAAAAGGTTTCCACAAGTATAATCACAGACTAGATAGCTGGATAGGGTAGCGGAAGGATAATAATTCTATGACGTGATAATTACACAAATAAATGAGACAATTCCTGCACATCAGACGGTGTCAAGTAAGACTGAAAATCAGTATTAGTTTGATAAAATGGGAAATTACCCACACAAAGAATTAGCTGTTAACTGCAATACATTCGTGTTCAAGGCAAGATAAGATACAAAACTGAAATCTTCACATGTTCAACTAGGGTAAGATACATGTAACTGGAAAAGGTAAGGAAAAGTTCTATAGAGGGTTTAATCACCCTGGACCCTCTGTATCCACTACATTTACTATTCTCACACAACTCCATTGTAGCTTAAGGGTAAGAGAACTAAATTTAGCCCAATTCATAAACTGAACAGATTCCCTGTGTTTGATCCTTTTCAGTTAAAACTATGGGTCCAGTACAAATCAAACTGGATGTCAAGGCTTTTTTACTTGGGAATCTTAACTTGCTTTACTTTTGTGACTGAGACAGATATGGCTACTTCACTGTGACTAAAGGCTAGCCAAATGGGAAAGGGGATGGAATGAATCAAATTCCCCTTTTGATCACTCAACAGGAGGTCCACAGGAACCAGGTCCCATTCTCTTAACTATCTCCGCTTCCCCAACTGCAGTCAATGATAACACAGGGCCTGCTTGATGCTTGCAGGGGCCTCTCACCAAACACAGGCATTTAAATGGTTGGCTTCCTTGAGATGTCCCTGGGCTAGGTAAAGACACTCTGAGACAGTGTTCCTTCTGCCTTGGCTCCATGCCTGGAGGGAATGAATACCTCTTCCTCCAATGGGACAAGAAGCCACAGCTCTCCACTGACTAAATCCCATGTCTGGTCCCAACTCACATCATAGCTTCTCCATCAACTTCTCCACACCAGGCTTTTGGAGCCAGGTTATCTTAGATCAGCACAACAGAGGCACTTCGGAGAGTTCAGCAGCACAAGGGAACATACAATAACAAAGCCATTCCAATCTGTCTATATAGTTAATATTGAGATAGTCAAGGCATGAAAACAGTTGAAAATTACGTTGCTAAAACACTCTACAGATTATACGTATAGCAGAGCTTTCAAACTTACAAATAACATGAAATACCAAAATAGGCTGTTACTTTTCCTTTCGCCACCTCTCTCGTTCTCTCTCTCTCTCACACACACACACGCACACATACTTTTTAGTGCTAAGACAACTGTATGAAAAACAGGTAATATATTTTTAAATAACATCTCAATATTCAAACAAAACTATACTTCATGTATTTAAAACAAAAACACATAAATTACGCATTGGTTTCTCTGTATTTATTATTGAATAATGCTATAGTTGAATTTTTTGTTTTTAATGGAGTTTATAACTTTGAAATACTTGCTTCAGACTTACTTAAAGTAGACTTAACCGGGTTTTTTTGACCTCCTACTTTTAGATTTGGGGGGTGATGGTTCAGAATCAGATGCGTTCACAGTAATGGATGCTACTTCCACCAATCCTGGTTGAAGGGGTTCCAGTGATACCTGAATAACAACTTTTGTTTCAGGAGGTAATCCTTCTAGCTGCTTAGGCTTCTTAAACATTTGATGACACTGGGTCTTGTGCTCCCTTTTCTCTTTACAAGTTAAAAATTGTAGCCGACATTTGGAACACTGGTGAAAACGCTTTGCCCAGTGCTGTTTATAATGACATATGTATAGTGCTTCAGTTTTAAAAATTTGGAGACAAAAGGGGCAAAGTAAATTCTTAGTGTTACCATGGTATGCTCTGAAATGTGCATCCACATCTGCAAAGAATGATGATCTGTAACTGCAAACCTGGCATACATAGGGCATTTCACCAGGCTTATGATTATCTTTCATGTGCTGTAAGAGAATCTGATCTGCCTCAAAGGACAATTCACAGATTTTACAGACTGTGCAGGGCTCCTGGGAAGTGTGGACACTTTCAATATGACACTGCAGCTGGAAGGGCGTAGGAAACTGGCGGTGGCAGTGCTGGCAGGTGGTGTGGTATTTCCAGCTGTCACCTCTCAGCCTCTCAAGTTCCAAATGGTGCTTCATGTGATTCATAAACTCAACATTTTTTAGAACCTTCAAGCAGCTGTGGCATTTAAAGGCTGTGTGAGTTTTTGGTTCTGGCTGCCCATCTCCTATATGCTGTCCATGGTAGAAGTCACGAAGTAACACAATCAGATTGCCTTCTGTGGGATCAGCAAACTTATTTTGACTTGATACACTTGGAAAGTCAGTTTTTGTCAATACATTTCCCCCTACAGGACTTACAGGCTTGCAATGAACATTGTCCTTTGGAAAAGCTGTTGGACAAGGTTCTCCACTCTGAACATGGCTTAATGAGTTATGAACACTGTCTGGTGTGCTTTGCTGAGTAGTCACTGTATGAAAAGTACCTGAAAGGGACAAAGCTAAAGAATGTTCTCCTATAACTCCATCACTGAGTGTAGGCCTTTTGGGACTTGTGCTATTTGTTTCAGAAGTGGAAAGTCGCTTTGATACACGAGGACTTTTATCCATATCTCCTGCAGAAACTGCTGTTTCTACTGGATGCTGCAATGAACTTGTGAAGGTAATCAAAGGAGAACATAACTCTGAAAAGCTATTAGGCATTATTTGTGGTGAAATATTTTTAGAATCCGCTTTGGACAAAGGCTCAATAATAATAGGACTATCTGTTGATCTTGATTCAGAGACAGAAAGTGGCAAGACAGTCTTTGCTTCTGATGTAGGAGTCACATGACTAACAGGCTGTAATTTCTGAGCATTATCTTTCCTGAAGTGACCATACCTATTTCTCCTTGAACAAGAACCTGGGGTAACTCTGTTCAGTATGTTTGAAATGACTGGTTTTGAATTTGAGGTCATCCCAACAAAGATCACATCATCATCCTCATGTACATGTTCCACTCCAACCAAGATGAGTTCAGCATCTTCATCATTTACTAGTTTGGTTTCTCCCTCGCTTTTCTGTGGTTCTGGCTCTTGTTCTTCTTCACATGACATCCATGGTGGTTCCATATTTTAAATACTTTTTTGTTCTTGGAGGGTGTGACCACAAGTCCCAGTGCTTCCTTTAAATAAACTGCCACCTAGGTATAAATATACTACATATTAGTTAAGTACAGAAAAATGTGCTATTTGGTTATCTCCAAAACTCTATGGTAGTTATAAACACCCTTATCTTACAAATAAAGATACTGAGCATCAAAGAGACTAAATGAAAGATGAATAACCTATGACTACAAGTCTACATGACTCAAGAATAATAGCTTTGTTCCATGTTGATTTTAATCTCTTCTAAGTAAAAAAAAAAGAAAGAAAAAGAAAAAACCGAATACCACCACTGATCATTAGGAGAAATCACATGTAAAGCACGAGTATTTTTACAACTGCACTATTGTACAGTGTTTAGAAACATGGACTTTGGAGTCAAAGAAGATTAAGCTGGAATTCTAAGTTAATCACACACCAGCTGCATCTTTTTGGGCAAATTTATAACTTTTAAATGTGTTTCCGCACCTTAAAGACAAACATGCTTATTTCTTAGACTTAAGGTTAAGCTCTTTTTAAAAAGTGTCAGCTATTTAATGGCATCTTGTTTTGTAGTAAAATTGGAAAAAAAGTTATCTTAAATGCACATTACAACTGATTCACACATACTAATTTCATAAATGTTAATACAGAAAATAGGTAGCAAATTCAAATATAAAGTATCTATACACAGTTAACAAACAGCATAATTCAATGTCAAGCACTTAACACAGGCCTAGAAAATTGAGAATGAACTCTCTTGATAATCTCACCCCCAAAGCCACACTTATACATCCTAAATTTCTTCCTCTAATCCTGACTAAACTTAAATCCAACAATGCTTCATCCTTCATTCCACATTTCTCTTCCCCACATATCAGGCAAAGTCATGACAGTATTTCACTAATACCAATATCAGACAGAGATATCAAACACACACACACACACACACACACACACACACACACACAACGGATATTCTGTATGAATACAGATGCAAGAGTCCTCAACAAAATACTTGCAAACAAAACCTAACAACATATAAAAAAGATTATATACCATGATCACGTGGGATTTATGGAGGTATGCAAAGTTGGTTCATTATATGAAAGTCAATCGACATTATGCCATTTTAACACAATAAAGGACAAAAAACACATCTGCCTGCAGAGAAAGCATTTCCCTGAATCTAGCACCTTTTCATAATAGGGGTTAAAGTAAACCACTTAATAACTAAGAACAGAAGAGAACTTTCTCAAAGGGTACCTGTAAACGACCCACAGCTAAATCATACTTAATAATGAAACAATGAAAGCTTTCCCTATAAGATTGGGAACAACATAAGGAAGTCTATTCCACACTTTGGTTCAATATTATACTGGCAGTTCTATAACCAGAGCAATCAGGTAAGAAAAAGGAATTGTTGTTGTTGCTTAAAACAAACAAATAAACAAACAAAAAAACAGCCTTCAGAATGGAAAGGAAAAAGTCAAAGTATATTGGAGATACCATACTTTTATATATAGAAAATCCCAAAGAAACCACAGGTATTAGAATTAATAAAAAGCTTGAAGAATATAAGATAAATATTTTAAAAGTCAATCACATTTCTATACAGTAGCAACAAATGTTCTGAAAATGAAGTCAAGTAAACACTTGACTCTACATTAGCATTAAAAATAATACTTAGGATGTCAGAAAGAGAAAGACAAATATCATATGGTATCACTTACATGTGGACTATAAACTATAACACAAATGAACTCATCTGTGAAACAGAAACAGACTCACAGACATAGTGAGCAGACTATGTGATTACCAAGAGAGGAAGGGTGGGGGAGGCATAGATTGGGAGCTGGTGACTAGCAGATGCAAACTATAATGTTAATATATAGAATAGATAAAAAAAGATCCTACTGTGTAGCACAAGGAACTATATTCATAATTTGTGATAAACAGTAATGGGAAAGGATATGAAAAAAATTGTTCGTGCATGTGTGTGTGTTTACATATGAAGGAAAGGAAAGGTAAAAGGAAGGAAAGGAAAGGAAAACTCTTGGCAAGTATGTACAGAAACTGGACCTTGTGTGTTATGGATAGATTTTAAAATGGTGCAACTGCTACAGAAAACAGTCTAAAGCCTCCTCAAAAAATTAAAAATAGAACTACCACATGATTCATCAATTCCACTTCTGAATATAAATTCAAAAGAAGTTAACATGGGGTCTTGAGATATTTGCATAGCCATGCTCAAAGCAGCACTAATCACAACAACTAAGAGGTGGAAGCATCTAAACATCTATCAAATGTGATACATACATATAATGGAATATTATTAAGCCATATAAAGGAAATTCTGCCCCAAGCTACAACTTCATGATCACTTAAGACATCAAGCCAAAGGAAATAAGCCAGTCATAAAAAAGACAAAAGTGTATGTTTCCACTTATACGAAATATCTAATATAGTCAAGCAATAGAAAGGAACAAAGTGGAATGATGGAGTCCAGGGTCCATGGAAACAGGGAAGAAAAGAGGAGTTGTTGTTTAATGGGACAGGTGATGGGTACAGAGTTTCAATTTTGCAAGATGAAAAGGTGTAGAGATCTATTTCATAGCAATGTGATAAGGAATTCCATGATATTTCAGAGGTTAGGACTCCAAACTTTCCTATTAGGGGCCTGGGTATGATTCTCAACCAGGAAACTGTCATTTAAGCTGCATAGAACAGCTAAAAAAATGACAACAACAACAACAAAACAACACTGTGACTCTGTGTGTGTGTGTGTGTGTGTGTGTGTACTTGTGTGAGTTGCTCAGTCGTGTATGACTCATTGTGTCCCCATGGACTGTAGCCCACCAGGCTCCTTTGTCGATGGGATTCTCCAGGCAAGAATACTGGAGTGGGCTGCCATTTCTTTCTCCAAAAAGGCTGATGAAATTGTGTGAAATACTTAGCACGTAAAAATGGTTAAACTGGTAAAAATTTAAGTTAGATGTTTGGTTTTTTTACAACAATTAAAAAAAAAATCTAACAACCAGGAAAATAATTTGAATGGACTTTTCACCAAATATGATATGCAAATGGCCAACAATCACAAAAAATACTGCTTAACATGATTGAAAGTGAAAGAAAGTGAAGTCACTCAGTCATGTCCGACTCTTTGCGACCCCATGGATGGTAGCCTATAACGCTCCTCCATCCATGGGATTTTCCAGGCAAGAATGCTGGAGTGGATTGTCATTTCCTTCTCCAGAGGATCTTCCCAACCCAGGAATCGAACCCAGGTCTCCTGCATTGCAGGCAGACATCTTACCTTCTGAGCCACCAAGGAAGCCCGTAACAAAATGTAAATCAGTCTCAGTGAGATACTACTTCACACCTATTAGGTTGCTGCTGCTGCTAAGTCGCTTCAGTCCTGTCTGACTCTGTGCGACCCCATAGACGGCAGCCCACCAGGCTCCCCTGTCCCTGGGATTCTCCAGGTAAGAACACTTGAGTGGGTTGTCATTTCCTTCTCCGATGCATGAAAGTGAAAAGTGAAAGTGAAGTCGCTCAGCCGTGTCTGACTCTTAGTGACCCCATGGACTGTAGCCCACCAGGCTACTCCATCCATGGGATTTTCCAGGCAAGAGTACTGGAGTGGGATGCCATTGCCTTCTCCTACCATTAGGTTGGCTGTAATCAAAAAGAGGAATAATAACAAGTGCTGCAGAGGATGTGGAGAAAAGGAATCTTCATATATTGTTGATGTAATTGCTGTAAAATAGTACAATCACTTTGGAAAAGTGGTTTGTCAGTACCTCAAAAATTAATATAGAGTAGCCATATGATCCAGAAATTTCACTCTTTTATATATATCCATAAAAAATGAAAATGTTGAGTCCATGCAAAAACAGTGTTCACAGCAACATTATTCACAATAGCCACAAAGAATACACCATCCAAATATTATCCATTAGTTGATGAATGGATAAATAAATGGTGGTATATGCTCACAATGGACTACAGGTAAGCCACATACCATATTGATATACCATATTCAGCCATAAAAAAAAAAAAAATGTGCTGCTATACAGCCAAGAAATGGATGAATCTTGAAAATACACAAACTAGGGGACTTTCCTGGAGATCCAGTGTTTAAGACTCTGCACAGGTTCCATCCCTGGGCTAGGAACTAAGATCCCACATGCCACATAGCTAGATAAATAAATATTTGAAAAGAAAACATGGCATCTGAATAAAGCCAGACACAAAGGTCACACATTGTATCTGGAAGAACTTTACATAGAAGAGAAGCAGGAAAGACAAGCATTCTATAATCCAAATGAAACATTTTTTTTCCCCAGGGAGGAGGAAATGAACTGCTCTAATAAAGGCTGCCAATAAATTAAATAAAATAACAACCTCAGGCTCTACTACAAAGCCACAATCATCAAGACAATATGGTACTGGCACAGAGACAGAAATATAGATCAATGGAAAAAAAACCAGAAAGCCCAGAGGTAAACCCACACACCTATGGACACCTTATCTTTGACAAAGGAGGCAAGAATATACAATGGAGAAAAGACGATCTCTTTAACAAGTGGTGCTGGAAAACTTGTCAATCACTTGTAAAAGAATGAAAGCAGAACACTTTTTGGAGAAGGCAATGGCACCTGACTCCAGTACTCTTGCCTGGAAAATACCATGGACAGAGGAGCCTGGAAGACTGCAGTTCATGGGGTCGCTAAGGGTCAGCCATGACTGAGTGATTTCACTTTCACTTTTCACTTTCATGCACTGGAGAAGAAAATGGCAACCAACTCCAGTGTTCTTGCCTGGAGAATCCCAGGGCCTGTGGAGCTTGGTGGGCTGCCGTCTATGGGGTCGCACAGAGTCGGACACGACTGAAGTGACTTAGCAGCAGTAGCAGAACACTTTTTAACACCATACACAAAAATAAACTCAAAATGGATTAAAGATCTAAACATAAGACCAGAAATTATAAAACTCCTAGAGGAGAACATAGGCAAAACACTCTCCGACATACATCACAGCAGGATCCTCTATGACTCACCTCCTAGAGTATTGGAAATAACAGCAAAAATAAACAAATGGGACCTAATTAAACGTAAAAGCTTCTGCACCACAAAGGAACTATTAGGAAGGTAAAAAGACAGGCTTCAGAATGGGAGAAAATAATAGCAAATGTAGCAACTGAAAAACAGCTAATCTCAAAAATATACAAGCAACTCCTGCAGCTCAATTCCAGAAAAATAAACAACCCAATCAAAAATGGGCCAAAGAACTAAATATACATTTCTCCAAAGAAGACATACAGATGGCTAACAAACACATGAAAAAATGCTCAACAATCACTCATTATCAGAGAAATGCAAATCAAAATCCACAATGAGGTACCATGTTATGCCAGTCAGAATGACTGCAATTCAAAAGTCTACAAGCAATACATGCTGGAGAGGGTGTGGAGAAAAGGGAACCCTCCTACACTATTGATGGGAATGCAAATTAATACAGCCACTATGGAGAACAGTGTGGAGATTCCTTAAAAAAAATAAGAAAAAAAAAAAACCTGGAAATAGAACTGCCATACAACCCAGTGATCCCACTGCTGGGCACACACACTGAGGAAACCAGAATTGAAAGAGACATGTGTACCCCAATGTTCATCGCAGCACTGTTTCTAATAGCCAGGACATGGAAGCAGCCTAGATGACCATCAGCAGATGAATGAATCAGAAAGCCATGGTACGTATAAACAATGGAGTATTACTCAGCCATTTAAAAGAATACATTTGAATCAGTTCTAATGAGGTGAATTAAACTGGAGCCTATTATAAAGACTGAAGTAAGCCAGAAAGAAAAACACCAATACAGTATACTAACACATATATATGGAATTTAGAATGATGTAACAACAACACTGTATGCAAGACAGCAAAAGAGACACAGATGTATAGTGTTTTGGACTGTGTGGGAGAGGGAGGGGAGAATGATTTGGGAGAATGGCATTAAAACATGTATAATATCATATTCGAAATGAATCACCAGTCCAGGTTGAATGCAGGATACAGGAGGCTTGGGGCTGCTGCACTGGGATGACCCAGAGGAATGGTATGGGGTGGGAGGTGGGAGGAGGGTTCAGGATGGGGAATACGTGTACACCCATGACGGGTTCATGTTGATATGGCAAAACCAATACAATATTGTAAATTTAAAATAATAATAATAATAATAAAATTTTTTAAAAATAAAAAAAAATAAAAATTGACCACTGAGTTAAACATTTGGAATTCACTGGTGACCTTGACAAGAGTGGATTTAAAGGAAAATGAGAGAAATGGAGATAAAAAATTCTACAAACAACTCTGCAGAAGTCCATAATAAGAAAACATAAAATAAAAAAAAGCAGAAGCAGGATGTGTCACAAAAGACAAATTTTTAATGAGAGGTGACATTATAGTCAGTCTGTTTGCTGATGGGAACCGTCCAGAGAAACAGAAAACTTAATCCAGGACAAAGAAGAGACTTGCTAGAATATCACTGAATAAACAAGAATTGAGTAGAAAATGGCAACCCACACCAGTACTCTTGCCTGGAAAATCCCATGGACGGAGGAGCCTGGTAGGCCACAGTCCTGGGGTTTTCGAAGAGTCAGACAGGGCTAAGAGACTTCACTTTCACTTTTCACTCTCAGGAATTGGAGAAGGAAATGCCAACCCACTCCAGTGTTCTTGCCTGGAGAATCCCAGGGCTGGGGGACCCTGGTGGGCTGCTGTCTATGGGATTGCACAGAGTCAGACATGACTGAAGTGACTTAGCAGCAGAAGCAGCAGCACACAAGAAGTGAACACAAGCCAAATAATTTGCTCACAGTAACAAGACTGAGATCATATGCAGAAAGGCTGTCATGGTGGATTAATGGGTATGGTCACCAGCCTTCAAGATGACCCTGTGAATCACATGTCCTGATATTCCCACCCCTATGTAGTTCTCTCTCAAACTATCACAGGGTTGACCTGTGAGACTAAGCAAATACAGAAGTGAAGATGTGTAACGTCTGAAAAAAGACTGCACTTTATCATGGATGCAAGTTCTTTCCTGAATCACTCATTCTGGGAAAAGTCAGCAGCCTCCACACGAGCAGCCCCTTGGAGAGGCCCACAGAAGGAGGAACTGAGGCCTCATGAGTACAGCCAAGTAAGAGAACTTACATTCAATAAGCCAAGTTTTCAGAGGTTGCCAAACCAGATAAAAGCTTGACTACCACCTCAGGAGGGACCCTGAGGCTAAACTACCCAACTGGATTCTAGACCAATAGATATCAAGTGTAAGTTTTTTCAAACTATTCAATTTTGAGATAATATGTACAACACAAACAGTTCGAGGTATAATATCATTCACATCATACTTACACACAGAAGAGTTCTCCTATAAATATGGTAAAACTTAAAAAACACAAAACAAACCAAAACACCTAAAAACAGGAGTTGCCTGGCAGTCCAGTGGTTTGATTAGGACTCAGCCCTCTCACTGCCAGGATCCTGTGTTCGATCCCTGGTTGGGGAACTAATATCCTATGAAGCCACATGTTGTGACCAAAACCAAACATGCTGTCAAGTTCAAAGCTGTACCAGCAATAGATAACTATGCAACAGAGCTGTAGGCACAAGTTGCTGGGCATAAAGCTACCTATCATCTTGTTTACTGGCATGAAATGAACTCAGATGCTCCCCCACCCCCATCCAGTGGAGTTCAATTACTTAATGAAATAAAGCTCTTACAGGTGCAAAAATGAGCAAGTAATCCCATGTAAACATGTTAAATCACAACACATTTTCTTTGAATGAACCACTTTATTCATTTGGCCGTGCTGCTTGGCTTGTGGGGTCCCAGTTCCCTGACCAGAAGTTAAATCCAGACCACTGCAGTGAAAGCCAAGAATCCTAATCTCCAGGCCACAAGGGAATTCCCATACCTTCATTACTTTGCTTTTGTAGCTAAAACCTTAGGATATGTGCATTGCCCCATTTTAGCCTCACCAAGTGGTAGGAGTCAGCTCTACACAGCTTAAAACCCATGGTGCTCTTACTTTTTTTTTCTTTCAAGAATGCAGGAGAAAGCAAGCCAGTAGCCTCCCTGCCTGCTTTTAATGTTTCAACTCAGAGAGCTTCAGAGTGACCTGAAACCATGATTGCCCTGAAGTCACCACCCGCAATCAGGGTCAGCTAATCCCCAGGAGAACTCTCTCTCCACAGCAACATGTCAGCCCATGAATGAAAGGAGAAAAACGGAAGGCAAGAAAGACACAACTTTGTTCCTTATTGTAAAAATGTCTGTCACCTTACCTCAGGGGCACATTGAAAACCTGAGTGCCCTTCCCAGGCAGGAGAAGGTCACATCCTGGGGTCGGGCAGAGGGAAAGGTCAGGGTGAGTCACCTCTTCCTGAAACATTCTATCCCCCAGGCCCTACCTGGTCCTACCCTACAGATGCTGACCAGGTGTCTCACACTCAACCAGAGCAAGTGATTGAACTCCTCTTCCCTGAGCTTCTTCCTCCCACCTCCCTTCTCTCAGTAACAAACAAACAAACAAACAAACAAACAAACAAACACCTCATCTGCCACCTTTCCGAACCAAAGGCCTGAATCTCGGGGCCCCCAGGGACAGGGGCAGCCCTGGAGTCCGAGGAGAGGCAGAGCAAACAGGAAAACGACCAAAGCGCCGCGGCAGTGGAGAGGCCACTAGATTGATTTTTTTTTTTTTTTTTTTTTGCTGTGCCCGCCTGACTGTGTCTGGTTGCAGAACCGGGTTGGGCCCGAGTCATAAACCCGCGTGAAGATTTGTATATGTGTGTGTGTTTAAATATATTAAGTTCCACAGGAGACCTGGGAGGGGCGGGGGGCTGGGGGCATGACAGGCCCTTTCCGCGAGCTGGCTTGTCCCACCCCTAGGACAGGAAGGCTGCTGGAGAGCTGCTCCCACCCAGACTAGAGAGGGGAGAGGGCGAAAGGGGCCTGGGGCCTGTAGGCCCGGCCTCAAGCTCCCTTGGCCCTCAGAGGCCGTCCCGCCGAGCAAGACCCCGCCAGATTGGGGATCTGAGAAACCCTTCCCTGGGCACTCTGGCACCGCTTTGGCCGCACCAGGCCCCAGTCCTTACCGGTCCCCGTGGGCGGCGATGCCAGAACTGCCGGCAGCTCACCTGCACCTAAACAGTCCCTGGGTTAAGTCTGAGGAGGCAGGCCCGAGGGAACAATGCCTCCTCAGGCCTGGGACGCCGCTTCAACTGCCGGCGTGTCCGCTGCCAAGGACGATTGGTTGCCAGGTGTTGACGCCTGCAATCGGATTGGCCGCTAGGCCGAGTTCCGCGCATGCGCGCGCGGTGGCCCCCTCTGGAGGCAACTGCTGGGGGCGTAGTCAGGCTGAACCTGAATCTGAAGTGTCTTGGGTCTGTCAAGATTGCGCAGCTCACCAAAGGGGAAAAAAGAAAATAGATTGCACAGTCGCCAGGGCACAGGGCTGAGAACGACCTCCGAGTCTACCAGGGGACTTCAATGATGGTGTCTAGCACTCACAGCCCTCAGGGGTGACCTGCCCCTTGCTTAAGAAACTTGACCTTGACCGTACACCTGGATCTTGAAGCCCCTTCTCTTGGAATTCCATTTTGCTCAATGCAGGGCAGCCTGCCCCCGATTTTGCACAGCTAGAGTGAGCTGAGCCGAGAAGACAACGGCAACCCACTCCAGTACTCTTGCCTGGAAAATCCCATGGACGGAGGAGCCTGGTAGGCTGCAGCGCATGCGGTCGCTAAGAGTCGGGCACGACTGAGCGATTTCACTTTCACTTTTCACTTTCATGCATTGGAGAAGGGAAGGGCAACCCACTCCAGTATTCCTGCCTGGAGAATCCCAGGGACAGAGGAGCCTAGTGGGCTGCTGTCTATGGGGTCGCACAGAGTCAGACGGGACTGAAGCGACTTAGCAGCAGCCTAGTGAGCTGAGAATGAGCTTTACTTCTTTTTCTTTTTCTTTTTTTTTAATTTTAGAGCCTACACTTTTTAATGGCTGAGGAAAACCGAAAAGCATATTATTTTCTGACGTGAAAATTGTGTGAAGTTCAATTTTTGGTGTCCTTAAAGTTGAAACAGGGACTTGCCAGTTCCTTTGGTTATTGTCTATGACTGAAAACTTGATCAATCGTCAAAGATCATATTCGCAAAGCCTAAAATAGTTCTTTTTGGGCCCTTTACAGAGTCTTTTTAAAATGCTCTGTTCTGCTGGAAGTCTCCTAGTAGTCATATGGGGGAATAAAGTCTTGGTTTTGTTACAATATTTTCTTCTCTATTATATTCATTTTTCATTCTTTATTAATTGCATTCCTTCTTATCGCTATAAGTTTGTTCTGTTGCGCATCTTTACAACTTTTTGAGATAGTTATTTGTAACTCTCATTTCTCTTATATGTAATGCTATAAGTTTACTTTAATTTGTTGTTGTTGTTGTTCAGTCTGTCAATCATGTAGGACTCTTTGCAACCCCATGCACCGCACGCAGCACACCAGGCTTCGCTGTCCTTCACTATCTCCTGGAGTTTGCTCAGACTCGTGTCCATTTAGTTGGTGATACTATCCAACCATCTTATCCTTTGCTGCCCACTTCTTCCTGCCCTCAGTCTTTCCCAGCATCAAGGTCTTTTCCAATGAGTTGGCTTTTCACATCAGGTGGCCAAACTATTGGATCTTCAGCTTCAGCATCAGTCCTTCCAGTGAATATTCAGAGTTGATTTCCTTTACGATTGACTGCTGAATCTTGCTGTCCAAGGGACTCTCAAGAGTCTTCGCCAACACCACAGATCAAGAGCATCAATTCTTTGGCACTCAGCCTTCTTTATGATCCAACTGTCACATCCATACATGACTGCTGGAAAAACCATAGCTGTGACCAGATGGACTTTGTCAGCAAAGTAATGTCTCTGTGTTTTAATATGCTGTCCAGCTTTGTCATAGCTTTTCTTCCAAGGAGCAAATATCTTTTAATTCTGTGGCTGCAGTCACCACCCACAATCATTTTGGACCCCAGGAAAATAAAGTCTGTCACTGTTTCCATCGTTTCTCCATACAACTTTAACTGTGTCTCACAATTTTTGCTGCATAGTTTGTTCATTATCATTCACTTCAAGTATATCTTAATATTCTCTTCTTAAGACAAAGATTATATATTGTATGGGCTTCCCTGGTACCTCAACTGGGAAAGAACTTTCCAGCCAATGCAGGAGACACAAGAGGCCTGGGTTCGATCCTGGGTCAGGAAGATTCCCCTGGAGAAAATAATGGCAATCTGCTCCAGTAGTCTTGCCTGAAAATTCCATGGAGATATATATTATGGATTAATGTAGTTAGTGATATTTTCCAAATGAATGGCATTTTAAAAGATGTTTCTTTGTCAATTTCTCATGATTGCATATGGTCAGATCACACAATATAAATATTATTGATCCTTTGTATTTGAAGATTTCAATTCAGTTAAGTGTACCATACTTTAGATTTCCATTCCAGTGAAGTCAAAATGAAGAGGGTGTGATGTAGACAAAATACTTGCAATGTCTAAAATATATATCTGTGAAATGACCTCCATTAAGCCTCACAATTATTCCAGCATCTTTCAGTAGGGTACCTTTAACTAAGTTCCAGGTTTTATGCAAATTTTACCAGCTTTTCCAAAAATGTTCTTTTCCAGTTTCATATTCCCATACAGGATACTGAACTGCATGAGGATATATAGCCAAAAGCTACAGATACCTCCCTTAGTTTACTCTGGTCTATAGCAGTTTCCTAAACTTTCCTTGCTTTACATGACTTTTGACAATTTTCAGGAGTCCTTCAGGGACAGGCATTTTGCACAATGACTCTCAATATGGGTTTGATATGTTTCTCCTGGTTGCACTGGTGTTTATATATTTTTAGAACTATACCTCCAAGGCAAAATATCTTTCTTATCACTTCCCATCAAGGATTCATACTATCAATATGACTTACCACTAGTTCCTCTGCTATAAAGTTATCTCCTTCCCTCTGACATATTCTGTTCTTTAGAAACAAGTCACTAAACCCAGCCTACACTTGGGGAGGGGCATGGACTCTCATCTTGAGGAAAATATCTAAGAGAAACACAAGTTACTGAGTATACAAATTAATTGAAACTCATTTATAAGGAAGATCTGGTTCTTCTAGCCATATCTTTTCATTTTAAATTAATTTAATTAAATTAAAGTAAAGATTTAAGAGGTTTCCCAGGTGGTGCTAGTGGTAAAGAACTTGCCTCCCAATGCAGGAGATGTAAAAGACACCCAGGTTCAGGAAGATCCCCTGGAAAGGGAAATGGCGACCCCTGCCCATATTATTGCCTGGGTAATCCCATGGAGAGAGGAGCCTGGCAGGCTACACTGATGAGGTCACAAAGAGTCAGACAGGACTGAAGCTGCTGAACACACACAAAGATTTAATACCTCAGTCACACTAGCTACATTTTAACATCTCCAAAGTGGCATATTAGACAAGGACATAGAAAACATATTCATTGAGAATTCCCTAGTGATCTGGTTGTTAGGGCTTTGTGCTTCCACTGCAGGGAGCAGAGATTCCATCCCTGGTTGAAGATCTAAATCCCTTAATCCTCACAGCAAAGCCAAAAAAAAAAAATCCTACCAGGTGAACACTCCATCTGAAAATTCAGATAAAGGATATAAACAGGTAACCTCAGAGAAGAGAAACATACGCATTTATATATGTGAAAAGCTTGTTGTCCTTATTAGGGCATACATGTAACAATTATTTAAAAGTTTTCTATTGCTGCAGAAACTTCTGGGAATAGCACTGACTTAGATCATTGTTTTGCCAACCTTTCTTCTTTTCAAATGTAATGCACATTAACACATGAAACTGCTTTATCTCCATCTCAAAAATTTTCTGTTTTCAATATCATTCAGCTTAAGTATTTTATTTTTCCCATAACAATTTCTCTCAGGACCAGTAAGTTATTCAGGTTCAGAAGCAGGAGTAGGAGGAGCCTAAACCACAATATTAAAGAAGCTTGTGAGTTACAGATGGAGAAGTTAATGGCACCCCACTCCAGTACTCTTGCCTGGAAAACCCCATGCTCAGAGGAGCCTAGTAGGCTGCAGTCCATGGGATCCCTAAGAATCTGACATGACTGAGCGACTTCACTTTCACTTTTCTCTTTCATGCATTGGAGAAGGAAATGGCAACCCACTCCAGTGTTCCCAGGGATGGGGGAACCTGGTGGGCTGTGCGACCTATGGGGTTGCACAGAGTCAAACACGACTGAAGTGACTTAGAAGCAGTAGTGAATTACAGAGGTGCCACTTTTGCACTTTGGGTTCCTGGCAATCCTTAATCTATCCTCAGCCTGGGTGAAGTTATATTGCTTCATTTTCAAACTTTGGGAGTTATTTCCTCCGTATTTATCTTTCTAGGTTTTTGTTTGGCCATGCCATGGAACCTGTGGGATCTTAGTTCCATAACCAGGGTGTTGAACCCTGGCCATTGGCAGTGAAAGCATCAAGTCCTAACCACTGAACCACCAGGGAATTCTCATATCTTTTTCTTTCTTTCTTTCAAATATTTATTCATTTACTTGGCTGTGCTTGGTTTTAGTTCCAGCACAAGGACTCTTCAGTCTTCACTGTAGCATGTGGGAGGCAGGATTTTTAACTGTCACATGCAGTATTTCTAGCAGCAGTATGTGGGATCTAATGCCCTGACCAGGGAATGAATTTGGACTCCCTAATTGGGGAGCACTGAGTCTTACTACTGGACTACAGAGATGTCCTTCCCATGGTCAAACCCAGGTCTCCCACATTACAAGTGAATTCCTTACTGTCTGAGCCACTGTAGCTTTGACTATAACAACTTTGGTCAGCAGAGTGATGCCTTTGCTTTTTTTTTTGATGCTATCTATGTTTGTCATAGCTTTTCTTCCAAGGAGCTAGCTACTTTTAATTTTGTGGTTACATTCACCATCCACAGTGATTTTGGAGTTCAAGAAAATAAGATCTGCTGTTATTTTCACTTTTTCTCCATTTGTTTTTCATGAAGTGATGGGACCAGATGTCACAATGTTCATTTTTTGAATATTGAGTTTTAAGCCTGCCTTTTCACTCTCCTCTTTCCCTGTCATCAAGAGGATCTTCATTTTCTGTTATTAGTGTGGCAGCATCTGCATGTCTGAGGTTGTCGCTATTTCTCCCAGAAATCTTGATTCCAGATTGTGCTTCATCCAGCCCAGCATTTTTAATGATGTACTCTGCATATAAGTTAAATAAGTAGGGCAACAGTACACAATCTTGACATACTCCTTTCCCTATTCAGAACCAGTCTCTTGTTCCATGTCCAGTTCTAACTGTTGCTTCTTGACCTGCATACAGATTTCTCAAAAGGCATGTCAGATGGTCTGGTATTCCCATCTCTTTAAGAATTTTCCAGAGTTTGTTGTGGTCCACACAGTCAAAGGTCTCATCACTTCATGGCAAATAGACGAGGAAACAAAGAATCAGTGACAGACTTTATTTTCTTGAGCTCCAAAATCACTGCAGATGGTGACTGCAGCCACGAATTTAAAAGATGCTTGCTCCTTGGAATAAAAGCTGTGACAAACCTAGATGGCATATTAAAAAGCAGAGACATTACTTTGCCAACAAAGGTCAGTGGAGTCAAGGCTATGGTTCTTCCACTAGTCATGTATGGATGTGAGAGTTGGACCATAAAGAAGCCTGAGCACCAAAGACTGGACACTTTTGAACTGTGATGTTGGACAAGACTCTTGAGAGTCCCTTGGACTGGAAGGAGATCCAACCAGTCAATCCTAAGGGAAATCAACCCTGAATATTCAGTGGAAGAACTGATGCTGAATGTCCAATACTTTGGCCTCCTGATGGGAAGAGTCAACTCATTGGGAAAAAAAAAAAAAAAAAAAACAAACCTGATACTGGGAACTATTGAAGGCAGGAGCAGAAGGTGTGACAGAGGACACGATGGTTGGATGGCATCAGCAACCCAACGGAACGAGTTTGAGCAAGCTTCGGGAAATGGTGATGGACAGGGAAGCCTGGCATACTGAAGTTCATAGGGTCACAGGGAGTCAGACACGACTGAGAAACTGAACAACAAAAGCCAGGCAGGGTCTCTATGTACAGCTGGCTGAACCTCAATAGGGCTTTTTTGAATTTCTGGAGGTGGGTAGAACTTAATTTTTAGCCAGATCCCTTGCTGCAACACGTCTGGAATATTTTGTGTTTGTAGTCAATCTTCTTTGTAGTTTTTCTGGGTGACACTTGGGAGTCAGTGTTCCTCACAATGATGGATGCTGTCTCTCTCAGTCCCAGCTGAACTGAAGTTTGGATCATGACCTCTGTTTCAGGAGGCAACCCTCACAATTGCTCTGGCTTTTTGAAAGACTGATGATTCTTTGTTTGGTGCTCCGTCTTTTCCTTCATTTTCAAACACTGTAGCCAGCACTTGGAATATGGAAAGACCCTCTTATTTCAGTGCCTCCAAGTGTGATTTATGAAGGATGTCACCAGTTTGAAAATTTCGAAGCAAAACAGACAAAGCAAATTGTTCATGTTTCCATGCCATATTCTAAAACGTACCTCTACATTGGCCAAGGCTGACAGTCTGTAATTGCAAACACGGCACACATAGGGCATTTTGCCAGGTTTGTGACTGTCCTTCATGTGCTATAAGAGAACCTGATCTGTTTTGAAGGACAATTCACAGATATAACAGACCGTGGAGGGCTCCCGGGAAGCATGGACACTTTCAATGTGACACTGCAACTGGAACAGGGTGGGAAACTGGTGGTGGCAGTGCTGGCAGGTAGTGTGGATTTCCCAGCTGTCACCCTTCTGCCTCTCCAGGTCCAGATGGTTCCTCAAATGGGTCATAAACTTGACATTTTTTAGAACTCTCAAGCAACTGAGGCATTTAAAGACTGTGTGAGTCTTCTGTTCTGACTGCCCATCTCTTGTATGCTGTCCATAGTAAAAGTCATCAAGTAACATGATCAGATTTCCTTTCATGGGATCAACAGTCTTGCTCTGACTTGCAAGAGTCAAAAAGTCCGTTTTCTCCAGCCCATCCAACTACATGTTCTGTCTGGATCCATAAGACTGAAGCATGCCTGGTCATTTGCATGACTCTGTGAAAATGATGCCCCGCGGTGAACATGGCTCGGTGAGGTCAGGAGACCTTCCAAGGTCATAATCGTGTCCTTTGTAGGAGAAATACCTACAGGGGCCATGGTGGAGGCAGGTCCCCCTGGGATTCCATTGCTGAGTTTGGGTCTTTTGGGATTCCCACTGTTACATTTTACATCTGAAGTGGGACATTGCTTTGAATTAAGAGGACTTTCATCCTTGCCTGCTATTGAGAGACTAGCTCCAGATAGACAATGAGGCCGCAGAGAGAGCAATTCTGAATTGTGAAGCACAGCTTCCAGAGAGCTCGTTTTATAATCAGGTTTAGATGAAGGCTCGAAAATAACAGGACTGTTTTTTCCTCCCCATTCAGACTGAGAAGCTAATGATACAGCCACTGGTTCTGATGCTGGGGTCCTGAGATTTGCAGGTTGCAATGTGCAGGAGGGATCTGGACTCATGTGGCCCTTCTTTCTTCTTGAAGATGCATCCCTGGTCACTCTGTTCAAAATGTTAGAAATGACTGGCTTTGAACTTGAAATCACTCTGACAAAGAGAGTTTCAGCATCCTCATTGACATGCTGCACTCCAACAAAGATGACCTCAGCATCATCATTATCCTCATCTCTGGGTTTGGACCCTGCGGTCTTTGTCTCGGGTTGTGGTCATGCTTGTGCTTCCTCACATAGGAAGAGATGGGCCATTTTACAATCACTTTTGGCTTCAAGTGGCCCCTTCCAGTGTTTTTTCCACCTAAAGGCAACCACAGAACAAGGTCATCCCCTCTGATCTCAGGTGTCACTTTCTGTGGTTTCAGTTAACCCTCAGTTGTTCACTGAAAATATTAAATGGAAAACTCCAGAAATACATAACTCATAAGTTTTAAATTGCATGTCATTCTGAGGAGTAGGATTGGAATCTCACACCATCCTGCTTCCTCCTGCCCAGAAATGTGAATCGAACTTAGTCCTGCACATCTCACCCATTTGTCACTCGGTTACCACAATGACTGTTGAGATGTCACAGAGCTTGTGACCAAGTCACCCTTATTTTACTCAATAATGGCCCCAAACCGTAAGTGGAGTGATGTTGGTTATTTAGACATGCCAGAGAGAATCCTTTAAGTGCTACCTTTAAGTGAAAAGATCAAAGTTCTCAATTTGATATAAAAAGAAAAAAAAGTATGCTGAGGTTGCTAATATCTGTGGTGAATGTGAAGCAGAGAAAAGAAATCTGGGTTAGTTTTGCTGTCAAACTGCAAACTGCAAAAGGTATGGCCACAGAGCATAGTGCATAGTTAGGGTGAAAAAAAAAATCACGAAATTAGTTCAGTAATATATTTTACATAGAGACTACATTCACAAAACTGTTATAAAAATATGTTGTTATAATTGTTCTATGTTATTATTACACCTTCCCTGGTGGCTCAGATGGTAAAGTGTCTGCTACTATTCAGGAGACCTGGGTTCCATCCCTGGAGAAGGAAATGGCAACCCAATCCAGAATTCTTGCCTGGGAAATCCCATCACAGAGGAGCATAGTAAGCTGCAGTCCATCAGGTTGCAAAGAGTTGGACACGACTGAGCAACTTCACTTTCACTTTCCTGTTATTATTAGGAAGTTGCCAATCTCTTACTGTTCTTTTATAAAATAAACTGCATCACAGGTATGTTTGTATAGAAAAACCATTGTGTATATAGGGTTTGATATTATGTGTGGTTACAGATGTCCACTGGGGGTCTTGGAACTTATTCTCTGCAGATAAGTGGTGATGATTATATTTCTTCCAAAAGACAAAATTAGTACCTGATTTAATCATCAGCTGAAACATTGAGATAACTATTAACACCCTTAGACATAAGGAAACATCTCAAACTCAGTTAAGTGACATGATCATTTTAAACTTCCTTCTCCAGACCCTACTTTTGCCTTGTCTCCCCATAGTGGCCCCAGTGCTCCTGTTAAACTCTACAGGAGAGCTGGTAGGCACCACTTTGCTTATAGATCTCCAATCTCACTCAGAAATGCTGACCAACATAAAATGTCCAAAAAAGCCCCCAGCTGTCCCTTGGGGGTGCCCCTCACTCCCTCCATTCTCTGAGTCCAGAAGGCACCAGACTCTATACATGGATCAAAAATATATAAAAAAAAAAATTCCAGAAAGTTCTCATAGCAAAACTTGAACCTGCCTCATGCTGGCAACTATATATACATATACATACACACACATACATACATACATACAAAATACATACATATGCATATATACACATACATGTATATGCATATACATATATGTGTATATATATAGCATGTACATTGTACTTGAAACTATTTACACAGCATTGGCATTGTATTAGGTATTACAAGGAATGTGGAGATGATTTAAACTATGTGGGAGCATCCCCTTAAGTTACGTGCAAAGACTATACCATTTTATATAAGGAACTTGAGCATCCATGGATTTTGGTATCTGTGGGTGCAGGGTTCCCAGACCCAATCTCCCAAGGGTACCAAGGAGAGAGGACAGGGCCTTCTCAGGACTTCTGCTACTCCCCCTGCCTTGGACACTGTCTCAAGTACTGTCACCCAACTCCTGACCTGCTTCAGTCCACAATCTCTGCCAGGCTTCCCTGACCCTGATGTCAGAAATCACAGCCTCCCCCAACTCACATGCCATATTCAACTCCAGAGCTATTGGGTTGCTGTATTGTTGTTTCTAGAACAAGTTCTGGTGTCTGTCAGTGCTACATGTCTGCTGCATAAATAAACAGTAGCTGTTATGAATACAATCTTTATCTGTACCACAGGCTTGACCCACTAATTCCTGGCTCCCCAGGTTCTTACACTTGATCTTAGCAAAGAAGCTGACAAGCAATTTCTCCAAGCATTTAATGAATTCCAAATCTTAATGAATTAAAAGTATCATGCAAGGGAGAAAGTCAGCCAGTATGTAGTTGGATGCTGACAGGGGCAGTAGTGGTCATTGAAATAAAAGGTTTGTAACACAATTTCTCTCCATATAATACATTTGTTGATAGCTTCCATGCTGTTAACACGTTTCATTGACATTAAGGGACATTCTACAGTTTACATTTGACCATTTCTGATACCAGATCACATTTCATCAGCAGCATATTATAGTTTGTTTGGTTGTGTATAAATGATAGCCCTAGCGGTAAAGGTCTCTCCTGACAATGCAAAAGATGTAAGAGATGCAGGTTCCATCTCTGGGTCAGGACGACCCCCTGGAGGAGGGCATGGCAACCCACTGCAGTATTCCTGCCTGAAGAATCCTATGGACAGAGGAGCCAGGTGGGCTACAGTCCATAGCGTTGCTGCTGCTGCTGCTGCTACTAAGTGGCTTCAGTCGTGTCCGACTCTGTGTGACCCCAGAGACAGCAGCCCACCAGGCTCCACTGTCCCTGGGATTCTCCAGGCAAGAACACGAGTGGGTTGCCATTTCCTTCTCCAATGCATGAAAGTGAAAAGTCAAAGTGAAGTCGCTCAGTCGTGCCCGACTCCCAGCGACCCCATGGACTGCAGCCCACCAGGGTCCTCCGTCCATGAGATTTTCCAGGCAAGAGTACTGGAGTGGGGTGCCATTGCCTTCTCCAAGTCCATAGTGTTGCAAGGAGTCAAACATTACTGAAGCAACTGAACACACACACATACATATGTATATATGTGTATATTTTATAGTGGTATGAAAAATAATTCTGTGGGACTTCCCTGGTGATCCAGTATTTAAGACTCCTCACTTCCAGGCCAGGGTCATGGCTTCAATCCCTGTCAGAGACCTATGATCCCACATGCCACTGGGTGTGGCAGAAAAAAAAAAAAAAGAAAGAAAAGGAATAATGCTGCATTTTACAGCTGATGTCATCTTAGATTTAATGGAAATTTCTGTTTTTCATAAGCAGAATCCAGCCTACTAAATTCATGTCACAAGTCACTAATGGGATGCTAGCTGCATTATATAGGCAAATGGTTTAAACAGGAATTTACAAATTGGCTTGCTTCCTGTTTGCTTTTTCTCCCAACCAGCAAGCTAAGAATGATTTTTAGGTTTTAGTTTTTTTTTTTTTTTTTTTTAACTTTTAAAAATATATTTAATATTTTTACATTTTTTTAATTTGGGGGCAAACAAAGGAATATTTTGCGATATGTGAAAATTATAGGATATCTAAATTTCAGTGTCACAAATAAAGTTTTATTGGAACACAGCCATGATCATTTGCTGCTGCTGCTGCTGCTAAGTCACTTCAGTCGTGTCCGACTCTGTGTGGCCCCATAGACAGCAGCCCACCAGGTTCCCCTGTCCCTGGGATTCTCCAGGCAAGAACACTGGAGTGGGTACCCGAGGCTATTTCACTCTGCTAATGGCAGAGACTGCATTGGCGCTTAATGCCCGTTTA
The DNA here is from genome assembly GCF_002263795.3 of Bos taurus. Classification (NCBI taxonomy): domain Eukaryota; kingdom Metazoa; phylum Chordata; class Mammalia; order Artiodactyla; family Bovidae; genus Bos; species Bos taurus. The sequence goes on from NC_082638.1 coordinate 39,772,279, forward strand.
CTCTCTAGGCCTTTACAGAGCAATTTTGCACACTCATGGCTGTAGAGAACAAAATGAAGCATTCCAAACCCCATGGCTCACCAGCTCCTGAAGTCCAGTTGACTCAGTGCAGCTAAACACTTCTTATTCTGAGTCCCACTGGAGGATGAAGCTGGAGTATCTCTGTCTCCACGCCCCAGAAAGATTTCTCTGGAAATATCAGCACTGCTTCCTGTGTCCAGTGTCCATGAAACTCCTACCTGGCTCTCCAAAAGCCTTTTCTCAGTGAGGCTGGATCAGGAGATTCCAAGCCTTTGAAAGCCCATTCTAATCCAATTCATAGTATCCAAATGGTGCTCCAATCAGGTTTCTGAGCCAGTTTTTCCCCATGGGATCTTTCAACTAGAAACCTTTCTACTAAATTGTTAATGAGAGGAAAGAATGTGGGTGCGGCTGCAGGGCCCCACCCAGGGGCTGTTTTCCAGGTCTCAGGGTGGTGAGAGTCCCCACTTCCCTCTCTGGCATCCAGAGGCCCACCATCTTATCTCCAGTTTATCTGCATCTTTAGTTATTTGGGATTCAATAGCTTAAGGGCAGGGGAAGGTGGTCCACATAGCTATTCCAACAGAGCTCGGGCTGGTATCAGGAATGGAAAAATCAGGGGTTCACCTCCAATACCAGAAAATTCTCCAGCTGCAAACAGCAAACCCCTGTCCTCTTCTGGGAGCAAGGGTGGTGGGTTGGGGGCGTGTGGGCATGGTGAGGAGAGCAGAAAGCAAGCTTACTCCCAAATGATCTGCACTTGAAGACTCAGCACCTGCTGGATTTCAGGGGTCCTCACTGTGGATCTTCATGCTGAACCCCAGGAGCTTTTTCTAGGCAGGGGCTCATGCTTTCTTAAACCAGGTCAGGGGTGTCAGGTCACACCCTGGTCCCCATCCTTCTGCCTTCCTCACTCACTCCCCGTCTTCTCTCTCCTTCCCCTTTGCACCACCAAGATTATATCTCAAGCTTTCCTTCCCACTGCCTTTACAACCCTGTGCACACAGATACATAGAGGGAGGGAGGGTTTCAGAGTAGAAATATGTGTATTTCCATTCCTTATAAGGTAACAGAGTCACTGAATTAGAACAAAAATGAACTTCACTGATGAACGTGATCTCAAGTGTTGTAACCAGATATAACATCAAAAACACTGTTCTTATCAAATCAACATGTGTTCACCTTAAATTTACACAATATGTGTCCATTACATCTCAATGAAGCAGGGGAAAAAAATACAGAACCGACCATTAGAAAGAGCTCGTTTTAGACTCTTTTAAGACAGTTGATGGTGAGTGCTGTGCCTAGTTGCTCAGTTGTGTCTGACTTCTTGCGACCCCATAGACTGTAGCCAGCCAGGCTCCTCTATCCATGGACTTCTCCAGGCAAAAATGCTGGATTGCCTTGCCATGGCCTTCTGCAATGTTGGTGAGTATCAAAACCCAAGGCTAGGGACTTCCCTCGTGGTCCATGGGTTGAGAATCTGCCTTCCAATGTAGGGAATGTGCGTTTAATACATGGTGGTTAAGATCCCATATACCAGAGGGCAGTAGAAAGGACAAAGGATCCTGCATGCCATGACTAAGACTCGAGGCAGCCAAATAAATGAATAAAAATATATATATTTTTGAACTCTATGCTCTTTACATTCTTCTGGATGTATTTGTAAGCATGATATTAACAGTTTTATTTATTTATGGATACACCATGAGACTTCCTGCAGGATCTTAGTTTCCTGACCGGGGACTGAACCCAGATCACCAGAGTGATAGCATTGAGCAGTAAACGCTGGCTTGCCAGGGAATTCCTAGTTTGATTACTTAAAGGGTTTATTTTTATTGTATGCCCAAAGGTACATCCTTTGCTGTGTTTACACTTACAATAAAAACATTTTGGATGTCAATTTTAAAATGTTTGCAAAAACTTAGGGGAAAGGAAGGAAAATGTTGACTACATATTTATGCTTCTAGGCTTCCCTAATGGCTCAGACAGTAAAAAGTCTGCCTGCAGTAGAGGAGACCGGAGTTTGATCCCTGGTTCAGGAAGATCTCCTGGAGAAGGGAATGGCTATCCACTTCAGTATGCTTGCCTCGAGAATTCCATGGATAGAGGAGCCTGGGGAACTACTATCCATGGGTTTGCAAAGAGTCAAACACAACTGGATGACTAACACTTTCATTTTCATATGCTTCTAAAGATTGTTCAAATCTCAGAATCACCTGGGACATTATTAAACATAGAGATTCCAGGGCTGCATATCATACCTAAGAAACTAAAATTGCCTGAGGAGGGGGCCTGGGCATCTGAAAGTTCAATGTTTGCCTCACTTGATTCTGATGTGACGTGAGTCCCAGGGTGTAAAATCATCCAATACTTTGGGAAAGATTGATCTCTGGTGGTTCAGCAGTTAAGAATCCACCTGTTAATGCAGAAGACCTGGTTTCAATGAAAGGGTTGGAAAGATCTCCTGGAGGAAGAAATGGCAACCCAGTCCAGTATTCTTGCCTGGGAAATACCATGGACAGAGGGGCCTGGCAGGCTACAGTCTATGGGGTCACAAAAGACTCAGACACAACTTAGCAACTAAACCACAACAGTGAAAGTGAAAGTTCCTCAGTCGTGTCTGACCCTTCCTGACCCCATGGACTATATACAGTCCATGGAATCGTCCAGGCTAGAATACTGGACTGGGTAGCCTTTCCTGTCTCCAGGGGATTTTCCCAACCCAGGGATCAAACTCAGGTCTCCCACATTGCAGGCAGATTCTTTACCAGCTGAGGCACAAGGGGAACCCAAACAACAGTAAAAACATGCTTAAAATATCCAAGAATCTACTCCTTCAGGAGACCCTGAGGGTTGAGGGTCAGGAATTAATTTTTTCTTCATGTGACACACTGAGCACCTGCCTTGGGAGAAGCGTGTTATTGGTAATTCAATAAACCAATCAGATGTTGTACCTTGAGCTGGGAGCTTCATCCTCCCCACCACTCTTCAGAGATTCTAGGACCTCCACACTCTGTCCTGGGGCTTCTGGATGTCCTTCGTACTAAAGGAAGTTAGGGTATAAGCAAAGCTCAGAGATCTGGATCCAAACTTCTCAGTTTGGGCCACACTTGCAAATCTCCTGGGCTGTGCTTTGTAACCCTCAGTGAATCTAAGGATTTCCCTACGTGTCTTGTGTAAAAACATATTCTCGTCCAACAGTTGTGAGTGGGGCCTGAGAGTCTTGCGTTTCTCACAAACTCCAGGTGTTGCCCAGGCTGCTTAAGGTGTCCATATTAAACAGTGAGTACTAGAGAGTTTTGAAAAGTACTGATTGATTTTGAAAAGTTCTGGTTGATTTTGCCGATCTTACTCCATACCCACAGAATAAGTATCTCCAGGAATGGGACCAGGGAGTCAACGTTACTAAGCGTCTCAGATATTTGTAAGGAGCAGGTAGGGTGCAACGTGAAGCTACACCACAATGTGTATCCAGGCACATCACCCTACCATCAACCCTGTTTTGGGCTTCATTGTGTCCTACAAAATCCATATGTTGAGGGGACTTTCCCAATGATCCAGTGGCTAAAGCTCTCCACTCCCAGTGCAGGGGGCTGGACTTCAGTCCCTGGTCAGGGAACTAGATCCCACGTGCTGCCAGGAAGTCCAAAGACCCCACATGCCACAACTAACAATTGGTGCCATCAAATAAATTAATTCATTTAAAAAATTATCTGTAGAAGTCCTATCCCCCTACACTTTGGAATGTGACTATATTTGTAGATGATATTCTTAACAAGGTAGTTAAACTCAACGAAGGCACTAGGGTAAGCCCTAGTCCAATCTGATGGTTCTCTACATAAAAAGAGAGAGCAGAATTCCCTGCAAGGCCAGTGGTTAGGGCTCAGAATTTTCACGGCCAAGGGCCCCATTTCAATCCCTGGACTGGAAACTAAGACCCAGAAGTGAAGCAGCATGGCCAGAAAAAAAAAAAAAAAAAAGGAAATTAGGACACACAAGACATCAAGGATGCATGGACATAAAGGGACAGGAGGACACAAGAATGCAGCTGTTTGTGCATCAGGGAAAGAGATCTCCCGAGAAACCACACTGTCAACACCTTGATCCTGGACTTCTAGCCTCCAGAACTGGGAGAAAACAATTTCCTGTTGTTTAGGTCTCTTGTATATCTTGTGGCCACCTTAGTACATTAATGCGTTCTTTAGATCAGGAGTCCCTGGAGAGGGCTCACCTCAAGGACAGGTGGGGAGTATGCAGGTGATGACTCAGCTCCCAGGTGACTTCTAAACATCAACAAATGCCCACCCACCCAGATTTTCCAGGACACAGCCTGCTCCTGTGGACCCCTTCTTGCAGACCACTGCTGCTAAAAGTCCCCACCCAACTCTCGTTCTGGCCCCAACTTTCTTTACTTCTCTCCTAGACTGTGAGGGACAGAGCCTTGAGAACAGAGCAAGGCCTGTGCTCAAACCATCCTGGTTGTGAAGGGGAGTATGTGTTTTAACAAAAAATAAAAAAAAAAAGGAAGAAAACCCATAGCTGTCTAGCATAAGCTTAACACTGGATGTACAGAAAAGCCTTCACATGTTATGTTAGGAAGAAGCAGAGGACATGATTTCAACCTTTTCTTCAGGGAAGGTTTCCAGGAAGGAGGACAGCATGCTTTCTGTAGATGGGTTGAGAGCAGATGAATTTATTGGAAGGCCTTTGGGTCTGTAGCCAGGAAAGGAATATGAGTGGGGAGGGGGTATGTCGTCCTTCAGTTCTCTCTACCTCCAGAAGTTTCTATGATATGGGCCATGGTCACAGGGCTCCCAGAGATCAGGGAGAGAGGGATGTTTTGTGACTTCACCCAAGCCTCACCCATAGAAGGCTGCCTCTCAGCAGCCAACGTCAGACTTCTGGGCCATCTGCCAGGCTCAAGAAATGACCTACTAGGAACTCTCTGGTAGTCCTGGAGTGGTTAGGACTCTGCACTTTCACTGCTGAGGGCAGGGATTCTATACATAGTTGGGGAACTAAGATCCTGCAAGCTGCACTGGCTGGCCAACAATAGAAAACAAACAAACAAACAAACAAAAGACAGACATGACCTTTCCCACCTTTCCTTCCATAGACAACCCCAAGGCTGAGTCCAGTTCAGGTCCATTGCTGTGGTCAAGGAGGAAGCTCCCTTGGGCTTGTGGCTGTGGAGTGACATGTGGTCAGCCTGAGCATCCACCAACAGGGCTGGGCATCTCACACCAACTGAGAACCTGGTACCCAGTAGGAGGTCAGGCCCTCAGGACACATGCTGGTGCCTGCTGACTACAGATCAGGGCTGTGTGAGAAGTGGACTCTACAAGGTGGCCAGAAGGCACACCTTTCAGGAGAGCACTAATCCAGGTGGCCAGACTCTTCCCACTTCCTCCGTCTCTAGGGGAGAACTTGGCGCTTCCATTGTTCTCACAAATGTTTTCCTCTTCTACTCCCCCTGGAACAGCTTTATCTCAAGAAATTGTTGTTGTTCATTTGCCCAGTTGTATCTGCAACTCCATGGACCACAGTGTGCCAGACCTCCCTGTCCCTCACCATTTCCTGAAGTTTGCCCAAGTTCGTGTCCATTGCATTGGTGATGCAATCCAGCCATCTCATTCTCTGTCACCCTTTCTCCTTCAGGCCATCTCCACATAGCCAACAACAGTCCTCTCCCAGGATGGCACTCTAAATCCTGTGTCCAGCTTCCAGACCCCATGCACACTGGTTGAGCTGCATTGCAGTTTGGGCCATATAGAGCCACGACACACATTATCTGTGTAACTTTTGCTCTATATAAATAATATTTCATCAGCTGTCTTACCTTGCTTCCTTTCAGTCCAAAGCAATTTACCCTTTACTGAAGGGGCTTGCCTCATTCTGGAAATCTCTTCCCTGCTTCTCCATCTCCCACCACAAGGCTCAGGTTTTGTTTTGCTTCCTCTTATACTTCTTTTCCCATCTTAATTCCTTCCCACCCAGGTATGTCTGAAACCCACATGGAACACTCTGGGGACTAGGGTCTTCTGCTAGTATTTATCTGATGCTCTGGGACAACTATTGACCATGTAGAAGTGTTACTTCTGATCTATACATTGAGAGAGGTGCATTTCATATCCTTCTACATTTCTGCCTTCTTTGAACTTCTCAGTGTTTCCTGGAAAGCTCTATTATTCTTTTTCCTTGACAGCAAAACATGAAACATTAGTGGACATGAATTACTCTGTTTGATGGGACGTTGCTTACGTACACACGTAACTGGTATTACTTTGACTTCCAACATGCAATCAAGCACATTTGTTGTTGTTGTTGTTTTCCCCCTAGAAAATTTCTCTTAATGATAAATTGTCATCAGCATGAAGAAATGCAGAACATTCCACATAAAATATAATAGCATAACTGGGCTCAAAAAGTCAGCACTTGAATATATCTAGCTATATTTTGAATGTTCCTGACATTTTCCCAGAGTACCGATGTCTGATTTCAAATCTCAAAGCTTAATTCCATTCAGCGAGTCTCAAGGGTCAGAGACTGCCATGGGCATAATTTAATTCCTGTAGAATAAGTTGGCAAGTTCATACTTGACTTGACTACTTGGTACTTGACTACTTGATAAAGAGAGAAAACAACAATAACAACAATGACCAAAAAATAAACAAACAAAAAAACACAGAAATGTGTAGTTAGTGATTCAGTCATAACAGGTACACATAAATTGATGTATAGACTATACAATCATCTATATCTGCTTAATTGTTTCTGCTAATGACTTGGACACTGTGAATCACACACAAACCATTGAAAAAGAAAAGTAATTTTGGAAAATTCTTAGAGAAAAGAACATCAGAATTCCTTACCTGTCTCCTGGGAAATGTGTACGCTATTAAATTTGCAACAGTTAGACCTGGACACGGGACAATGAAGTGATTCAAAATCGGGAAAGGAATAAGTCAAAGCTATCTAGTGTTGCCCTGGTTATTTGACTTCTGTGCAGAGGACCTCATGAAAAAATAAAATCCTAGATGAATCTCAAGCTAGACACAAAATTTATGTGGGCGATATGATAACTTAGTTATCCAGATGACAACACCCAAATGACAGAAGAATAATAGGAATTAAGGCGCCTCTTGATGAAGGTATTATCTGTTTCAAGTACAGACATCTGAAATGACATAGTCCTTCATAAAAGATGAAATTCTCAGTTTCACATTTGAAAATCTAGATGTATCTTCCAGAATGTGAAATATAAAATTCTCTATTAGTCACATATACAAATCTGGGGACAATTTTTCCAACTTGAAATGTGGAATTCTCTGTACATCTCACATGAAAGTATACATACAATATTTTCTTATTAAAATGTGGAATTTTTCACATTAGAGATATGAAAATCAGGATGCAGATTCTTTGACAGGAAATATGAAAATGTCTATTTCACATATCAAAATATGGTCACAGGATTTCTCACATGAGATATGGAATTTTTTCATATTTCTCATTTGAAAATCTTTGTGCTGTCTTTCCTTCATGAAATATTGAATACTGTCTACTTCACATTTGAAAAAAGTGCATTCATTCTCCTACAAGAAATGTAGAATTTTCCCACAGATTTTCATGCTTGAGCTCTGAAATTCTGTATATTTCCATCAAGAAAGCTTGAATGACGGTCTTCTGATATGAGACTTGGAATTCTGTGTATTTCACATTTAACAATCTGGGGAGAAATGTTCTCATATGAAATATGAAATCTCGACTATTCACATATGAAACTTTTTCTAGATTTGTACACATGAAACCTATATGCAGGTTAGGAAAAAACAGTTAGAACTGGACATGGAACAACAGACTGGTTCCAATTAGGAAAAGGAGGATCGCAAGCCTATATATTGTCACCCTGCTTATTTAAATTACATGCAGAGTGCATCATGTGAAACAGTGGGCTGGAAGAAGTGCAAGCTGGAATCAAGATTTCCGGGAGAAATATCAATAACCTCAGATATACAGATGACACCACCCTTATGGCAGAGAAGAGGAACTAAAAAGCCTCTAGAAGAAAGTGAAAGAGGAGAGTGAAAAAGTTGGCTTAAAGCTCAACATTAAGACAACGAAGATCATCGCATCTGGTTCCATCACTTCATGGGAAATAGATGGTGAAACAGTGGAAACAGTGTCAGACTTTATTTTTGGGGGCTGCAAAATCACTGCAGATGATGACTGCAGCCATGAAATTAAAAGACGTTTACTCCTTGGAAGAAAAGTTATGACCAAGCTAGATAGCATATTCAAAAGCAGAGACATTACTTTGCCAAGAAAGGTTCGTCTAGTCAAGGCTATGGTTTTTCCAGTCTTCATATATGGATGTGAGAGTTGGACTGTGAAGATTGCTGAGCACTGAAGAATTGATGCTTTTGATCTGTGGTGTTGGAGAAGACTCTTGAGAGTCCCTTGGACTGCAAGGGGATCCAACCAGTGCATTTGGAAGGAGATCAGCCCTGGGATTTCTTTGGAAGGACTGATGCTACAGCTGAAACTCTAGTACTTTGGCCACCTCATGGGAAGAGTTGACTCATTGGAAAAGACTCTGATGATGGGAGAGATTGGGGACAGAAGGAAAAGGGGATGACAGAGTATGAGACGGTTGGACGGCATCACTGACTCGATGGAAGTGAGTTAGAATGAACTCCGGGAGATGGTGATGGATAGGGAAGCCTGGCATACTGCAATTCATGGGGTCGCAAAGAGTCAGACATGACTGAGTGACTGAACTAAACTGAACTGAGCTGTACACATGAAATAGGGAATTTTCAATGAATCAGAAATTGATATCTGAGCTAAAACATCAAATAGGTACAGCTATATTTCATGTATTTCCTGAATAACAGAAAGAGTTCTCTGTATTTCTTTGAAAAAAGTCTGGGTGACGATTTCTCTGCATGAAATAGGGGATTAGCATATTTTACAGGTGCAAAATCAAAACGCTTATGATTATACAGTGGAAGTGATAAATAGATTCAGGGGATTCTATCTGATAGACAGAGTGCCTGAAGACCTATGGGTGGAGGTGTGACATTGTACAGGAATCAGGGATAAAGACCATTCCCATATAAAAGAAATGCAAAATAACAAAGTGATAAGGCCTTACAAAGATCTGAAAAGACCAAAGACGCTAAACAAAAACGAGAAAATGAAAACAATACCCATTTGAATGCAGAGTCCCAAAGAATAGCAAGGAGAGATTAAACCTTCCTCAGTTATCAATACCAGTTCATAGAGGAAATAAATAGAATGGGAAATCCTACAGATCTCTTCGAGAAAATCAGAGATACCAAGGGCAAATTTCATGCAAAGAGGGGCACAATGAAGGACAGAAATGGTACGGATGTAACAGAAGCAGAAGCTATTAAGAAGAGGAGGGAAGAATACACAGATGAAATATGCACAAAAGATCTGCATGATCCAGTTAAGCACAATGGTGTGATCACTCACCTAGAGCCAGACGTCCTGGAATGCAAAGTCAAGTCGGACTTTAGAAGCATAACTACAAACAAAGCTCGTGGAGGTGGTGGAATTCAGTTGAGCTCTTTCAAATTCTAAAAGATGATGTTGTGAGTGTGCTGCCCTCTATATGCCAGCAGATTTGGAAGACACAGCTGTGGCCAGACCACTGGAAAAGTTCAGTTTTCATTCCAACCGCAATAAAAGGCAATCCATCGAGTGTGCAAACTACTACTTAACTTCACTCATCTCACACATTCGCAAAGTACTGCTCAAAATTCCCAAAGCCAGGCTTCAATAGAATGTGAACCATGAGCTTCCAGATGTTCAAGCTGGATTTAGAAAGGTCAGAAGAACCTGAGATCAAATTACCAACACCCATTGGGTTATCAAAAAAGCCAGAGGAGGAGGAGCCAATATGGCGGAGGAGTAGGACGGGGAGAACACTTTCTCCCCCACAAATTCATTAAAAGAGCATTTAAACGTCGAGTAAATTCCACAAAACAATTTCTGAATGCCGGCAGAGGACATCAGGCACCCAGAAAAGCAATCCAACTCTTCGAAAGGAGGTAGGAAAAAATATAAAAGACAAAAAAAGAGACAAAAGAGGGAGGGACGGAGTTCCGTCCCGGGAAGGGAGTCTTAAAAAGAGAGAAGTTTCCAAACACCAGGAAACCTTCTCACTGCCGAATCTGTGCCGAGCTTTGGAAGCACAGAGGGCAACATAACAGGAAGAAAAAATAAATAAACAATTAAAACTCGAAGATTGCGAGTCCTACGGTAACTCCCCCAGCGGAGAAGCACGGTAGACGCCTGCACGCGCCATTAACAAGCGGGGCTGGACAGGGAGGTGCAGCACGGGCTGCATCGCTTAGAGTAAGAATCTGGCCTGAATACCCTGAGCACTATCTGAGCAAAATAATTTGGGCGAGCAAACCAGACTGTGGGATATCTACAACGTGAAAAGCCAGCCCCAACCTAAGACACCGCCAGGCCCGCGCACGGAACAAAGAATTGATCAGAGATAGCCGGCTGCAGACCTTCCCCCTCTGGTGACAGGCAGCCAGAGCCGGAAGGGGGCAATCGCAGCCCCAGAGAGACATTATCTATAAAACTGTAAGCACGCTTCTTTGCTAACTAAAACTTCTTGGGGGTCTGGACGGTTAACATCTGCCTGAGAAGGTGCGCCGGTTTTATACCCAGATAACCGAGTGGCGGGGAGGCGATAAGTCGCAGCATTGGCGCTCACCAAACACCTCATCACTTGAGCTGCTCATTCCAAACTCATTCTATGAGGCTACCATCACCCTAATACCAAAACCTGACAAAGATCCCACAAAAAAAAAAGAAAACTACAGGCCAATATCACTGATGAACATAGATGCAAAAATCCTAAACAAAATTCTAGCAATCAGAATTCAACAACATATTAAAAAGATCATACACCATGACCAAGTGGGCTTTATCCCAGGGATGCAAGGATTCTTCAATATCCGCAAATCAATCAATGTAATACACCACATTAACAAATTGAAAAACAAAAACCATATGATTATCTCAAAAGATGCAGAGAAAGCCTTTGACAAAATTCAACACCCATTTATGATAAAAACTCTCCAGAAAGCAGGAATAGAAGGAACATACCTCAACATAATAAAAGCTATATATGACAAACCCACAGCGAACATTATCCTCAATGGTGAAAAATTGAAAGCATTTCCTCTAAAGTCAGGAACAAGACAAGGGTGCCCTCTTTCACCATTACTATTCAACATAGTTTTGGAAGTTTTGGCCACAGCAATCAGAGCAGAAAAAGACATAAAAGGAATCCAAATTGGAAAAGAAGAAGTAAAACTCTCACTATTTGCAGATGACATGATCCTCTACATAGAAAACCCTAAAGACTCCACCAGAAAATTACTGGAACTAATCAATGATTATAGTAAAGTTGCAGGATATAAAATCAACACACAGAAATCCCTTGTATTCCTATACACTAATAATGAGAAAACAGAAAGAGCAATTAAGGAAACAATTCCATTCACCATTGCAACGAAAAGAATAAAATACTTAGGAATATATCTACCTAAAGAAACTAAAGACCTATATATAGAAAACTATAAAACACTGGTGAAAGAAATCAAAGAGGACACTAATAGATGGAGAAATATACCATGTTCATGGATTGGAAGAATCAATATAGTGAAAATGAGTATACTACCCAAAGCAATTTATAGATTCAATGCAATCCCTATCAAGCTGCCAACAGTAGTCTTCACAGAGCTAGAACAAATAATTTCACAATTTATATGGAAATACAAAAAAACTCAAATAGCCAAAGTGATCTTGAGAAAGAAGAATGGAACTGGAGGAATCAACCTACCTGACTTCAGGCTCTACTACAAAGCCACAGTTATCAAGACAGTATGGTACTGGCACAAAGACAGAAATATAGATCAATGGAACAAAATAGAAAGCCCAGAGATAAATCCACGCACATATGGACACCTTATCTTTGACAAAGGAGGCAAGAATATACAATGGATTAAAGACAATCTCTTTAACAAGTGGTGCTGGGAAATCTGGTCAACCACTTGTAAAAGAATGAAACTAGAACACTTTCTAACACCATATACAAAAATAAACTCAAAATGGATTAAAGATCTCAACGTAAGACCAGAAACTATAAAACTCCTAGAGGAGAACATAGGCAAAACACTCTCTGACATACATCACAGCAGGATCCTCTATGACCCACCTCCCAGAATATTGGAAATCAAAGCAAAAATAAACAAATGGGACCTAATTAAACTTAAAAGCTTCTGCACATCAAAGGAAACTATTAGCAAGGTAAAAAGACAGCCTTCAGAATGGGAGAAAATAATAGCAAATGAAGCAACCGACAAACAACTAATCTCAAAAATATACAAGCAACTCCTCCAGCTCAACTCCAGAAAAATAAATGACCCAATCAAAAAATGGGCCAAAGAACTAAATAGACATTTCTCCAAAGAAGACATACAGATGGCTAACAAACACATGAAAAGATGCTCAACATCACTCATTATCAGAGAAATGCAAATCAAAACCACTATGAGATACCATTTCACACCAGTCAGAATGGCTGCGATCCAAAAGTCTACAAATAATAAATGCTGGAGAGGGTGTGGAGAAAAGGGAACCCTCTTACACTGTTGGTGGGAATGCAAACTAGTACAGCCACTATGGAGAACAGTGTGGAGATTCCTTAAACAACTGGAAATAGAACTGTCTTATGATCCAGCAATCCCACTGCTGGGCATACACACGGAGGAAACCAGAAGGGAAAGAGACACGTGTACCCCAATGTTCATCGCAGCACTGTTTATAATAGCCAGGACATGGAAACAACCTAGATGTCCATCAGCAGATGAATGGATAAGAAAGCTGTGGTAAATATACACAATGGAGTATTACTCAGCCATTAAAAAGAATACATTTGAATCAGTTCTAATGAGGTGGATGAAACTGGAGCCTATTATACAGAGTGAAGTAAGCCAGAAGGACAAACACCAATACAGTATACTAACGCATATATACGGAATTTAGAAAGATGGTTACGATAACCCTGTATACGAGACAGCAAAAGAGACACTGATGTATAGAACAGGCTTATGGACTCCGTGGGAGAGGGAGAGGGTGGCAAGATTTGGGAGAATGGCATTGAAACATGTGAAATGTCATGTATGAAATGAGATGCCAGTCCAGGTTCAATGCGCGATGCTGGATGCTTGGGACTGGTGCACTGGGATGACCCAGAGGGATGGTGTCGGGAGGGAGGAGGGAGGAGGGTTCAGGATGGATTTTCTTTTAAAAATAAATAAAAAAATAAATAAAATAAAATATTTGATACAAAAAAAAAAAAGAAAAAAAAAAGCCAGAGAGCACCAAAAAAACATCTACTCCTTTTTGACTATGCCAAAGACTTGTTTGTGTAGATCACAACAAAACATTTTAAATTCTTCTAAACATGGGACTACTAGAGTATGTTATATGCCTCCTGATAAATCTGTATGCAGCTCAAGAAGCAACAGTCAGAAAAGGAAATGGAACAACAGACAGGTTCTGAGTTGGGAAAGGAATATTTCAAGGCTGTACTGTCAACCTCTTTATTGAACTTACATGAAGAGTTCATCACACAAAATGCCAGACTGAATGCAACAGGGTTTGGAATCAACTTTGCTGGGAGAAATATCAATAACATCAGATATGCAGATGACACGATTCATGTGGCAGAACATGGAAAGAACTACGGAGTCTCTTGAGGAAAGTAAAAGAGGAGAGTGATTAAGGTGACTTAAAACTCAACATTCAAAATGAGATTCATGGCATCTGGTCCCATCACTTCGTGACATAAAGATGGGAAACCAATGGAAACAGTGAGAAACTATTTGGGGGGAGCAGGTTCCAAAATCACTGAAGATGGTGACTCTGTTCAGGAAATTAAAATATGCTTTCTCCTTAGAAGAAAAGTTACAACCAGGCTGGACAGCACATTATAAAGCAGACAAAGGTCAGTCTAGTCAAAGCTATGTACAGAGATGAGAATTGGACCTAAAGAATCTTGACCTCCAAGGAATCGATGCTATTGATATGTGGTGTTAGAGAAAACACTTGAGAGTCCCTTGGACTGCAAGGAAATGAAAGGAGTCAATTCTAAAGGAAATCAGTTCAGAATATTAATTGGAAGGGCTGATGCTGGAACTGGATCCTGGATATTTTGGCCACCTGAAATGAAAGGCTGACTCATTGGGAAAGAACCTGATGCTGAGAAAGATTGAAGGCTGGAGGAGAGGGTGACGACAGAAGATGAAATGCATGGTGGCATCAGGGAATCAGTGGTTATGGGTTTGAGCAGGCTCTATGAGTTGGTGATTGACAGGGAAGCCTGTCATGCTGCAATCCATGGGATCAGGAAGAGTCGGACTTAATGATACTCACCAAACTTACTTAGGTTCTCAGCGAAATGAAAATGGTAAAGAACTCTCTTACCCATCAATTGATAATCCTCACAGATTCCTAATGCCCCCTAAGATTTTTAACTGTTTCTTCAGAGATTCAGCAAGGATGGCCATTCTTTCCATTATATGGGTAAATATCCCCTAGGAAATAATGGAAGGGGCATAATTTACAGAAAGTTGTAGAAGAAAGTACACACATCAGCAAGTCAGCATGACCTTGTCAAAAACTTATAGTATGATCCTTTAATCCTTCACACTGATTTCCTTCTGAAACCTGATGATAGGACCTCACCAATCCTGAGGAATGGTCATTGCAAAGGGATGTTATCTAGAACAATTTCTGCCTATTACTTTAGTGATGACACAAAGCAGGCACATTATGGTAATCATGCCTCCGTTAACCTCCCCTAACCAAGACAATAGGCTGCACTAGCCATTGGGGAGCTTACAGGATCACAAGGTCTCCTGTAAATGGTTGGAGCCACCTGGGCCTTTCCCACAGAGGGTTTGCAGGTATGATGAGGTCACCTTTCCATGGCAAAAATTCTTATCTATGGCCACCAGTCTTACTGCCAGTCCTCTGGATTTGTGAGAACCCCACAAGACCAACTCTAGCTTGCAAAGTATACATCTGCTTAAAAAACAAACAAAAGGATAAAATCCAGTCCAAACTGAAGTGCCTAAGGATAATCAAATGGTCCTCAGTTCTATGAAGGGCCATTAGGGCCACAAAAGCACGGGTCCAGGCAAGTTCATTGTTAACACCTGCAGCCCTTCAAAGGACGTGTCCTGGTAATGGATAAAGATTGTAGATTGTAAGTCCTCTACCAATTTGAGAAATTGTGTCAACAAGACCTCTGAACCTCCCATCGTAGCTAAGCCTAAAAGACGGAATATGTGCATATCAGGCCCAAGGCACATTCAACTGGGAATATTTGGAGGTAACAGTACCAGATATAGGACACTATAGAGAAGGTGTACACAAAAATGAAATAAGAAAAAAAAAAAAAAGCCTTTTGTGCCAGTTTCAGACTGAAAATGTGCATTTCCCAGATGCCCAAGTGAACAGGATTCAAGTCAGTAATAACACTCAACGTAGCCACATGTCAATGCAGATTCCCACTAGGTAACTTCAGAAGCTTCTGTGCAGGCCTGTCTTCAGCCTCTGCTTTCCATTCATAAATTGTGTTCATTCAATCAGTAGACAGTATGAAATATAGGCAATGGGTAGGCACTCAAGGAAGATGATGAAGACTGTAAGAACAAAGTATCTTTCCAGGGTAAGGGACAGACAACACCACAGGTTGGTGATAAGATGGAGGAAGTTGGAGAGGAGAATGGAGGGCAGATTTCAGATCTAGCTTCTGGACATTTAGGGTGATGGCAGCTGCCCCAGACCTGGCTGCAGACCTTGAGGAGATACTTCCAAATGTAATAAATTAATGTGGTCTCTGTCCTCTATGAGCTTTTACAACCTTAAAGCCTCAGCCTATGATACTATACCAAGTAGAGAGTCATAGCTCAGAAATTCAAGATATTAATTTAGGAAGGGTGTGTGAGACTTGAAGGAGATGTGTTCTATCAGACATGTTCTAACATTTAGCATAATTAACTGGGCTTGAGCCAGGACTTACTTATATGCATGTAGACTGCTATCTTCGGAAAATTCCCATTATGAGATCATATAACCTGATATCTGGGATTTCACTTTCTTGGTGAGTACTTCTCCACTTATGAAAAAGGAAGATAGCACTAGTTTAGAAGGTACATCTTTGTATTAGGACTTTTCTATCAATTTCCCAACTCTACCAATTGTTCTAGGTAACTTCCTGACAGTAGGAAATATGGACAACTATATAGTATCTCCTCCTGCCATACTAGGGGCACTATAGTAAGTGTAAAGACGGATAACACACAAAAGTACATTTACAGCTCATGATTCTTTGCTAATTTTCTTTTCAGTTGATGTATCCATAGGTGTGAGTGGGGTATTAAAGTCCCCTATTATAATTGTGGTACTGTTAATTCCCCCTTTCCTACTTCCTTGCATTTGCCTTGCATCTTGAGGTGCTCCTAAATGGCACAATGGACTAGTTACACCTAATTGTTATATATAGGCATTACACTCATTAGGAATGGAATCATGTTTTTTTCCAGTGCAATCCTGAGCCCACATCTTGGTCCCTGCACAAAAGCAGGCTGTATCCTTCCCATGTTCAAGCCCTGAGAAACATTCCTGAGCCCACATCTCTGTCACTGCACTGAACTAGGCTGGGTCCAGCACTTGCTCAAACCCCTGGAAAATACTCATGAGTCCACATCTCGGTCACTGCACTGAACCAGTCTAGGTTCTGCCCTAGTTAGTCCCCTGACACATACCTCTGAACCAACATCTCGGGCTCTGCCCTGAAGCAGGCTGGTCCTTCCCATGTTCAAGCCCCGACAAATGCTCCTGAGCCAAACTCTTGGTCACTGCACTGAACTAGGCTCTGTCCTACACTTGTTCATGACCCCGGCAAACACTGCTGCGCCCAAATCTCATGCCCTGCACATGATCCAGTCTGTGTCTTGCCCTTGTTAGATTCCCCCAACACATACACCTGAGCCCACATCTCAGTCCCCGCACTGAAGCAGGCTGAGTCCTGCCTTTGTTCAAGCCTCCGGCAAACAACCGTGAGCCCACAACTCGCTCCCTGCCCCTGAAATTAGGTCTGTCTTGCTCTTGTTCAATCCCCCAGAAAACACTCCTGATCCCACATCTCACTCCCTGCCCTGAACCCGCCAGGGTCCTGCCCTTGTTCAAGACCCCGACAAATACTCCTGAACCTACATCTTGGTTCATGCACTGAACCAGTCTAGGTCATGCCCTTGTTAGATCCACCAACACATACTGCTGAGCGCACATCTCAGTCCCTGCACTACACTAGGCTGGGTCCTGCCCTTGTTTAAGACCCCAACAAACACTCCTGTATCCATATCACATCCCCGGCCCTGAACCAGTCTAGGTCATGCCCTTGTTAGATCCCCCAACACATACTCCTGAACCCACATCTCGGTCCCTGCACAAAAGCAGTCTGGGTCCTGCCCTTGTTGAAGACCCTGACAAACACTCCTGAGCCTGCATCTCAGTCCCTGCACTGAACTAGGCTGGGTCCTTCCCTTGTTCAAACCCCCGACAAACATTCCAGAGCCAACATCTCTGTCCATGCACTGAACCAGGATGGTTCCTGCTTTTGTTCAAGCCCCAGGCAAACAATCCTGAGCCGACACCTAGCTCCCTGCCCCTGAACTAAGGTGTGTCCTCCCCTTGTTCAACTCCCTGCCCCCCAGGAAACACCCCTGATCCAACATCTCACTCCCTGCACTGAAGCCACCTGGGTCCTACCCTTGTTCAAAACCCTGACAAATACTCTGGAACCCACATGTCAGTCCCTGAACTGAAGCAGATGAGTCCTTGCCCATGTTCAAGCCACAACAAATACTCCTGAGCCCACATATCACTCACTACAATGAACTAGGCTGGGTCCTACACGTGTTGAAGACCCTGACAAACACTCCTGAGCCTGCATCTCAGTCCCTGCACTGAACTAGGCTGGGTCCTTCCCTTGTTCAAACCCCCGACAAACATTCCAGAGCCAACATCTCTGTCCATGCACTGAACCAGGATGGTTCCTGCTTTTGTTCAAGCCCCCGGCAAACAATCCTGAGCCGACACCTAGCTCCCTGACCCTGAACTAAGGTGTGTCCTCCCCTTGTTCAACTCCCTGCCCCCCAGGAAACACCCCTGATCCCACATCTCACTCCCTGCACTGAAGCCACCTGGGTCCTACCCTTGTTCAAAACCCTGACAAATACTCTGGAACCCACATGTCAGTCCCTGAACTGAAGCAGATGAGTCCTTGCCCATGTTCAAGCCACAACAAATACTCCTGAGCCCACATATCACTCACTACAATGAACTAGGCTGGGTCCTACACTTGTTCAAGACCCTGACAAACACTCCTGAGCCCACATCTCGGTCACTGCACTGAACGAATCTGCTGCTACCACTGCTAAGTCTCTTCAGTTGTGTCCGACCCTGTGCGACCCCATACATGGCAGCCCACCAGGCTCCCCCATCCCTGGGATTCTCAAGACAAGAACACTAGAGTGGGTTGCCATTTCCTTTTCCAATGCATGAGAGTGAAAAATGAAAGTGAAGTCCGTCAGTCGTGTCCAACTCTTAGTGACCCTGTGGACTGTAGCCCACCAGGCTCCTCCATCCATGGGATTTTCCAGGCAAGAGTACTGGAGTGGGGTGCCATTGACTTCTCCGACTGAACGAGTCTAGGTCCTGCCATTGTTCGATTCCCCAACACATACTCCTGAACCCACATCTCGGTTTCAGCACTGAACTAGGCTGGGTCCTGACCTTGTTCAAACCCCCAACAAACACTCCTGAGCGTGCATCGCAGTCCATGCACTGGGTCCTGCCCATGTTCAAATCCCCGACAAACACTCCTGAGCCAACATCTCCATCCCTGCACTGAATCAGGATGGTTTCTGCCTTTGTTCAAGCCCTGACAAACAATCCTGAGCCAACAACTCGCTCCCTGCCCCTGAACTAAGGTGAGTCCTCCCCTTGTTCAAACCCCCAGAAACACTACTGAGCCCTCATCTCACGCACAGCACTGAACCAGGCTGGGTCCAGACCTTGTCAAAACCCCCGGCAAAAACTCCTAAGCCCACATCTCAGTCCCTGCACTAAAATAGGCTGGGTCAAGCCCTTGTTCAAACCCCTGACAAACACTCTTGAGCCTGCATCACCGTCCCTGCACTGAACTAGGCTGTGTCCTGCACTTGTTCAAGACTCTGACAAACACTCCTGAGCCAACATCTTGGTTCCTGCACTGAACCAGGATAGTTCCAGCATTTGTTCAAGTCCCGGCAAACAATCCTGAGCTGACAACTCTCTCCCTGCCACTGAAGTAAGGTGTGTCCTCCCCTTGACCAATACCCCAGGCAACACTACGATCCCATATCTCACTCACTGCACTGAAGTTCGCTGGTCCCTGCCCTCATGCAAATCCCTGACAAACACTCCTGAGCCAACATCTCCATCCCTGCACTGAACTAGAATGGTTTCTACTTTGTTCAAGCCCCAAGAAAAACATCCTGAGCTGACAACTCGCTGCCTGCCCCTGAACTAAGGTGTGTCCTCCCCTTTTTCAATCCCTCTGGAAACACTCCTGTACCCGCATCTCACGCCCTGCCTTGAAGCCGCCCGGTTCCTGCCCTTATTCAAGACTTTGATAAATGCTCCTGAAACCACATTTTGGTCCCTGCACTGAAGCAGGTGGGTCCTGCCCACGTTGAAGGTCTAACAAACACTTCTGAGCCCATATCTCGCTCTCTACACTGAACTGGGCTGAGTCCTACACTTGTTCAGATTAGATCAGTCGCTCAGTCGTGTCCGGCTCTTTGCGAACCCATGAATCTCAGTATGCCAGGCCTCCCTGTCGAACACCAACACCCGGAGTTCACTGAGACTCACGTCCATCCAGTCAGTGATGCCATCCAGCCATCTCATCCTCTGTGGTCCCCTTCTCCTCCTGCTCCAATCCCTCCAAGCATCAGAGTCTTTTCCAATGAGTCAACTCTTCGCATGAGGTGGCCAAAGGACTGGAATTTCAGCTTTAGCATCATTCTTCCAAAGAAATTCCAGGGCTGATTTCCTTCAGAATGGACTGGTTGGATCTCCTTGCAGTCCAAGGGACTCTCAAGAGTCTTCTCCAACACCACAGTTCAAAAGCATCAATTCTTTGGCGCTCAGGCTTCTTCACAGTCCAACTCTCACATCCATACATGACTACAGGAAAAACCATAGCCTTGACTAGACGAAATTTTGTTGGCAATATAATGTCTCCGCTTTTGAATATGCTATTTAGGTTGGTCATAACTTTCCTTCCAAGGAGTAAGCGTCTTTTAATATCGTGGCTGCAGTCACCATCTGCAGTGATTTGGAGCCCAGAAAAATAATGTTTGCCTCTGTTTCCACTGTTTCTTCATCTATTTCCCATGAAGTGATGGGGCTGGAGGCCATGATCTTCGTTTTCTGAATGTTGAGCTTTAAGCCAACTTTTTCACTCTCCACTTTTACTTTCATCAAGAGTCTTTTCAGTTTCTCTTCACTTTCTGCCACAAGGCTGGTGCCATCTGCATATCTGAGGTTATTAATATTTCTCCTGGCAATCTTGATTCCAGCTTGTGTTTCTTCCAGTCCAGCGTTTCTCATGATGTACTCTGCATGTAAGTTAAATAAACAGTGTGACGATATACAGCCTTCGCATATTCCTTTTCCTATTTGGAACCAGTCTGTTGTTCCATGTGCAGTTCTAACTGTTGCTTCCTGACCTGCATACACATTTCTCAAGAGGCAGATCAGGTGGTCTGGTATTCCCATCTCTTTCAGAATTTTCCACAGTTTATTGTGATCCACACAGTTGTTCAAGACCCTGACAAACACTCCTGTGCCAATATCTTGTTCCCTGCACTGAACTAGGCTGGGTTCAGCACTTTCTGAAGTCCCCTGCAAATACCTCTGAGCCAACATCCTGGTCCCTGCACTGAAGCAGACGGGGTCCTGCCCTTTTTGAAACCCCTGACAAACACTCCTGAGCCCACACATCAGAAACTGCACTGAACCAGGCCAGAAACTACACATGTTCAAGCCCCCAACCAACTGTTCTGGGCCTGCATCTGACTCAAAGGCTGGTTTCTGGTCTTATTTAAGCCCGCAGCAAGCAATCCTGAGCCCACAAATCGCTCCCTGTCCCTGATCTAAGGTGTGTGCTCCCCTTGTTCAATCCACCAGGAAACACTACTGAGCCTGCATCTCACTCACTGCCCTGAACAAGGGTGGGTCCCGCCAAAGTTCAAGCCATGACAAATACTGTTGTGCCAACATCCCAGTCTCTGCACCAAACCAGCTGTTTCCTGCCCATATCAACCATGGCAAACACTCCTAAGACCACATCTTGGTTCCTGCACTGATAGCGGCTGAGATCCTGGCCATATTCAAGCCTAGACAAACACTCCTGACCCCATTTCTCGCCCCTGAACTGAACTAGGCTGTGTCCTACACATGTTCAAGACCCTGACAAACACTTCTTGGCCTTCATCTGACTCTCAGGCTGATCTCCCTCACTACACTGAACTAGGCTGGGTCCAGCACTTGCTGAAACCCGTGGGAAACACTCCTGAGCCCATATCTGGGTCCCTTCTCTGAACCAGGCCAGGTCCTGCCCTTGTTCAAGCACTCAAAAAACACTCCTGAGCCCACATCTCGATCCCTGCACTGATCGCGGCTGGATCCACCCCTTGTTCATCCCAACAGACACTCCTGAGGCCACATCTCAGTCGCTCCAATGAACCAGGCTGGGTCCTACCTTTGTTCAAGCCCCCAACAAACACTCTTGAGCCCACATCTCAGTCCTTGCACTGAATCAGGTGGGTCCTGCCCATATTCAAGCTCTTTGTAGAATGCATATATCATATATCAGGACTATAGGATGGCTGGCTTAGCTTGGTCCTCTTGCTGCTTCAGGCCCCACAGGCTTGTGTGATAGGGCAGGTTGAGATGTGTTCTCACATGGAGAACAGTACCACTTTGAAAGGGCCTCAATAGGGTAAATGGCAGACGTGCATGTCTCCGACACCGGTGAGTCATGGAACTTAAGGGGAACTGTCTTTAGAGTCTCCCTGGCAGGCATTCGAACAAGGTTCAGGGAGTTCCCTCATGCCAGCAGAGCGGGCCCCATTTCTCCCTCTGTGCAAAGTGTGGCCAAGCCACCTCAGGCCTGTGCAGTGTTCACATCTGTCCAGCGAGGGAGGGAGGGTCGCACGTCCAATTCTGCAGTTCAGCAGTGACCGCCCACTGTTGGCTCTCAAGGTTGAGAAAGCACTCTCCGAACGTGTGGACTAAAACCGTCTAATCTCCCATTGCTGCAACTCAGTCAGGACGCGAAGGGCTTGCAAAGGATAAGCGTCTTTTCTGAGAGCTGCTGTCCAGAGAGTGGCAGACGGCAACAGCACTACTTAGAGAGACAGAGACACACAGACATCAGTGCCTGGTACACACACAGAAGGATTGTCCAGAACAGTGCTATGCCGGAAGCAAAGATAGAGAGACAAAGAGCGAGCTCTGCACCCTAAATCTCTGGCCTCCCTGAACAGTGGAGATCAATGGTAGCAAATGTTGCGGTTTTTCCCTACTCCCCTAGTATCAGGACAGCAACAGGCTCTCTGTCCCATGAAGAAAAGTATCCAGCCACTTGGCACCCCTGCATATCCTTTGGATAGTCAGGGAGAGCTCCCAGCTATTGCCTGTCCCAGGGGACACAGGAGGGTATTGTTTGGATTGTGGAGCAGGAACCCGTGGTTGGAATTTCCAGGGCCAGGTCAATGACAGCACCTGGGGCTACCCCAGCCACATGCAAAACCCTCTACAATCCTGGTGCAGAATCTGGCCATGTGGGGGCACTGGAGCACAGGAACCGCAGAAGATGCCCTCCGGTCTAGGGGCATGTCCATAAGGGTGCCGCCCACTACCCTCTCCGCCCTTGGTCTAGATTTGGGCAAGGAGCCTGTGCTTGGCTCACAGCCTAGGCTCCTGCCTGTTTTCCGCTGATGTCCCAGGGCCCGTTCACCCTGGCCTGGGCTGTCCGGCACCCCTTTCCTTGGCCTCACGCCACCCCCAACACACCACTCCCCACCTCCCGACCATCCCCCTCACTCCCCGCCCCCAAAGAGCTAGTGGGTCCCACAGGTTCACTGCAGCCTGGGCCACCATTATGCACCATTCTCTGTGCTGTTATATCGTGTCCCTTCACATCTGCCCCAGCTTGGGCCAAGAGGAGCGTGAGAGGTGATCAAAGGAAGGTGGGAGCGTCCTGGGACCCTTAGCTGTGAGCCCCAGTACTCAGGGAGAAGCCCCCACCCCTCATCCCGCGACCTGCCATCCTGATGCTGTGCGCAGCTGGAACCTTGCAACCACCAGTTGTCACGCCAAGTGAAGAGGCCATCCTCTTTAGGGTGGAGGCAGTGCAAGACAGCCAGACCCTGGTGGACGGAGACGTGGCAGGGATCCGGCGGGAGTTCCGGCTGCTTGCAGAAGACATCATGGAAGAGGTGGAGGTTGTGGCAGATGAGGAGCAGAAACAGTGGTCCTCCCAGGAGCTGGAGGAGAAGACGGTGGAGGAGCAGGGCCAGGACAGGCCGGGAGGTCCGAGTGAGCACCAGGCGCTATATGTCCTGAAGGCACTGGCTGCCCTGCAGGTGGAACTGAGCTCTGAGTGTGAGCAAAACCACAGGGCCTACCATCAGAGGAGGAAGCATCACTTGGCTTGGGGGAGTGCCATCATCCAGGGCATCCCTGGCTTCTGGGCCAAAACTGTATCCTTTCCGCTGCTCCTTTGGGTCCACTGCTCATGAGGAGGAGGAGAAGGGGCAGGAGCAGGAGGAGGGGGAGGGGGTGAGGGCACAGGAAGGGCGCTGGAGGCCCCTGAAGAAAATGTGGTCCTGGGCAATTGGCAAGCTCCAAAGGCCCAGCAGAGTAGGGTCTGGGCAGGGCTACAGATGTACGTGTTGCAGCCATGCCTTTGAGTGTCTCCTTCAGGCCTGCATCTGAGGAGGAGCAGCACCTGAGGCCTCCAAGTCAGGAATGACCAGAGATGGTACACAAGAGCAGCATCTGCACAGCTATTGCTGTAAATGCGGGTGATCCTGGCATATAGCTGAGACATGTGAGTCATTCACATACACACACAACACACACACACGTACACACACACACACACACACACACAACCCCTTTGCTTTCAAACACGGATTGTCACAGGACTGCAAATCTGACCATGTAAGCAGTGACATGCCACTAGCAAGCATACACAGGTCTGGAGGAGAACAGTAGCTGTCAGAAACCAGTCCCTGCTCGGAGAATGCAGACCACCTCAGACGCACACCACCACAAGGGGCCCAGAGCCATGAGCGTGTCTGATGGTATGGCAAAGCCTGATGACATCAGGGGTGGCCAGGTAACAGGCAGTGCCCAGCTCCTTGCAGATGCCTTTTCCAATATCTTTGTTCCACCCCAGACTAGGACTGATGCTCCTGGCTCTTCTTGGCCTGGCATGTAGCTCCCTGAATGGCTCCTTGACCTAAAGCAGATTATGAGCCACCCTCAAGTTTCCGTCATAATCAGCGACCGAGATCAAGACTTTCTCGACTACATGATCGACTTGAAGATCAGTGAGGAAGACTGAGGAAGGATGGGTATGGGACCTGGCAGGGAGTGGGAAGATCCTGTTAGCCATGTTCCTGCACTGTGAGACTTTGGAGAGGAGTCATGGACGCTGTTAATGCCTGCCTGGGAGGCAAGCTGAGGCCCCTAGAAGTTTGCACCTTTTCCCTCCTCCCTATCCTGGCAGGTGCAGGTGCGGAGCCATCTGCAGTCCCACTGCAAGCTGATCTTTTCCTTTCAGGACAACCCCTACTTCTTGAACACCATGATCATTAAGGAGTATTACCTTGACATCACTGGTAACACGTGGCTCCCAGGGTGATGAGTGTGGGTGTGCAAGCATGTAGATGATCCACCTGTGGAGTCCACCCCAGTCTCCCCTGTCTTTCCGCAGGGAACAGGGCATGTCATTCCACTCCAGTCCACTGGTTCTGGGACTTTGAATGGGCATCCCCCAGCCACAGTCTGGACACCAGGAGCCTTAATTTTCTCAACTGGCTGTCAGGCCACAATGGCCCAGAATTGAACACGATTGCTGATGTGGGGTTGCTTTGGGCCTGCACACAGGTGATGATTAATGTTGGAGTTCTTGGCTGCTCATGGGAGGGTTCAGGGCCTGGTCAGCCCTGGGTTGACCTTGCTCGTGTTGCCAGCAGCTCATCAGCAATGACATGTGGGACAATCCCCTGAAGTACTACCTCGGGGAGGATGATTCTTCCATCAGAGATAACTGACAGAAACACATGTGGTGAGGCGGTCAGGAGATAGGCCCTGAGGGACAGCCTTATCGTAGCTGGGACACTATCCTTTCCCAAATGGGGATGCATTTGGGATGCATCTCTCCTAGGATGCAAAACCACAGGCATCCTAGGAGAGACAGGATTTGAGTGTGGCATGCCTCCAGGCACTTCCAGCCTGCCTCCCTGGCAGTGCAGAAAGGCGAGGAAAGCACAGGTGGTTGTACGTGTTTGACCCTGTGCCCGGATGAGCCTGTGAGGGAGGGAATGGAGTGAGCAAGGAGTAATTGCATGTCCCAAAGGACCTCAGGAGAGTGGGAGACAGGGAAGCCCCTGGGGGCAGTTTGGGGCCTGCTGGTTTTCAGGGTCCAGGGTCTAGGCAATAGCAGTCCTGCCAAAGATACGCCATGGTGGGTGCTGAAAGTCCTGACGTGAAGTTCTTCTTTCCTCTGGGGTCTTGCCACTGGCTTTGGGGGCCTGAGGGGCAAAAGTGTGCGTCTGCATCTGAGAGAATTCGAGCAGTCTCGCTGAAGCAAAATCTCCGATTTTGTCATAGGGGACCTGAAACCAGGTGATGCTCAGAGGGAAGCTGCGTTCCAGGTGACCGTCTTGGATGCTCCTGGGCCCAAATGGAGGCTGGCTTCCTTGGCATGTGGGCTGTGTAGGCAAGCAGAGATGTGTGACTGTAGGGAGTCCTACCTGGGCCTAATGAGAGCAACTGGAAGAGAGTCTTGACATCTAGCAAATCACTGTGGCCTTGGTGGTTCAAGCCGTCTTGGTGCCTTTGAGATAGAAAAGCTGCTTTCCGCCCAAGGGAGGCATGAGCTGTGGGCCCACAAAGGGAAGGTTTTGCAGGGCATCATCTGTTTGGGGACTCCATGTGCATGGGTAGTGTTAAACAGAAGGGAGGACGTGTAGGAATGCCACCTTACCTTTATGGCCTCAGGTTCCAATCTTTGTATCTGAAGAGACCCTGTATCCATGTGCACCTTTCTCACAACATTGGATAAGACCCAGGCCTATCACAGTCTCTTGGGGCTCTTGGAGGCTCAGGCGTCTCTTTGGCCTTTTCCTGCTACATGGAGATAGCCCTTGGGGGCACATGTAGACAGGTGCACACATAAAGCTACACAGATAGGAAGAACAGAAGGCCTCACTCAGAATGTTGTTGTCCATAAAGGGTGGTAGGCTAGCAAGAGGGGCACAACATTGACAAGGAATGACCTAGATAGGTGCACACCGAGAGAGAGGTTCTCCAAGTCAGCTGAGCCCAAAGGTCCTTGTTTTCTGTCCCCACATGGATCAGGCCAATGTGACTGGTACTGTGAAGCTGTCCAAGGTGATGGGAGAATGCAGAACGCAGGCGCATGTCATACAGCTGTTCATGGCAAGTGCTTCCAACCCTGCTTGCTGCTCTGCAGGTCGGTCCGTGTCACTGGCAAATGCCAAGATTTTGTAACCTTTGAAGATAAGTCACAAAGTTAGATGGAGAAGGCAATGGCACCCTACTCCAGTACTCTTGCCTGGCAATTCCCATGGACAGAGGAGCCTGGTAGGCTGCAGTCCATGGGGTCACAAAGAGTCGGACATGACTAAGCGACTTCCCTCTCACTTTTCACTTTCATGCGTTGGAGAAGGAAATGGCAACCCACTCCAGTGTTCTTGCCTGGAGAATCCCAGGACGGGGGAGCCTGGTGGGCTGCTGTCTATGGGGTCACACAGACTCAGACTTGACTGAAGTGACTTAGCAGCAGTAGCAGCACAGAGTTAGAAGTGCAAGGTGACATGATTAATTAACAAGCGAAAGGAAACAACCAGGAAAAGAAAGTTACTTTTTGTTTGTGAGCACAAAGGTACTTACCAAAATTCATATTCCTAGAGAAGAAAGCTTGTAGTTTTGCACGTGTGCGTTTCCTCTCAGGGATGTTACTGTGTACACGCACATGTGTGTGCACACATGGGCATAGAAGTCCCTGCCAGTGTGCTTGTGAGTATGAGCTTCCGGAATTGACCTAGCCAGGTGATGGAAGTTGGATAGCAAAAACATGAAGGTGTTAGAGAAAGGTACATATGCTCTGGCCAGCAGAAGCACTGAAGCCAGGGATTCGATCCCCGTTATCTCACTGAGCAAACACGTTCTAAGTGGGATCACAGGGGTGCACCCAGGATGTCTGGCAGAAAGTAGAGGCAGGAAAAAAGAGCCTGGGGAATGTGCAGAGAAAAGTCCACTATATCTGCAGTTTATGAAAAGTAGAAATGTACCAGGAAGGAGAAACCGTACTTAATTAATTGAGATATCTAGCTAAGGAGATTTCCAGCCAAACAGCCAAAAGTGCTTCCTGGTTTCTTCTTGCTGCCTATAGTAAAATATAAAGGGAAATTAAAAAAATATATATTTAAGAGAAAATATTAAAAAATAAGACAGAACTTGCTGAATTGGAAATTTTCCAGTCTTTTAACATGACAGAGGATGCTAAAATTAATGGCTCTCAAACAAGGTTCTATCCAGGGCATTGAGATAAGGTGGTCTAAATATAACATTTTATAACACCTATACATCAATTCTTATTTATTTATTTATTTTTAATAAACGTGGTCTAAAGATGAGTGAGTGTAAAATTCTTTGTTAAGCCTCAGAAAGCTGGAAGGGGATGCTTCATGGCATTATTTAGGCAGGCCAATGCCTTCCAAAGAGTTCAGGGGTGTCACTCAGAGACATTTCAGTCACACAATAAGACTTGTACCAAGTTTCAGGGTGTTATCCCTCAGCTATCTCAGCAGAAAACCGAGACAGAGTAGGCCTTATTATGAAGACATGTGTGATGGTGGCTTTGGAGTGGAGTGCTTTACCATGAAAACCAGTAAGATTATCAGGAGACACACCAAGTTTTTAAGATAACATATTTAAGTTCAGCTTGGACTGAAAGGACCAGCAATAGTACAAAATAAGAGAGCTCTAAACTTCTACCTTTGACAAGCAGGAAGCAGGCTAGGGAGACTGTTTCACTGTAACCATATACTACCCACCTTTCCTGCAATGGAATCATGTCAGAGGGCAGAATTAAAAATTCAGAGACTGAAGCCTAGGAAGTTTCCAGGCCTTAAATCCTAATCAAAGGACTGCCAACAAGAACCCGTGGGATTTCAGAACTGCTACTGTTGACTCCCATCTCCCCTCCTCTTTCTGGAACAGGAGTGCCCATGAAGGTTATCTATGCCTGACCCAGCACTGTATGTTGGCTGTGAAAGTGAGCAGATTAACTCATCTCTTTTGTTCACAAATCATCAGGTCTAGAGGAACTACACGTGTATAATTTGAACTGATGTGTTGGAGATGACTTGAGAGTCTCCTGGACAGCAAGGAGATCAAAATAGTCAATCCTAAAGTAAAGCAGTCCTGAATATTCATTGGAAGGACTGATGCTGAAGCTGCAGCTCCAATACTTTGGCAACCTGATTCTAAGAACTGACGCATTAGAAAAGACCCTGATGCGGGAAAGATTGAAGGCCGGGGAAGGGGACAGCAGAGGATGAGATGGTTGGATGGCATCACCAGCTCAATGGACTTGAGTTTGAGCATGCCTCTGGAGTTGATGGTGGACAGGAAACCCTGGTGTGCGGCAGTCCATCAGGTCGCGGTCCATATCTGGACTTGACTTCGATGACAAGGTCCTGAACTTCAAGTTAATGCTATAATGGATAAATTATTTGAAAGCATTTGCAGGAAAATGCATTTTGGACATACAAGTATGTAAACAATTTGTGGCCATGGGTGTACCATGTGGTTTTAAAGTATGTCCACAAATCCTTTCCTTCAAGGGTGGTCCTTATACTCCCCTTTACATGTAGGCTGGACTTAGTGGCTCACTTCTAATGTTAGAATATTGTAGAAATGAAAATGAAGTGTCTGACTATGACTCTTTAAGTCACAAAAGGCACTGCAGCCTCCTTGCTCATCCTCTTGGATCACTCATTCTGGAAGCCAGCTTAGTCGTATCTTGAGAACACTCAGGTAGCCCAGTAGAGAGGCCCATGGGAAAGAACTGAGGCTTTCTCCCAACAGCCAGCAAGGAAACTGGTTTCAACAGCTATGTGAGTAAGCCATCTTGGAAGGAAATCCACCAGCCCATGTCAAGGCTTCAGATGACGACAATCTCATGAAACCCTGAGCCAGAACCCTCAACTGAATTACTCCTGGATTCCCAACTTTCAGCAGCAGTATGAGATAATATTGTTTTAAGCTGTTGCTTTGGGATACTTTGTTATGCAGCAGTAGTTCGTTAATGCACTGCCAACTTTGTCTCATGTCTTTATACCGGGGCGCCTGTCCATTTAGTCCAATCTAAGCTAGATTCTGCTACTTCAGTTTAGAAAACATACTTCACCCTTGATCTGACCACCCTCAGATCAGATCAAATTCTTTATCACTCACCTCAATATCTTATCAGTCTTGCCTAGCCTCAGCAATGATCGTCTCAGTTGAGCCAGAATCCACCAGCACCCTTATGGTCATCTTAATAAGTTTCCATCCACTGACACCCACTCTGTTGTTGTTCATTGCTTTTCAGTCTCCCAGTCTCTCTTTGCTATCACATGGACCCACCCTGTTCCTTAGCTATAAGTCCCAGCTGTGTCCCTGCTGGAGTCAGGCTTAAGCTCACTCTCTCTCCCGTATTATAAGACCCCCGCTGTAGTACTCTTACCTTGAATAACATTTTTCTTACCACCTTTAGGAAGTGTTATGAATCATTTGTTTAACATTTCCAGGTTCTGTTAGTAGGGATTATTCTCAAAGGAATAGTTCTATACCTTTACTTTTTATACTATATTCCTTAGGGGAACAAATTTCTAGAATTAAAACATTTCATGTTTTTACCATACAAACAGAAAATATCGTTTAAAATATATTTATATATCTTTTAAAAATGTAGTAATCTGAAAAGGATGTGTATATAGACATGCCAGTGTATATACACACATACCCTCAGACCTCCAAGGAAAACTTAATTCTCAGTAAACTATAAATTAAAACATTCACCTGCAAGTAGTGAAATCTTTGGAATTAATGTGCCAAAAAATCATAGAGAATGAGATTTTAATTTAAAAAATGTATACATAAAACCATTTGGGATTCAGACAAAATAGGTTATTTAAGTAAAGATAGGTCAAGCCCTAAACCATCTAGTAAAAAAAAAAGAAAAAAGAAAGAAAGAAAGGAAATAATCTCATGTAATAACCTATAATGAAAAATAACCTAAAAAATAGACATGTATATGCATAACTAAATCACTCTGATATACATCTGAAACACAACATTGTAAATCAAATATATTTCCATAAAATTTGTAAAGAAAGCTTTTACAATGTATGATTATAAAGAAAAAATCCTAAAGAAAGTAGAAGGTATATATGAATTGAAACAAAAATAGAAAACAACAAAAATAAAACTTGTTGGGATAATAAAACAAGAGCTGCTTCTTCGAAAAAAAAAAATCAGAAACATTGATACAACTGTAGCCAATCTAATAAGGGGAAGAGGAGGTTAATTCCAATACTAGAAATGAATGACACATGGAATGGGATTTTGAGATGGTAATATTCAACACTGAGTGGAATTACTTTTGTTTCAGGAAAGGTCAAGTCAAGCCAAAACTGGGAAAAGAAAGGGAAGGAAAGAAAGAGGAAGACAGTCATGGGAAGAAAGGAAGAAAAGGAAAGTAAGGGAGAAAGAAAGAAAAGTAAATGTCTCAACAGATGTTGTAAATATCCAATGAAATAATTCTCTTTAAAATCTAAAAACAGAAACAGAAATTTATTAAGCCATATCCTCATTGCCTTTGATGGTACTAAGAACCAGAAAACCCATTTACACATCACTGTTTAGAATTTCTGGACACCACAATAAGATTGTTTAAAGAAAAGAAACAAACAAAAAAAATGCTATGTTATTTGTAAAAAGATGGACAGCAGAAATAATTTTTTAAAAAACATTTTATTTTTATAAATAGTAATTTTACTGACAATGTTTTGGCAACATTAATAAAACAATAAATTTTACCTGAAAGAACAAGCAAAGTAGACAAGGAAATTCACCAAAAGCAATAACAAAATAGTCATCTTGACAGATATTCAATACATTTGTAAAAAAAAAACAAAGTGCCGTTGCCTGAAAAAAATATAGAGATATCAAAAGAAAAAGAGAGGAAGCTCCTGAAAGAACTCAACTCAGTATTAACTGTCTTTGTTCTGCAGGCACAGAAACTTACTCAAGTTAATTTTACGAAGCAAAGCCCTGATGTTATTATCTCTTTTCAGGTTTTGTGTGTGTGTGTGTGTGAAAATCTAGGAACTTTAGGCTGGACAGGGAAGACGAGTGTAGAGACTTAAAGTGTCTTTAAGGAGGAGAAGGAAAAGGAGAGGTGTGAGGATTTCATTGTGTGGTTTGAACAGCATTGGGGAAGCTCAAACAAGGGATGTAGCAATGTTCTTCTTCTGGGAAGAGCATTCCCAGAAGAAGAGCATTTGCAAAGTCTTTGGATTGGGAAGAAATGGAATTTGCTTAGGGAAAGCAAGGCCAGTGTTGTCAAAAACAGGGCAGCAGTGGGGAAAATAGTAGAGTAGAATGACAGAGAATGGAAGAGAGGAAGTAGTCAGGGACCATATCACTGGAAACTTTTCATTTGGCAATAAATACAACTTGTACTCTTTAGGAGCATACTACAGAGCAAACAACAGTAACAGTATTGATAATCCTAAGCAACAATAAAAACATATAAATAAAACATTTCATATTTACTATGGAAATAGAATAAAGGAGATAAGAATGCAATAGTCTGCACATTTATACATAGAGTTTTCACCTGAGACCAGAAGACAAACACACACACACACACACACACACTCGTTATACAACTAAAAGAAGTTTAAGCTGACACTTAGCAAAGTGCTTTGGCCCAAGCGAACTAACTGGAAAGGCCTGGTAAAATATTCAAAGTGTAAACCAATCAATCAAGCATTGAGTAAATAAATACAATTTACTTGTATTTGAATTTACACTCAGGAAATTACCTAAAATGGAGACAAGAGACTCACTACAGCTTAGTCATCTGTAGTCCTTTCTCTTTTGTTCTGAGAGGGATGGTAACCCCTTGGTGATTATCACTTTCTAGCATTTTGTGAAAGCTTAGAGGATTTAAATGAATTGTGGGGAGGGGCAGAAAGAGTGGGGAGAGACAAAGAGGAGGAGAAAGGAAGAGGAAATGGAGAGATTTCTCTTGACATAGGTCTACAGCCAAGATTCCAGGTTCCTTGAATGGTGCACAGAGATTCTAGATATCTGTGCCAGAAGTGGAGAAGGTATGGCATTCAACTCCAGGAGGAGACTCAACTCCAGGAACCCACAGAGGAAGCCAAGTGTGCTGATGTTCAGGAACCAATACTTAGAGGGTACACCACAGGTCTGTGAAAGAGCCCTTGGAGATCACACAAAAAAAGGTTTCCACAAGTATAATCACAGACTAGGTAGTTGGATACAGTAGAGGAAGGATGATAACTCTATGACCTGATAATTACTGAAATAAATGAGAAAATTCCTGCACATCAGACTGTGTCAAGTAAGATGGAAACCCAGTATTAGTTTGATAAAATGGGAAATTACACAAAGAATTAGCTGTTAACTTTAATACATTCCTGCCCAAGGCAAGATAAGATACAAAAGTGAAATTGTCACGTTAAACTAGGGTAAGACACATGTAACTGGAAAAGGTAAGGAAAAGTTCTATAGAGGGTTTAATCACCCTGGACCCTTTGTATCCACTACATTTACTCTTCTCGGACAACTCCTTTGTAGCTTAAAGGAAAGAGAACTAAACTTAGCTCAATTCATAAACTGAAAAGATTCCCTGTGTTTGATCCTTTTCAGTTAAACCTATGGGTCCAGTACAAATCAAACTGGATGTCAAGGCTTTTTTCTTTGGGAATCTTAACTTGCTTTACTATTGTGATGGAGACGGATAGGGCTACTTCACTTTGACTAAAGGCCAGCCAAATGGGAAAGGAGATGGAATGAATCAAATTCCCCTTTTGATCACTCAACAGGAGGTCCACAGGCACCAGGCCTCATTCTATTAACTATCTCTGCTTCTCCAACTGCAGTCAATGATATACAGGGCCTGCTTGATCCTTGCAAGTGCCTCTCACCTAACAGGCATTTTAGTGGTTGGCTTCCTTGACATGTCCCTGGGCTAGGTTAAGACACTCTGAGACAGTGTTCTTTCTGCCTTGGCTCCATGCCTGGAGTGCATGCATGACTCTTCCTCAACTGGGACAAGAAGCCACAGCTCTCCACTAACTAAATCCCGTGTCTGGTCCAAACTCACATCATAGTTTCTCCATCAACTTCTCCACATCAGGCTTTCGGAACCATTTTATCTTAGAACAGCACAACAGAGGCACTTCGGAGAGTTCAGCAGCACACAGGACCATACCATAACAAAGCCATTCCAATCTGGCTATATAGTTAATACTGAGATCTTCAAAGCATGAAAACAGTTGAAAATTTCATTGCTAAACACTCTACAGATTATATGTATAGTGGAGAAGGCAATGGCACCCCACTCCAGTACTCTTGTGGGAAAAATCCTACAGATGGAGGAGCCTGGTGGGCTGAAGTCCATGGGGTTGCTAAGAGTCGGGCACGATGGAGTGACTTCACATTCACTTTTCATTTTCATACATTCGAGAAGGAAATGGCAACCCACTCCAGTGTTCTTGCCTGGAGAATCCCAGGGACAGGGTATCTTGGTGGGCTGCTGTCTATGGGGTCGCACAGAGTCGAACATGACTGAAGCAACTTAGCAGCAGCAGTAGCAGCAGCAGCAGAGCTTTCGAACTTGCAAATAACATGAAATACCAAAATACGTTGTTACTTTTCCTTTCTCCACCTCTCTCTCTCTCTCTCTCACACACACACACATAATTTTTACATGTTAAAACACTTATATGAAAAACAGGTACTATATTTTTAAATAACATCTCAATATTTAAACAAAGCTGTACTTCATGTATTTAAAACAAAAACACATAAATTACACATTGGTTGCCCTATATTTGATATTATTGAATAATTCTAAAATTTGAATTTTTTGTTTTTAATGGGGGTTTTAACTTTGACTGAAATACTTGCTTCAGACTTACTGAAAGTAGAATTAACGGGTTTTTTTTTTTTTTTTTTTTTGGCCTCCTACTTTTAGATTTGGGAGATGATGGTTCAGAATCAGATGTGTTCACAGTATTGGATGCTACTTCCACCAATCCTGTTGAAGGGATTCCGGTGATACCTGAAAAAAAACTCTTGTTTCAGGAGGTAATCCTTCTAGATGCTTAGGCTTCTTAAACATTTGATGACACTGGGTCTTGTGCTGTCTTTTCTCTTTAAAAGTTAAAAAGTGTAGCCTACATTTGGAACACTGATGAAAACTTTTCCCAGTGCTGTCTATAATGACATATGTATGGTGTTGCAGTTTTAAAAATTTGGAGACAAAACGGGCAAAGTAAACTCTTAATGTTACCATGGTATGCTCTGAAATGTGCATCCACATCTGCAAAGAATGATGATCTGTAACTGCAAACCTGGCATACATAGGGCATTTCACCAGGCTTATGATTATCTTTCATGTGCTGTTAGAGAACCTGATCTGTCTCAAAGGACAATTCACAGATTTTACAGACTGTGCAGGGCTCCTGGGAAGTGTGGACACTTTCAATGTGACACTACAGCTGGAAGGGAGTAGCAAACTGGCAGTTGCAGTGCTGGCAGGTGGTGTGGTATTTCCAGCTGTCACCTCTCTGCCTCTCAAGCTCCAAATGGTGCTTCATGTGATTCATAAACTTGACATTTTTTAGAACTTTCAAGCAGCTGAGGCATTTAAAGGCTGTGTGAGTTTTCGGTTCTGGCTGCCCATCTCCTATATGCTGTCCATAGTAGAAGTCACAGAGTAACACAATCAGATTGCCTTCTGTGGGATCAACAATCTTGTTTTGACTTGCTACACTTGGAAAGTCAATTTTTGTCAGTCCATTTGACCCTAAAGGGTTTATAGGTTTGCAATGGACATTGTCCTTTAGAAAATGTGTTGGATAAGATTCTCCATTCTGAACATGGCTTAATGAGGTATGAACACTGTCTGGTGTGCTTTGCTGAGTAGTCACTCTTTGAAAAATATCTGGAGGGCACAAAGCTAAAGAATGTTCTCCTATAATTCCATCACTGAGTTTAGGCCTTTTGGGACTTGTGCTATTTGTTTCAGAAGTGGAAAGTCACTTTGATACATGAGGACTTTTATCCATAGCTCCTGCATAACTGCTGTTTCTACTGGATGCTGCAATGAACTTGTGAAGGTAATCAAAGGAGAACATAACTCTGAAAAGCTATTAGGCACTATTTGTGGTGAAATATTTTTAGAATCTGCTTTGGACAAAGGCTCAATAATAATAGGACTATCTGTTGATCTTGATTCAGAGACAGAAAGTGGCAAGACAGTCTTTGCTTCTGATGCAGGAGTCACATGATTAACAGGCTGTAATTTCTGAGCATTATCTTTCCTGAAGTGACCATACTTTTTTCTCCTTGAACAAGAATCTGGGGTAACTCTGTTCAGTATGTTTGAAATGACTGGTTTTGGATTTGAGGTCATCCCCACAAAGATCACATCAGCATCTTCATTTACGTGTTCCACTCCAAAAAGATCAGTTCAGCGTGTTCATCATCTACTTATTTGGCTTCTCCCTTGCTTTTCTGTGGTTCTGGCTCTTGTTCTTTTCCACGTAACATACATGGTCGTTCCATATTTTAAGTACTTTTTTTTTTATTCTTGGAGGATGTGGCCACAACTCCCAGTGCTTCCTTGAAATAAACTGCCACCTAAGTATAAATATACTACATATTATTTAAGTACAGAAAAATGTGCTATTTGTTTGTCTCCAAAACTCTAAGGTAGTTATAAACACCCTTATCTTACAGATAAAGACATTTAGCATCAAAGAGACTAAATGACAGCTGAAAAACCTATGGCTACAAGTCTACATGACTCGAGAATCGTAGCTTTGTCCCATGTTGATTTTAATATTTTCTATTTAAAGAAAGAAAGAAAGAAAAAAAAAACCACCACTGATCATTAGGTGAAATCACATGTAAAGGACAATTTTTTTACAAAAGCACTATTTTACAGTGTTTAGAAATATGGACTTTGGAGTCAAAGAAGATTAAACTGGAATTCTAAGTTAACCACACACCAGCTGCATCTTTTTCAGCAAATGTATAATTTTTAAATGCGTTTCCGTATCTTAAAGACAAACAAGCTTATTTCCTAGACTTAAGGTTAACAACTCCTTTTTTTAAAGCATCAGCTATTCAATGGCATCTTGTTTTGTAGGAAAACTGAAAAAAAAAAAAAAAACCCTTATCTTAAATGCACATGACAACTGATTCACAAATAATAATTTCATAAATATTAATACAGAAAATAGGGCACAAATTCAAAGTATATAGTATCTCTACATAGTTAACAAACAGCATAATTCGATGTCAAGCACTTAACACAGGCCTAGGAAATTGAGAATGAACTCTCTTGATAATCTCACCCCAAATCCACACTGATACATCCTAAATTTCTCCCTCTAATCCTGACTAAACTTAAATCCAACAATGCTTTATCCTTCACTCCACATGTCTCTTCCCCATATAGCAGGCAAAATGAGGTCAGTATTTCTCTAATACCAAGATCAGACAGAGACATCACACACAGACACACAACCAATGTCCCTTATGAATACAGATGCAAGAGTCCTCAACAAAACACTGGCAAAAAAAACCCTAACAACATATAAAAAAAGGTTATATGCCATGATCACGTGGGATTTATGCAGGTATGCAAAGTTGGTTCATTATATGAAAGTCAATCGACATTATGCCATTTTAATACAATAAAGAACAAAAAACATATCTGCCTGCAGAAAAAGCATTTCCCTGAGTGTAGCACCTATCCATAATAGGGGTTAAAAACACTTAATAACTAAGAACAGAAGAGTACTTTCTCAATCAAAGGGTACCTGTAAAAGACCCACAGCTAACATCATATTTAATAATGAAAAACTGAGAGCTTTCCCCCTAAGATTGGGAACAACACGAGGAAGTCTATCCCACACTTTGGCTCAATATTATACTGGCAGTTCTATAACCAGAGCAATCAGGTAAGCAAAGGAATTATTGTTTTTGTTGTTTAAAAAAAAAAAAAAGCCTTCAGAATGGAAAGGAAAAAGTCAAAGTATATTGGAGATAACATACTTTTATATATAGAAAATCCTGAAGAAACCACAAGTATTAGAAGTAATAAAAAGCTTGCAGAATACAAGATAAATATTTAAAAAATCAAGCAGATTTCTATACAATAGAAATAGCAACAAACATTTTGAAAATGAAATTAAGTAAACACTTGACTGTACACTAGCATTAAAAAGAATACTTAGGATGTCAGAAAGAGAAGGACAAATATCATATGGTATCACTTACATGTGGACTCCATAATATGATACAAACGAACTTATCTATGAAACAGAAACAGACTGAGAGACATAGAGAGTAGACTATGTGATTACCAAGAGGGGAAGGGTGGGGGAGGCATAGATTGGGAGCTGGTGATGAGCAGATGCAAACTATAATGTTAATATATAGAATAGATAAACAAGATCCTACTGTATAGCACAAGGAAATATATTCATAGTTTGTGATAAATAATGATGGAAAAGGATATGGAAAATATTGTGTGGGCATGTGTGCATATTTACATATGAAGGAAAGGAAAGGTAAAAGGAAAGAAAGGAAAGGACAACTCTTGGCAAGCACGTACAGAAAGTGGATCCTTGTGTGTTATGGGTAGATTTTAAAATGGTGCAACTGCTACAGAAACCAGTATAAAGGCTCCTCAGTAAATTAAAAATAGAACTACCATATGATTCAGCAATTCCACTTCTGGATATAAATTAAAAAGAAGTTAACATGGGGTCTTGAGATATTTGCACAGCCATGCTCAAAGCAGCGCTAATCACAACATCTAAGAGTTGGGAGCATCTAAACGTCCATCAAATGTGATATATACATACAATGGAATATTATTTAGCCATATAAAGGAAATTTTGCCACATGCCACAACATGCATGATTCTTCAAGACATCACCTAGAGGAGAACATAGGCCAAACACTCGCTGACATACATCAGAGCAGGATCCTCTATGACCCACATCCCAGAATATTGGAAGTCAAAGCAAAAATAAACAAATGGGACCTAATTAAACTTAAAAGCTTCAGCACAACAAAGGAAACTATAAGCAAGGTGAAAAGGCAGCCTTCAGAATGGGAGAAAATAATAGCACATGAAGAAACTGACAAACAACTAATCTCAAAAATATACAAGCAACTCCTACAGCTCAATTCCAGAAAAATAAATGACCCAATCAAAAAATGGGCCAAAGAACTAAATAGACATTTCTCCAAAGAAGACATACAAATGGCTAACAAACACATGAAAAGATACTCAACATCACTCATTATCAAAGAAATGCAAATCAAAACCACTGTAAGGGACATTTTCACTCCAGTCAGAATGGCTGTCATCCAAGTTTACAAGCAATAAATGCTGGAGAGGGTGTGGAGAAAAGGGAACCCTCTTACACTGTTGCTGGGAATGCACACTAGTACAGCCACTATGGAGAACAGTGTGGAGATTCCTTAAAAAACTCGAAACAGAACTGCCATATGACCAGCAATTGCACTGCTGGGCATACACACTGAGGAAAACAAAATTGAAAGAGGCATGTACCCCAATGCTCATTGCAACACTATTTCTAATAGCCAGGTCATGGAAGCAACCTAGATGTCCATCAGCAGATGAATGGATAAGAAAGCTGTGGTATATATACCCAATGGAGTATTACTCAGCCATTAAAAAGAATACACTTGCACCAGTTCTAATGAGGTGGATGCAACTGGAGCCTATTATACAGAGTGAAGTAAGCCAGAAAGTAAAAGCACCAATACAGTATACTAACACATATATATGGGATTTCAAAAGATGTAACCATAACCCTGTATACGAGACAGCAAAAGAGACAAAGATGTATAGAACAGTCTTTTGGACTCTGTGGGAGGGGAAGAGGGTGGAATGATTTGGGAGAATGGCATTGAAACATGTATAATATCGTATATGAAACGAGTCGCCAGTCCAGGTTTGATGCATGATACTGGATACTTGGGGCTGGTGCACTGGGACAACCCAGAGGGATGGTATGGGGAGGGAGGAGGGAGGAGAGTTTAGGATTGGGAACATATGTATACCTGTGGTGGATTCATTTTGATATATGGCAAAACCAATACATTATTGTTGTTAAAAAATAAATAAAAAATAAATTCACTTAAAAAATTAAACATCCAGCCAAAGGAATTAAGCCAGTCATAAAAAAAGACAAACACTGTAAGTTTCCACTTATATGAAATATCTAACATAGTCAAGCAATAGAAAGGAACAAAGTAGAATGATGGAGTCCAGGATCTAGGGAAACAGGGAAGAAAAGAGGAGTTGTTGTTTAATGGGACATGTGATGGGTATAGTTTCAATTTTGCAAGATGAAAAGGTGTAAAGATATGTTTCTTAACAATATGATAAGGAATTCCATGATAGTTCAGAGGTTAGGACTCCACGCTTTCCTATCAGGGGCCTGGGTAGGGTTCTCAACCAGGAAACTGTCATTCAAGCTGCATAGCACAGCGAAAACTATGACAACAACAATAAAACAACACTGTAACTGTGTGTGTGTGTGTGTGTGTGTGTGTGTGTGTGTGTGTGTGTGTGTATTAGTTGCTCAGTCATGTATGAGTCTTTGCTTTCACATGGACTGTTGCCCATCAGGCTCCTTTGTCCATGGGGTTCTCCAGGCAAAAATACTGGAGTGGGTTGCCATTTCTTTCTCCAAAAAGGCTGATGAAAGTATGTGAAATACTTAGCATGTAAAAATGGTTAAAATGGTGAAAATTTAAGTTAGATTTTTTTTTTTTTACAACAATTAAAAACTTTTAACAACCAGGAAAAGAATTTGAATAGACATTTCACCAAAAATACTGCTTAACATGATTGAAAGTGAAAGAAATTAAGTTGCTCAGTCCTGTCCGACTCTTGGCGACCCCATGGACTGTCGCCTATCAGGCTCCTCCATCCATGGGATTTTCCAGGCAAGAGTGCTGGGGTGGATTGTCATTTCCTTCTCCAGGGGATCTTCCTGACCCAGGAATCAAACCCAGGTCTCCTGCATTGCAGGCAGACACTTTACCTTCTGAGCCACCAGGGAAGCCCTTAGCAAAATGTAAATCAGTTTCATTGAAATACTACTTCACACACATTAGCTTGGCTATAATCAAAACCAGGAAAAATAACAAGTGCTGCAGAGGATGTGGAGAAAACGAATCTTCATATATTGTTGAAAAATGTTGAAAATATACTGCTGAAATATATTGTTGAAAATATATTGCTCTAAAATGGTACAACCACTTTGGTTTGTCAGTACCTCAAAAATTAAATATATAGTAGCCATATGATCCAGAAATCTCACTCTTTTGTATATATATATAAAAAAAAAAATCCCTGAAACTATTAAGTCCATTCAAAAACAGTGTTCCCAACAGCATTACTCACAAGAGCCACAAAGAATACACCATCCAAATATTATCTATTAATTGATGAATGGATAAAAAATCGTGGTAATTGTTCACAATGGAGTTCATGTAAGCCATATACCATATTGATGTACCATATACAGCCATTAAAAAAATGCATTGCTATACAGCCAAGAAGTGGATGAATCTTGAAAATACACAAACTAGGGGACTTCCCTGGAAATGTTTAAGTGTTTAAGACTATGCACAGTTTCCATCCCTGGGCAGGGAACTAAGATCCCACATGCCACATAGCTAAATAAATAAATATTTTAAAAGAAAATGTGACATCTGTATAAAGCCAGACACAGAGGTCACACATTGCATGTGGAAGAACTGTAGGTAGAAAAGAAGCAGGAAAGAGAAGCATTCTGTAACGCAAATGAAACATTTTTTTCCAGGGAGGAGGAAATGCACTGCTCTGATAAAGGCTGTCAATAAATTAAATAAAATAACAACTAAAAATTGACCACTGAGTTAAACATTTGGAATTCACTGTTGACTTTGACAAGAGTGAATTTAAAGGAAAATGAGAGACCTGGAGATAACAGATTCTACAAACAACTCTGCAGAAGTCTAGCATAAGCAAATATGAAATAAAAAAAGCATAGGCGATGTGTCACCAAAGGACAGATTTTTAATGAGAGGTAAGATTATAGTCATTCTGTTTGCTGATGGGAACCATCCAGAGAAACAGAAAACTTAATCCAGGACAAAGAAGAGACTTGCTAGAATATCACTGAATAAACAAGAATTGAGGTGGCAAGAATACACAGAAGAACTGTACAAAAACAGATCTTCATGACCCAGATAATTAGGGTGGTGTGATCACTGACCAAGAGCCAGATATCCTGGAATGTGAAATGAAGTGGGCCGTAGAAAGCATCACTATGAGAACAGCTAATGGAGGTGATGGAATTCCATTTGAGCTATTTCAAATCCTGAAAGATGATGCTGTGAAAGGTTTCACTCAATATGCCAGCAAGTTTGGAAAACTCAGCAGTGGCCAAAGGACTGAAAAGGGTCAGTTTTCATTCCAATTTCAAAGAAAGGCAATGCTAAAGAATGCTCAAACTACTGCACAATTACACTCATCTCACATGCTAGTAAAGTAATGCTCAAAATTCTCCAAGTCAGGGTTCAGTAATATGTGAACCGTGAACTTCCTGATGTTCAAGCTGGTTTTAGAAAAGGCAGAGGACCCAGAGATCTAGTTGGCAACATCCGCTAGATCATGAAAAAAACAAGAGTTCCAGAAAAATACATTTATTTCTACTTGATTGACTATGCCAAAGTCTTTGACTGTGTGGATCACAATAAACTGTGGAAAATTCTGAAAGAGATGGGAATACCAGACCACCCGACCTGCCTCTTGAGAAATCTGTATGCAGGTCAGGAAGCAACAGTTAGAACTCATCATGGAACAACAGACTGGTTCCAAATAGCAAAAGAGTAAGTCAAGGCTGCATATTGTCACCCTGCTTATTTAACTTCTATGCAGTGTGATATCATGAGAAACTCTGGAGTGGAAGAAGCAAAAGCTGGAATCAAGATTGCAGGGAAAATTATCAATAACCTCAGATATGCAGATGATACCACCCTTATGGCAGAAAGTGAAGAGGAGCTAAAAAGCCTCTTGATGCAAGTGAAAGTGGAGAGAGAAAAAGTTGACTTAAAGCTCAACATTCAGAAAATGAAGATCATGCCATCCGGTCCCATGTACTTCATGGCAAATAAATGGGGAAACAGTGGAAGCAGTGTCAGATTTATTTTTGGGGGATGCAAAAGCACTGCAGATGGTGACTGCAGCCATGAAATTAAAAGACACTTACTCCTTGGAAGGAAAGTTATGTCCAACCTAGATAGCATATTCAAAAGCAGAGACATTACTTTGCCAAGAAAGGTCCATCTAGTCAAGGCTATGGTTTTTCCTGTGGTCCTGTATGGATGTGAGAGTGGGACTGTGAAGAAGGCTGACCACTGAAGAATTGATGCTTTTGATCTGTGGTGTTGGAGAAGACTCTTGAGAGTCCCTTGGAAATAGATCCAACAAGTCCATTCTGTAGGAGATGAGTCCTGGGAATTCTTTGGAAGGAATGATGCTGAAGCTGAAACTCCAGTACTTTGGCCACCTCATCCAGAGTTGACTCATTGGAAAAGACTCTGATGCTGGGAGGGATTGGGGGCAGGAGGAAAAGGGGACGACAGAGGATGAGATTGCTGGATGGCGTTACTGACTCGATGAACCTGTCCGAGTAAACTCCGGGAGTTGGTGATGGACAGGGAGGCCTGGCGTACTGCTATTCATGGGGTCACAAAGAGTTGGACATGACTGAGCGACCGAGCTGAATTGACCCTTAGAAAATGGCCAGGTATGGCATGCCAACAAACAAACAAACAAACAAACAACAACAACAACAAAAACGGGCGCAAACCACATGTCAGGAAGGAAACATCAACAGGTAAATACTTAGTCAATGCTTAGAAAAAAGCCTCTGGAAATGTGCCTCATTTGCTCTATTATCAGTGAATTGAAAACTTAAACTGCAAGGCAGTATCACTAATGGGAAACCAAAAAGGCCATTATCCAAAAGTCTACAGACAAGAAAGAGTAGAGCAATGTTAGTAAAGGGGAACCCTGTATGCCATTGGTGGGAGGTAAGGTAAGTGCTCAGAGACTTTATAAGCATGGCTGCCAAAGTACCTAGGAATCACAAAATGATGTAGATGATGTCATATGTCAGCTCCACTTCCAGAGTATTTGAGCAATCAACAGATCGTGAAAAACACACACAACACCACCACTTCCACAAACATACCCTGGATCAGCTGTCACAATGCCCAAGAGATGAAAGGAAAGAGAATCGCTGGCTTCAAATTAAAAGAGAAACATATGGGACATAGAGACACAATAAATATGAGTCTGACATTATGAAAATCCAAAAAAAAAAAAAAAAAAAAGCCATTTGCAGGAATATGCAGAAACCTAGAGCGAATCACAGTAAGTAAAGAAAGGCAGATTAAAGAGATATTACAACATATGCCTTCCAGAAGGGATTAAAAAACATATTGATGGGATGAGTACCCAAGGAAAAGTGAAATGGACTTACACTCCTGGTAAGAAAATTACAGTTGGCAAAGGGTTTTGGTGGGTGAGAGGCCAACAGGTCAAGGCTGGAATAGACTTATACCCACAAATACCTATGCAGTTCATAATCCACATGGACCTCCTGTATCAAGAGATATGTACTCAATAGATTCCAAAAGATACCTCTGACAATAACCAGAGCTAAATTCCTCCAAGTGTCTATGGAAAGGAAGGTGGAACTGTTTCTATGCAACAACTACAACGGTATTAATAGTCTTAAAAAATATATAGCTTCGCTTAAAAAAAAAAAAAAAAAAGATCAAAGAGTAAACAACCAAAACTTTTGGTGACTACCTGTGTCTCATTTTACTCTCATTTACAACCAGACTTGGGAATAACACAGAGGCTGCTGTTACCATGGGTACAAGAGGAGGGAATGAA
Organism: Bos taurus; assembly: GCF_002263795.3. NCBI lineage: Eukaryota > Metazoa > Chordata > Mammalia > Artiodactyla > Bovidae > Bos > Bos taurus. The sequence goes on from NC_082638.1 coordinate 39,817,118, forward strand.
GAAATGCTGTCACCTTGTGGACATTTTCTCTAACAGCAACCTTAAAATGCTTGCTGATGGCCACAATATTCACAAGGGTGCTGAGCTCTAACTGATATCCACCCTTAACAAATTTTCAGGGTTCACAGAGGGGAAAATAAGTAAAGTAAACTTGGGAGAAGCTAACAGGAAGAGGATATGAACAGCTAAACATAATTCCGTGTTTCTTTAAAAAAGCACATGACACATAGGGTGAATTCTAAGAGATACAGACATCTAAACTCTGAGGACATTATCACCTCCGCCTGAGCATGGAAAAGGGCCACTGTCAAATCCTGGACATGGCATCAATGGCAGAGTAGGAGTAGTACAGTGGACGCTTTAAGGTAATGCTTTAATGGACCTGGTAAGAGCCACTATGGACATGACTAGAAAGGTGCACTCCCATGAAAGAAAAATAAATAAATAAAGAGGTCATGACAGCATGGTAAATCAGATCCTCTCCTGCAGTATTTCAGACATGAACAGATTTCAAACACCACACACCCCAAACTAGATCCTGCTGCATCATTCAGAACATCAAAGCAATGAAAGGTAAGACAGTGTACTTGGATAGAGGAATGGATAAAGAAGTGTGATATAGGTCTGGAATGAAGCTTTAATCAGGACTGAAATTTGAAAGTAGGCCCTCTTCACGGATAGAGAGAAATCCAGAGATCATCACACTAAATGAAGGAACATTTCAAGAAATATCATGGGATACATTGGAGTGGTGGGATACAGAAATCCACTGCAGTGTGTGCCCACACAAATGTGATGTGGACACCCAAACTGGCAAGAAACTTATGGTAGCCAAGGACCTTGGTGGATGGAAGGGATAAATCTGGAACTTGGTATTAATTTCTTCCCACAGATACATATTAAATACAAAATCCGTATAAACCTATTGCAGCAAGAGTGGTAGACAAAACAATTTCTAATAATATGTAGGGAAAAGCAAGCACCGCTGAATACATAATGTCATCTCAGTGTTTCAGAACAAGAATCTGTACATGTAAAACCAACTCATCCTTGTCTTCAACTTAAAGAAAATATGAGCACTTACTTCAAAGATCCAAAAGTGAGGATACATCAGGTTTCATGGCATCCTTTGGCTCATTCTGCTCTAATGTACTCCCAGGCCTGACAAAAACTCTCAGACATCACAGGCCATCCTAAAAAGGAGCAAATAATAAAGCCTTGCAGCATAGAGTTTTCTCTGTAACAGCAGCCTTAAAACTATCACTGATGGACATCTGATATACAAAAGGTCCTATTGCTGGACTTGATACGACACCTACCCTTGAACATGACAGTAGTCACTCATCAAAAAAAAAAAAAAAAAAAATAAGTGAAACAGAAATACAGGACACTCCTAAGAAGAAAATATCAACATTTAAATACAGCTCAAACTGCTTGGAAAAAAAAAAAAAAAAACAGACACTTCATATTCCAAAGGCTTCTGAGCTTTAAATATATGTCTTTAGAGGAGAACGTAGACAAAATTCTCTCTGACATACATCAAAGCAGGATCCTCCATGACCCACCTTCCAGAATATTGGAAATAAAAGCAAAAATAAACAAATGGGACCTAATTAAACTTAAAAGCTTCTGTACAACAAAAGAACTATAAGCCAGGTGAAAACGCAGCCTTCAGAATGGGAAAAAAAATAATAGCAAATGAAGCAACTGACAAACTAAACTCAAAAATATACAAGCAACTCCTACAGCTCAATTCCAAAAAATAAATGACCCAATAAAAAAATGGGCCAAAGAACTAAATAGACATATCTCCAAAGACATACAGATGGCTATGAAACACATGAAAAGATGCTCAGCATCACTCATTATCGGATAAATGCAAATCAAAACCACAATGAGGTACCACTTCACACCAGTCAGAATGGCTGCGATCCAAACGTCTACAAGTAGTAAATGCTTGAGAGGATGTGGAGAAAAGGGAACCCTTTTACACTGTTGGTGGGAATGTAAACTAGTACGGCCACTATGGAAAACACTGTGGAGATTCCTTAAAAAAAAAAAAAAAACTAGAAATAGGACTGCCATATGGCCTAGCAATCCCGCTGCTGGGCATACACACTGAGGAAACCAGAAGGGAAAGAGACACGTGTACTCCAATGTTCATCGCAGCACAGTTTCTCATATCCAGGACATGGAAGCAACATAGATGTCCACCAACAGATGAATGGATAAGAAAGCTGTGGCATATATACACAATGGAGTATTACTCAGCCATTAAAAAGAATACATCTGAAGCAGTTCTAATGAGGTGAATGAAAGTGGAGCCTATTATGCAGAATGAAGTAAGCCAGAAAGAAAAACACCAATACAGTATACTAACACATATATATATGGAATTTAGAAAGATGGTAATGACAACCCTGTATGCGAGATAGGTAAAGAGACACAGATGTATGGAACAATCTTTTGGACCCTGTGGGAGAGGGAGTGGGGGATGATTTGCGAGAATGGCATTAAAACATGTATAATATCATATTAGAAATGAATCGCCAGTCCAGGTTCCATGCAGGATAAGAGAAGCTTGGGGCTGGTGCACTGAGATGACCCAGAAGGATGGTATGGCTAAGGAGGTAGGAGGGGGTTCAGGATGGGGAAAATGTGTACACCTGTGGTGGATGCATGTTGATGTATGGCGAACAACTACAATAGTGTAAAGTAAAAAATAATAAGAATAAAATAAATAAATACATAAATACAGAAATGAAAACAAAAAACCAAAATTGCTAACTCTTTTGTGTGGATGAAAAATGTCAAACAGCACACCATATCTGGAAGAAAATACCAACAGGTAAATACAGTTCTCAGTATTTATTTAAAAGCACATAAAATACACTCATTATAGTGAATTACTAAGAACTCTTTTAGCTTCACCTTTTTGTGATCCCGGAGACCATAGCCCAACAAGTTCCTCTGTCCTTGCAATTTTCCAGGCAAGAATTCTGGAGTGAGTTGCCATTTCCTCCTCCAGGGGATCTTCCCAAATCACATCTCCTTTGACTCCTGCCTTTGCTGAAAGATTCTTAACAACAGTGCCACCTGAGAAGCCCAGTGTATTACATAGATAATCCAACTATGCTAATGAGTTATCACCTCTGAGTAGTGAAAAAGTACCAAATACTATACAGAGAAGACATGGTAGAGAAACATTGTTAAAGGGGAATCTTTATGGTACTAGTGAGATATATTTGGTAGGAGTCATTATGAATGTCACTACTAAGTGCCCTTTATTTTTTTTTAATTTAATTTTATTTTTCAATTTTACAATATTGTACTGGTTTTGCCAAATATTGAAATGAATTTGCCACAGGTATATATATGTGTTCCCCATCCTGAACCCTCCTCCCTCCTCCCTCCTCCCTCCCCATACCACCCCTCTGGGTCGTCCCAGTGCACTATCCCCAAGCATCCAGTATTGTGCATCGAACCTGGACTGGTAACTCATTTCATACATTATATTTTACATGTTTCAATGCCAGTCTCGCAAATCTTCCCACCCTCACCCTCTCCCACAGAATCCAGAAGACTGTTCTATACATCTGTGTCTCTTTTGCTGTCTCCTATACAGGGTTACTGTTAACATCTTTCTAAATTCCTTATATATGCATTAGTAAACTGTATTGGTGTTTTTCTTTCTGACATACTTCACTCTGTATAATAGGCTCCAGTTTCAACCACCTCATTAGAACTGAATCAAATGTATGATTTTTAATGGCTGAGTAATACTCCATTTTGTATATGTGCCACAGCTTTCTTATCCATTCATCTGCTGATGGACATCTAGGTTGTTTCCATGTCCTGGCTATTATAAACACTCCTGCTATGAACATTGAGGTACACGTTCCTCTTTCCCTTCTGGTTTCCTCAGTGTGTATGGTGAGCAGTGGGATTGCTGGATCATAAGACAGTTCTATTTCCAGTTTTTTAAGGAATCTCCACACTGTTCTCCATAGTGGCTGTACTAGTTTGCATTCCCACCAACAGTGTAAGAGGGTTCCCTTTTCTCCACACCCTCTCCAGCATTTATTTCTTGTAGGTGTTTGGATCGCAGCCATTCTGACTGGTGTGAAATGGAACCTCATAGTGGTTTTGATTTGCATTTCTCTGATAATGAGTGATGTTGAGCATCTTTTCATGTGTTTGTTAGCCATCTGTATGTCTTCTTTGGAGAAATGTCTATTTAGTTCTTTGGCCCATGTTTTTATTGGGTCATTTATTTTTCTGGAATTGAGCTGTAGGAATTGCTTGTATATTTTTGAGATTAGTTGTTTGTCAGTTGCTTCATTTGCTATTATTTTCTCCCATTCTGAAGGCTGTCTTTTCACTTTGCTTATAGTTTCCTTTGTTGTGCAGAAGCTTTAGAATTTAATTAGGTCACATTTGTTTATTTTTGCTTTTATTTCCAATATTCAGGGAGCTGGGTCATAGAGGATCCTGCTGTGATGTATGTCGGAGAGTGTTTTGCCTATGTTCGCCTCTAGGAGTTTTATAGTTTCTGGTGTTACATTTAGATCTTTAATCCATTTTGAGTTTATTTTTGTGTATGGTGTTAGAAAGTGTTCTAGTTTCATAGTTTTACAAGTGGTTTACCAGTTTTCCGAGCAGCACTTGTTAAAGAGATTCTCCTTAATCCATTGTATATTCTTGCCTCCTTTGTCAAAGATAAGGTGTCCATATGTGCGTGGATTTATCTCTGGGCTTTCTATTTTGTTCCATTGATCTATAATTCTGTCTTTGTGCCAGTACCATACTGTCTTGATGAGTGTGGCTTTGTAATAGAGACTGAAGTCAGGTAGGTTGATTCCTCCAGTTCCATTCTCTTTCTCAAGATAGCTTTGGCTATTCGAGGTTTTTTTTTTTTTTTTTTTGCATTTCCATACAAATTGTGAAATTATTTGTTCTAGCTCTGTGCAGAATACGGTTGGTAGCTTGATAGGGATTGCATTGAATCTATAAATTGCTTTGGGTAGTATAGTCATTTTCACTATATTGATTCTTCCAATCCATGAACATGGTATATTCCCCCATCTATTAGTGTCCCCTTTGATTTCCTTCACCAATGTTTTATAGTTTTCTATATATAGGTCTTTAGTTTATTTAGCTAGATATATTCCTAAGTATTTTATTCTTTCCGTTGCAATGGTAAATGGAATTTTTTCCTTAATTTCTCTTTCTGTTTTCTCATTATTAGTGTATAGGAATGCAAGGGATTTCTGTGTGTTGATTTTATATCCTGCAACTTTACTGTAATCATTGATTAGTTCTAGTAATTTTCTGGTGGAGTCTTTAGAGTTTTCTATGTAGAAGATCATGTCATCTGCAAATAGTGAAGAGTTTTACCTCTTCTTTTCCATTTGGATTCCTTTTATTTCTTTTTCTCCTCTGATTGCTGTGGCCAAAAATTCCAAAACTCTGTTGATTATTAATGGTGAAAGTGGGCCCCCTTGTCTTGTTCCTGACTTTAGAGGAAATGCTTTCACTTTTCACCATTGAGGATAATGTTTGCTGAAGCGTTTGTCTTATATAGCTTTTATTATGTTGAGGTATGTTCCTTCTATTCTTGCTTTCTGGAGAGTTTTTATCATAAATGGATGTTGAATTTTGTCAAAGGCTTTCTCTGCATCTTTTGAGATAATCATATGGTTTTTGTTTTTCAATTTGTTAATGTGGTGTATTATATTGATTGATTTGAGGATATTGAAGAATCCTTGCATCCCTGGGATAAAGCCCACTTGGTCATGATGTATGATCTTTTTAATGTGTTGTTGGATTCTGATTGCTGGAATTTGTCTTTTCAAGAATACGAGAGACTGAGCATATGACCTGGCAGCTCCACTCCTAAGAGTATGTATTAAAACAAAACAAAACAGATTTTGAAAAAAAACATGTAACTCAACCATGTACTGCAGGGAGATCAACAACATCCTATAATGGCACCACACTCCGGTACTCTTGCCTGGAAAATCCCATGGACGGAGGAGCCTGGTAGGCTGCAGGGCATGGAGTCGCGAAGAGTCAGACAGGACTGAGCGACTTCCTTTTCACTTTCTACTTTCATGCATTGGAGAGGAAATGGGAACCCACTCCAGCGTTCTTGCCTGGAGAATCCCAGGGATGGGGGAGCCTGGTGGGCTGCCGTCTTGGGGTCTCACAGAGTTGGACACAATGAAGCTGCTTAGCAGCAGCATGAGCATGCATGAAAAATCAGGCTTCCCTTGTGGCTCAGCTGGTAAAGAATCCAGCTACAAAGCAGGAGACATGGTTTCGACCCCTGTGTGGGAAGATCCCCTGGAGAAGGAAAAGGCTACCTACTCCAGTATTCTGGCCATGGGCTGTATAATCCATGTGGTCGCAAAGAGTCGGACATGACTGAGTGACTTTCACTACCACTACTATACCTGAAAATCAAGAAACTGATGCAGCCACTATTGAAAACAGTAAGCAGGTCTTTTATAATAATTATAATTATTTTTCCTTAAGGGTAATTGCTTTTCAGAGTTTTGTTGCTTTCTTTCAAACCTCAACATGAATCAGCCATATGTATACATATATTCCTTCCTTTTGAACTACCTGCCCATTATCTCCTTCCTTGGTATAGAGTTTTTTAATACTCTAAAAATACAGTTACTATATGATCCAACAATAACACTTCTGGGCATATATCCATTAAGATGAAAACTCCTATCAGAAAAGTGATATGCACAACAGTGTTTATAGTAGCACAATGTACAGTAGCAAAGACATGCAAACGACCTTAAGGCATTTAAATATGTGAGTGGATAAAGACAGATATATTATGCATACAATGGAATATTATCCATAAGAAAGAACGAAATAATGCTATTTTTTCCAACATGGATGGACCTAGAGATGATCATACTAAATAAGTCAGAGAAAGACAAGAGGAGCTTAGGTGGGTTCAGCTCACCTTGACACATCCTTTGGACCTCAGTTGATGGGAGATCTTCATCTTTTCGTCCTGGGTATCTAGACTCAGCTGTTCCAAGAATGATGCTAAAACTGAAACTCCAGTGCTCTAGAGCCTTCCCAGTCACCTTAGTAATTTTGAAGACTTGCAGTGGTCGACTTCAGAGCCCCTGAGTACCCCTATATATACCCTTCCCCAGGTGGCCACACCCTTACACTTTATGAGGTCAGCAAGCCACTTGCACAGCCAATGGAGGCCCTGGTGAGCCTTGACCTCACAAAGCCTCATCCTGACACCTCTAGGGGAGTATGGGGAGCAAGTCAGAAAGCGTTGACCTCTCCCGATTCTTTTAACCACACCCTCTAGCTTCCTAGAGTTTTGGGCCACCTTTAAAATTTCTTATTTTACATGTTCTTTGTCCAGAAGCTTAAAAGGGAAAATTTACATAACTTTTTTTGTAGTAAAACTCCTGCATGACTGAATAGAAAATAAACACGGAATTATAAAATGACAATTGAGAAATATTTGGAAGACAGCTGACAAATGACTCATTTACCTCATTTATGCAGAGTCCAAACTTAAAATAAGAAAAGATGAAAAACCCAATAGAAGAGAATTGTGAAATAAACAATAATTAAAAAAAAAAAAAACATACAAATTACCCTCCCCCGAAAAAAGGAAAATTACCAAAAATCAGGAAGAAATGTCATACCTACCTGGTAATAAAATAAATGCAAACGAAAACAATAATGGATTATGATTTCTCACCATGAAAACTGCCAAAGTTCAATGACAAAGTTGAAATATACCAAATTTTTCCTCCAAATGGACGATGACAAATTGGAAAAGGAGTGTTTCAGCAGTGTTGTGAGCGCATAGTGTGACGCAACTTTCTGAAGGACAATATGACATTATCTAGTAAATTTATAAATACATAGAGCCACTTGGCAAGACCCTGTTTGGAATGTCCATTTCAGAAATATTTCTGCAATTTCACCTAGATTATATATCTAATGCTCATTGAAAAAATAATTTTTTCCCCCATCATCCTAGATAATTTCTTTGGTATACTTCCCCACACTGTCTTTCCCCATGCAACCCCTGTTCTCAGTTCTGTTATTGTAGATTACATCTGCTTCTTTTAGAACATCCTTTAAATGGAGCCTAGAGTATGTACACATATACACATGTAGTTGCTTAACAATGTTGTGTTACATTCTGCCGTACACAAATCACACTAGGTGTACAAGTGTATAAACATAACCTCTTTCATTTAATTTTCTTCTAAATTTAGGTCATCACAGAGCATGGAGGGCAGTTCCCTGTGCTACACAGATAGTTCCCATTAGTTATCAAGGCATTATTTTCAAAAATATGCAAATGGCTACGTAGCCCAGTATCAAAAACAAACAAACAAACAAAAAACACCTTCGTAACAAAACAGGCAGATCTAAATAGTCATTTCCCAAAAGAAATCATACAGATGATGAAAAAACACTTGAAAAGAGGCTACGTTCAGGTTAGACACTCAGTCGGGTCTGACTCTTTGCGACCCTATGGACTTCAGTACTCCAGGCCTCGCTGTCCATCACCAACTCCCGGAGTCTTCCAAACTTAGGTCCATTGAGGCAGTGAAGCCATTCAACTATCTCATCCACTGTCGTCCCCTTCTCTGTCTGCCCTCCATCTTTCCCAGCATCAGGGTCTTTTCAAATGAGTCAGCTCTTCACATCAGGTGGCCAAAATATTGGAGTTTCAGCTTAAACATCAATCCTTCCAATGAACGCCAGGACTGATCTCCTTTATAATGGACTGATTGGAACTCTCTGGAGCCCATGGGACTCTCAAGAGTCTTCTCCAACACCACAGTTCAAAATTATCACTTCTTCAGTGCTCAGCTTTCTTTACAGTTAAACTCTCACATCCATACAGGACTACTAGAAAAAAACATAGCCTTGACTAGATGGACCATCGTTGGCATAGTAATGTCTCTGCTTTTTAATAAGTTGTCTAGGTTGATCATAACTTTCCTTTCAAGGAGTAAGTGTCTTTTAATTTCATGGTTTCAGTCATCACCTGCAGTGATTTTCAAGCCCCCCAAAATAAAGTCAGCCACTGTTTCTGCCATTTCCCCATCTATTTGCCATAAAGTGATGAGACCATGATCTTCATTGTCTGAATGTTGAGCTTTAAGCCAACTTTTTCTCTCTTCTTCCACTTTCATCCAGAAGCTCTTTAATTCTTCTTCACTTTCTGCCTGCAGAAAGGGTGGTGTCGCCTGCATATGTGAGGTTATTGATATTTCTCCCAGCAAACTTGATTCCAGCTTGTGCTTCCTCCAGCACAGGGTTTCTCATGATGTACTCCACATATGAGTTAAATAAACACGACAACAATATACAACCTTGATGTGCTCCTTTCCCACTTTGGAACCAGTTTGCTGTTTCATGTCCAGTTTTCACTCTTGCTTCTTGACCTGCATACAGATTTGTCAAGAGGCAGGTTAGGTAGTCTGGTATTTCCATCTCTTTGAGAATTTCCTACAGTTTATTGTTATTCACACACTCAAAGGCTGTGGCATAGTCAATAAAGAATAAATAGATGTTTTTCTGGAATTCTCTTGCTTTTTCACGATCTGACAGATGTTGGCAATTTGATCTCTTGTTCCTCTGCCTTTGTTGAAACCTCCTTGAACATCTGGAAGTTCATGGTTCACGTATAGCTGAAGCCTGGCTTGGAGAATTTTGAGCACTACTTTACTAGTGTGTGAGATGAGTGTAATTGTTCTGTAATTTGAGCGTTCTTTGACATTGCCTTTCTTTAGGATTGGAAGGAAAACTAATGTTTTCCAGTCCTGTGGCCACTGATGAGTTTTCCAGATTTACTGGCATATTGAGTGCAGAACTTTCCAGCAGCATCTTTGAGAATTTGAAATAGCTCAACTGGAATTCCATCACCTCCACTAGCTTTGTTTGTAGTGTGGCTTCCAAAGGCCCACTGGACTTCATATTCCTGGATGTCTGTCTCTAGGTGAGTGATCAGACCATTGTGATTAAATGGGTCTTGAAGATATTTTTGGTACAGTTCTCCTCTTAGTGTTTTCTGCTTCTGTTAGGTCCATATCATTTCTGTCGTTTATTGAGCCCATCTTTGCATGAAATGTTCCCTTGGTATCTCTAATTTTCTTGAAGAGATCTCTAGTCTTTTCCATTCTTTATTTCCTTCTATTTCTTTGCACTGATCACTGAGGAAGGCTTTCTTATCTCTACTTGCTATTCTTTGGAACTCTGCATTCAAATGGATATAGCTTTTCCTTCTTCCTTTGCTTTTGGCTTCTCTTCTTTTCACAGCTATTTGTAAGGCCTTCTCAGACAGCCATTTTACTTCTTTGCATTTCTTTTTCTTGTCTTGGGGATGGTCTTGGTTCCTGTCTCCTGTACAGTGTCATGAACCTCCATCCATAGTTCATCATCACTATTCATTAGAGAAATACAAATCAAAACTACAATGTGGTATTCCTTCACACCAGGCTGAATAGATAGCAACTAAAATTCTACAAGCAATAATTCCTGGAGAGAATGTGGGAAAAAAGGGAACAATCTTGCACTGTTAGTGGGCATGTAAATTGGTACTGCTACTATGGTGAAGAGTATTGCTGCTCCTTTAAAAACTAAAACATATAATCACCTTATGACCTACTCCTGGACATTTTTTCTGGAAAAAACCTTAAAACCAAAAGATTGATGCACCCTAATGTTCATTACAGTATTATTTCCTGGAGGCACGACATGCAACATTTTTTAATTATAGAAAAAACGGAAAAAAGGAAAAAAAGAATAAAAAAAGTATAAAGCAAGCAGTCTCTAAAGATGTGGTCAAATTACTCAGTCTTTGTAAAAGGAAAATCTTCAGTATAAGTAAACAAAGCAAGAACCACATATCAGAACCAAGTTATATGTTAAAATTCAAATAACAGAAAGTATTTTATAGTGAAAGAACTAACACACCCTGATATTTTATCTCTCCAGCTCAGGAACTCAGAATTACTTTTTTTTGTTTTCAAATAAATTTTATTTTATTTTACAATATTGTATTAGTTTTGCCAAATATCAAAATGAATCCGCCACAAGTATACCTGTGTTCCCCATCCTGAACCCTCCTCCCTCCTCCCTCCCCATACCCTCCCTCTGGGTTGTCCCAGTGCACCAGACCCAAGCATCCAGTATCATGCACTGAACCTGGACTAGCAACTCATTTCATACATGATATTATACATGTTTCAATGCCAGTCTCCCAAATCTTCCCACCCTCTCCCTCTCCCACAGAGTCCATAAGACTGATCTATACATCAGTGTCTCTTTTGCTGTCTCGTACACAGGGTTATTGTTACCATGTTTCTAAATTCCATATATGTGTGTTAGTATACTGTATTGGTGTTTTTCTTTCTGGCTTACTTCACTCTGTATAATAGGTTCCAGTTTCATCCATCTCATTAGAACTGATTCAAATGTATTCTTTTTAATGGCTCAGTAATACTCCATTGTGTATATGTACCACAGCTTTCTTATCCATTCATCTGCTGATGGGCATCTAGGTTGCTTCCATGTCCTGGCTATTATAAACAGTGCTGCGATGAACATTGGGGTACATGTGTCTCTTTCCCTCTGGTTTCCTCAGTGTGTATGCTGAGCAGTGGGTTTGCTGGATCATAAGGCAGTTCTATTTCCAGTTGTTTAAGGAATATCCACACTGTTTTCCATAGTGGCTGTACTAGTTTGCATTCCAACCAACAGTGTAAGAGGGTTCCCTTTTCTCCACACCGTCTCCAGCATTTATTGCTTGTAGACTTTTGGATCACAGCCATTCTGAGTGGTGTGAAATGGTACCTCAGAGTGGTTTTGATTTGCATTTGTCTGATAATGAGTGATGTTGAGCATCTTTTCATGTGTTTGTTAGCCATCTGTATGTATTCTTTGGAGAAATGTCTATTTAAGGAACTCAGAATTCTGAGCGAGTAGTAAATGAGATCATGGGCGATTTCTTTCTTTCTTTCTTTTTTTTCTAGGAAAGTAACATTTTCTGTTATGATCATGTATGAATTTTTTAATAAAGTTATAAAGTATATTTTTTAATATGTGAATAATGCATCTGGATTTTATAAATTTCATTCATAAGCATTCTTCTATTTCTCCATGAGATGGCAGTATAACCACAGTAAATATTTCTTCATACACATTTATATATATGAGTGAATACATTCGGATTTTATAAATTACATTCATTATCATTTTTCTATTTCTGCTTGAGAGGGCATCATATGCATCCGTTCAGTTCAGTTCAGTCGTTCAGTGGTGTCCGACTCTTTGGAACCCATGAATCGCAGCACGCCAGTCCTCCCTGTCCATCACCAACTCCCAGAGTTCGCTCAGACCCACGTCCATTGAGTCAGTGATGCCATTCAACCATCTCATCCTCTGTCGTCCCCTTCTCCTCCTGCCTCCCATCCCTCCCAGCATCAGAGTCTTTTCCAATGAGTCAATTCTTTGCATGAGGTGGCCAAAGTACTGGAGTTTCAGTTTTCGCATCATTTCTTCCAAAGTAATCCCAGGGCTGGTCTCTTTCAGAATGGACTGTTTGGATCTCCTTGCAGTTCAAGGGACTCTCAAGAGTCTTCTCCAACACCAGAGTTCAAAAGCATCAATTCTTCGGCGCTCAGCTTTCTTCACAGTCCAACTCTCACATCCATACTTGACCACTGGAAAAACCATAGTCTTGACTAGATGGATTTTTGGTGGCAAAGTAATGTTTCTGCTTTTCAATATGCTATCTAGATTTGGTCATAACTTTTCTTCCAAGGAGTAAGCGTCTTTTAATTTCTTGGCTGCAGTCATCATTTGCAGTGATTTTGGAGCCACCAAAAATAAAGTCTGACACTGTTTCCACTGTTTCCCCATCTATTTCCCATGAAGTGATGGGACCGAATGACATGATCTTCATTTTCTGAATGTTGAGTTTTAAGCCAACTTTTTCCCTCTCCTCTGTCACCTTCATCAAGAGCATAGTAAACATTTATTCATACGCACATATACATATAAGAGTATACATCAACATTTTATGAATTACATTCATAAGTATTCTATGTCGAAACATAAGCACAATGAATATTTTTTCATACCCACATATACTCTGGAGAGTCTCTTGGATTGCAAGGAAATCAATTCAGTCAATCCTTAAGGGTATTACTGTTGGATATACACTGGAAGGACTGATGCTGAAACGTCAATACTTTGGCTACCTTATCTGAAGAACTGACTCATTGGAAAGGCCCCTGATGCTGAGAAAGATTGAAAGCAAGAGGAGAAGCAGACAACAGAGGATGAGATCATTGGTTCACATCACCCACTCGGTGCATCTGAGTTTAAGCAGGCTTGGGTAGTAGGTAATTGGACAGGGAAGCATGGCATGCCACAGTTCATGGAGTCGAAAAGAGTTGGACTCGACTGGGCAAATTAAGTGAAGTGACAGATACATATAAAATCCTTATACAGACTCAAAATGGACATACTATACCAAGAGTGATTTATAAGCACTTTTTAATAATATATTTTAGAAAATAACCATAGATGAATAGCTCTATGTATGGTTAAAAAGATACAGGAATATGTACAGTTACAACAATAAGGCCATTTGAGTCAACATGCAAGGTCTGAGAGCTGATCATACTAAATGAAGTGAGGCACACAGGGAAACATATATACCAAATAATATCATAATATCCAAATGTGGAATCTAAGATATGACACAAATGAACATATGTATGAATCAGAAAGACACTCATAGACATAGAGAATAGACTTACAGCTTCAGGGCAGAGAGAATTGGGGGAGAAATGGAGTAAGAGACTCGGGTTAAGAGATAGAAAACAAATTATATGGAATGGATTGACAAATTCCTACTCTAGAGCACAGAGGACTACATTCAGTATCCAATTATAAATCATAATGAAATGTGATTTAAAAAGGCATATATATATATATATATATATATATATATATATGTATGTATATAAATCATATATATATAAATTATATATATATGTCTTCCCTGGCAGTCCAGAGGTTAAGACTGCAGATTTCCACTGCAAGGGATGCAGGTTCAAACCCTGGTCAGGGAACTAATTCCACTTGCTGCACAGTTAAGCCAAAAAAAAAAAAAAAACAAGAGAGAGAGATTAAATAAAAGAATGCGTGTGTGTGTATATATATATATGTATCTCCACACTCAACGTATACATATGTAAATATATGTCTATAACTGAATCACTTTGCTGTAAAGCAGAAATTAACACAAAATTATAAATGGACTATACTTCAGTTCAAAAGTAGCATGACTGAGGAAAGAAAAGATTGCTATATTTCATTGTGTGTAAAGTTAGTATCCAAAGAAAATTGCTGTATACAAACACGGCTGACTACTTAATGGCAGGCTTGCTGAGATACTTAAGGAGACACATATTGAAATGCACCAAGGAAAAAGATTGATTGTTGATTGGAAAGAGGGATGGACAAATGGATAGATAGGTGACAAAGAAAGTATGATAAATCGGTTACAAAACCAGGCTTCTATGTATGCTGTGTAAAAGAGACACACCTGAAACCAAGGGGCATATACAGAGTGAAAGTGAAGGGCTGAGAAAAGGTATTTCATGCAAAATGTGAGCAACAGGAATCAGGAGTAGCAATACTCATATCAGACAAAATAGACTTTGAAATAAAGGGTGTGGAAAGAGACAAAAAAAGGCCACTACATAATGGTCAAAGGATCAATCCAAGAAGAAGATATAACAATTATAAATATATATGCACCCAACATAGGAGCACTCAATACGTAAGGCAAATGCTAACAAGTATGAAAGGGGAAATTAAAAACAACACAATAATAGTGGGAGACCTTAAGACCCTACACACACCTATGGATAGATCAACCAAACAGAAAATTAGCAAGGAAACACAAACTTTAAGTGATACAATGGATCAGTTAGACCTAATTGATTTCAAAAGAACGTTTCACGCCAAAGCAATGAATTTCACCTTTTTCTCAAGTGCACATGGAACATTCTCCAGGATAGATCACATACTGGGCCACAAATCTAGCCTTGGTAAACTGAAAACAAAAATCAAAATCATTTCAAGCATCTCTTCTGATCACAAAGCAGTAAGATTGAATGTCAACTACAGGGGGAAAGAAACCATGACAAATAGAAACATATGGAGGGTAAACAACGTGCTTCTGAATGACCGACATATAACAGAAGAAATCAGAAATGAAATGCAAATATGCATAGAAACAAATGAAAATGAAAACACAACACATACAAATAGCTGTGAAAAGAAGAGAAGAGAAAAGCAAAGGAGAAAAGGAAAGATATAAACATCTGAATGCAGAGTTCCAAAGAAAAGCAAGAAGAGAAAAGAAAGCCTTTTTTCAGCGATCAATGCAAAGAAATAGAGGAAAATAACAGAATGGGAAAGACTAGGGATTTCTTCAAGAAAATAAGAGATACCAAAGGAACATTTCATGCAAACATTGGCTCGATAAAGGACACAAATGGTATGGACCTAACAGAAGCACAAGATATTAAGAAGAGATAGCAAGAATACACAGAAGAACTGTACAAAAAAGATCTTCATGACCCAGATAATCACGATGGTATGATCACTGACCTAGAGCCAGACACCCTGGAATGTGAAGTCAAGTGGGCTTTAGAAAGCATCACTACGAACAAAGAGAGTGGAGGTGATGGAATTCCAGTTGAGCTATTCCAAATCCTGAAAGATGATGCTGTGAAAGTGCTGCAGTCAATATGCCAGCAAATTTGGAAAACTCAGCAGTGGCCACAGGACTGGAAAAGGTGAGTTTTCATTCCAATCTGAAAGAAAGGCAATGCCAAGGAATGCTCAAACTACAGCAAAATTGCTTTCATCTCACACGCTAGTAAAATAATGCTCAAAATTCTCCAAGCCAGGCTTCAGTAATATGGGAACCATGAACATCCTGATGTTCAAGCTGGTTTTAGAAAAGGCAGAGGAACCAGAGACCAAATTGCCAACATCTGCTGGATCATGGAAAAAGCAAGAGAGTTCCAGAAAAACCTCTATTTCTGCTTTATTGACTATGCCAAAGCCTTTGACTGTGTGGATCACAATAAACTGTGGAAAATTCTGAGAGAGATGGGAATCCCAGACCACCTGATCTGCCTGTTGAGAAATTTGTATGCAGGTCAGGAAGCAACAGCTGGATCTGGACATGGAACAACTGACTGATTTTAAATAGAAAAAGGAAAAAAATAAATAGAAAAAGGAGAACGTCAAGGCTTTATATTGTCACCCTGTTTATTTAACTTCTATGCAGAGTAAATCATGAGAAACGATGGACTGGAAGAAACACAAGCTGGAATCAAGATTGCCGGGAGAAATATCAATAACCTCAGATATGCAGATGACACCACCCTTACGGCAGAAAGTGAAGAGGAACTCAAAAGCCTCTTGATGAAAGTGAAAGTGGAGAGTGAAAAGGTTGGCTTAAAGCTCAACATTCAGAAAACGAAGATCATGGCATCCGGTCCCATCACGTCATGGGAAATAGATAGGGAAACAGTGGAAACAATGTCAGACTTTATTTTTTGGGCTCCAAAATCACTGCAGATGGTTACTGCAGCCATCAAATTAAAAGACACTTACTCCTTGAAAGGAAAGTTATGACTAACCTAGAGAGCATATTCAAAAGCAGAGACATTCCTTTACCAAAAACATTCGTCTAGTCAAGGCTATGGTTTTTCCTGTGGTCATGTATGGATGTGAGAGTTGGACTGTGAAGAAGCCTGAGTGCCGAAGAATTGATGCTTTTGAACTGTGGTGTTGGAGAAGACTCTTGAGAGTCCCTTGGACTGCAAGGAAATCCAACCAGTGCATTCTGAAAGAGATCAGCCCTTGGATTTCTTTGGAAGGAATGATGCTAAAGCTGAAGCTCAAGTACTTTGGCCACCTCATGCGAAGACTTGACTCATTGGAAAAGTCTCTGATACTGGGAGGGATTGGGGGCAGGAGGAGAAGGGGAAGACATAGGATGAGATGGCTGGATGGCATCACTGACTCCTTGGGCGTGAGTCTCAGTGAAATCCGGGAGTTGGTGATGGACAGGAAGACCTGGCATGCTGCGATTCATAGGGTCGCAAAGAGTTGGACATGTCTCAGCGACTGATCTGATCTGATCTGATCTGAAGGGAAAGGTTCATAGAAATACAAACTTACCCTAAGAAACAAGAGAAACCTCAAATAAATGACCTAACTTTACACCCAAATCAACTAGAAAAAGAAGAAGTGAAGAATCCCAGGGTTAGAAGAAGGAAAATGTAATAATAACAATTAGGTGGTATACTCGTTTTCACTATATTGATTCTTCCAATCCATGAACATGTTATATTTCTCCATCTATTAGTGTCCACTTTGATATGTTTCACCAGTGTTTTATAGTTTTCTATGTATAGGTCTTTAGTTTCTCTAGGTAGATACATTCCTAAGTATTTTATTCTTTCCATTGCAATGGTGAATGGAATTGTTTCCTTAATTTCTCTTTCTGTTTTCTCATTATTAGTGTATAGGAATGCAAGGGATTTCTGTGTGTTGATTTTATATCCTGCAACTTTACTGTAATCATTGATTAGTTCTAGTAATTTTCTGGTGGAGTCTTTAGAGTTTTCTATGTAGAGGATCATGTCATCTGCAAATAGTGAGAGTGTTACTTCTTCTTTTTAATTTGGATTCCTTTTATTTCTTTTTCTGCTGTGATTGCTGTGGCCAAAACTTGAAAAACTATGTTGAATAGTAATGGTGAAAGGGGGCACCCTTGTCTTGTTCCTGACTTTAGAGGAAATGCTTTCAATTTTTCACCATTGAGGATAATGTTTGCTGTGGTTTTGTCATATATAGCTTTTATTATGTTGAGGTATATTCCTTCTATTCCTTCTTTCTGGAGAGTTTTTATCATAAATGGATGTTGAATTTTGTCAAAGGCTTTCTCTGCATCTTTTGAGATAATCATATGGTTTTTATTTTTCAATTTGTTAATGTGGTGTATTATATTGATTGATTTGAGGATATTGAAGAATCCTTGCATCCCTGGGATAAAGCCCACTTGGTCATGGTGTATGATCTTTTTAATGTGTTGTTGGATTCTGATTGCTAGAATTTTGTTAAGGATTTTTGCATCTATGTTCATCAGTGATATTGGCCTGTAGTTTTCTTTTTTTGTGGGATCTTTGTCAGGTTTTGGTATTAGGGTGATGGTGGCCTCATAGAATGAGTTTGGAAGTTTACCTCCCTCTACAACTACCCAAAGCAACTTATAGATTCAATGCAATCCCTATGAAGCTACCAACGGTATTCTTCACAGAGCTAGATAAATAATTAAACAATTTGTATGGAAATACAAAAAAAAAAAAAAAAAAAAACTCAAGTACCCAAAGCTATCTTGAGAAAGAAGAATGGAACTGGAGGAATCAACCTACCTGACTTCAGGCTCTACTACAAAGCCACAGTTATCAAGACAGTATGGTTCTGGCACAAAGACAGAAATATAGATCAATGGAACAAAATAGAAAGCCCAGAGATAAATCCATGCATATATGGACACCGTATCTTTGACATAGGAGTCTATAATATATAACGGATTAAAGACAATCTCTTTAACAAGTGGTGCTGGGAAATCTGGTCAACCACTTGTAAAAGAATGAAACTAGAACACTTCTAACACCATACACAAAAATAAACTCAAAATGGATTATAGATCTAAACATAAGACCAGAAACTATAAAACTCCTAGAGGAGAACGTAGGCAAAACACTCTCTGACATACATCACAGCAGGATCCTCTATGACCCACCTTCCAGAATATTGGAAATAAAAGCAAAAATAAACAAATGGGACCTAACTAAACTTAAAAGCTTCTGCACATCAAAGAAAACTATTAGCAAGGTGAAAAGGCAGCCTTCAGAATGGCAGAAAATAATAGCAAATGAAGCAACTGACAAACAACTAATCTCAAAAATATACAGCAACTCTTACAGCTCAACTCCAGAAAAATAAATGACCCAATCAAAAAATGGGCCAAAGAACTAAATAGACATTTCTCCAAAGAAGACATACAGATGGCTAACAAACACATGAAAAGATGCTCAACATCACTCATTATCAGAGAAATGCAAATCAAAACAACTATGACGTACCATTTCACACGACTCACAATGGCTGTGATCCAAAAGTTTACAAGCAATAAATGCTGGAGAGGGTGTGGAGAAAAGGGAACCCTCTTACACTGTTGCTGGGAATGCAAACTAGTACAGCCACTATGGAGAACAGTGTGGAGATTCCTTAAACAACTGGAAATAGAACTGTCTTATGATCCAGCAATCCCACTGCTAGGCATACACACCGAGGAAACCAGAATTGAAAGAGACACATGTACCCCAATGTTCATAGCAACACTGTTTATAATAACCAGGACATGGAAGCAACCTAGATGCCCATCAGCAGATGAATGGATAAGAAAGCTGTGGTACATATACACAATGGAGCATTACTCAGCCATTAAAAAGAATAAATTTGAATCAGTTTTAATGAGGTGGATGAAACTGGAGCCTATTATACAGAGTGAAGTAAGCCAGAAAGAAAAACACCAATACAGTGTACTAAAGCATATATATGAAATTTAGAAAGATGCTAACAATAACCCTGTGTATGAGACAGCAAAAGAGACACTAATATATAGAATAGTCTCATGGACTCTGTTTCAGAGAGAGAGGGTGGGAAGATTTGGGAGAATGGCATTGAAACATGTATAATATCATGTATGAAATGAGTTGCCAGTCCAGGTTCGATGCACGATACTGGATGCTTTGGGCTAGTGCACTGGGATGACCCAGAGGGATGGTATCGGGAGGGAGGAGCGAGGAGGGTTCAGGATGGGAAACACAGGTATACCTGTGGCGGATTCATTTTGATATTTGGCAAAACTAATACAATTTGTAAAGTTTAAAATAAAATAAAATTAAAAAAAAAACAATTAGGGCAGAAATACATGAAAAAAAGCAAAGGAAACTATAGCAAAACTCAGCAAAATAAACGCTGGTTCTTTGAGAAGATAAATAAAATAGACAATCCATTAGCAAAACTCATCAAGAAAGAAAGGGGAGATAATCAAATCAACAAAATTTGAAAGGAAAATGGATTAATCACAGCAGACAACACAGAAGTACAAAGGATCATAAAAGACTACTATCAGCAGCTATAGGACAATAAAATGGACAACTTGGAAGAAATGAACAAATTCCTAGAAAAGTATAACAATCCAAAACTGAACCAGGAAGAAATAGATAATCCCAACATACCCATCACAAGCATGGAAAGCAAAACTGTAATCAAAAATCTTCCATCGAACAAAAACGAAGCTCAGGACCAGATGACTTATTCACCCTCATGGTTACCCTGGACAGCTGGAGAGAACAAGAGAGGGAGCACAGAAAGCCACTTGTTTGGGGAAGAGCGTGAAGATGGATAGGAACGATAGTTTCAGGAAAAGTGTGACCAGAGAAGGGCTATGTGCCAGGCCAGTAGAGGGCAGGGGGTCTTATGGGGCGGTGTCAATGGGCAAGAGGAGCTTGGATGGGTGCAACTCACTTTGACACTTTTGTGGACCTCAGTTGACAGGAGGTCTTCATCTTTTCCTCCTGGTTGCCTGACGTCAGCTGTTCCATAAGTGCTCTAGAGCCTTGTGGCTTCTGAGTCTCTTTAGTCATTTTGAAGACTCCCAGTGGTCTGCTCCAGAGCCCCTGAGCACACCTCTATATACCCCTCCCTAGGGTCCACAGCATTATGCTTTATGAGATCAGCAACTCACTTCCCCAGCCAATGGTGGCCCTGGCTGAGAATTGACATCACAAAGCGCAATCCTGATACCTCTAGGTTAGAATAGGGGGCAACTCAGATGATTTGATGGGGGGGGGGGGCGGGGAATGCATCATTTTTAATGGCCCTTAGGAGCCCTCCAAACTCACCTGTCATCCTCATCTCTCTAAGTCAACTCTGTTGTGTCACAAGGCAGGGAGCATGTGTCTCCTCCAAACCTTGACCCACAGCCACAGTACCGAGGCTTTGATTCTGTTCTCTCCCACATTTCACCATCATCTAGATTGTAATATCTTGCCTAAAGTACCTCCATGATAATTAGGCTGTATTGAAGTGTCTGTGGAAATGAGAATCATCCCACTTTCCTCCTACAGTTCAGTTCAGTCTCTCAGTCGTGTCTGACTCTTTGAGAGGTGGTCTTAAAGCACTTTCAAGACCATTTAATTCTGGGCCACCTCCCAGAAGCTTTTTCCATCCCACCTCCTTTGCTCTAGATTCCATTCAGACACTGCTGTCTTCAGACTGTGAGACTGCACTGAATACACTTGCCCTTTCTCCACATGGAGCTGTCTTGCTTCAAGTCTTGGACTCATGGTCACCTCACTATGTGTAAAAAAAATGGTTCCCCAAAGACGTGCACATGAATGTTCATAGTCAAAAAGTTGAGATGAACAAGATGGCAGAGTGGTAGTTGCAGGAGGAATACACCTCTCTCCTTGGACACATCAGGAATACATCTTCAGACACAGAAGTGCTTGCAGAACACCAGCTGAGAGCTGACAGGAGTACCTGACCAGTGGAAAAGAATGTATAGAACCACAAAACTTGGTAGGATGAAGGAACTAGGGGGAAAAACAGGAGTGTTAATAGGTCTGAACCTGCCCTTGGTGGGTGGGAGAATTGAAGTAGGTTTCCACTCCCCACATTGGAGTAATTGTTTGGATCAGAGGAGAAACAGTTAAGGCTGAGAATGAATCAGCTGATCTGTGGCAGCCTACACCAATACATACAATGTATGACATAGCAGAATCCATTGGTTTTTGTCCCCTTAAGAGTGTAGCATTCGTTAAACATTTGAAAATCCATCAGGATAAAGCAACTTACTAAAGAACTGAAAATGATGACACAGTAGGGTCATCTCGATAAATGCTGAAAAATAATTTGATAAAATCTAATATCCCTGGGTTGGGAAGATTCCCTGAAGTAGGGATTGGCTACCCACTTCAGTATTCTTAGGCTTTTCTGGCAGCTCAGCTCTTAAAGAAAGTGCCTGGCATCTCAGAGATCTGGGTCCATCCTTGGGTTGGGAAGATCCCCTGGAGGAGAGCATGGCAACCCATTCCAGTATTCTGGCCTGGAGAATCCCCAAGGCCAGAGGAGCCTGTTCGGCCTACACTTCATGGGGTTGCAAAAACCTGGACACAACTCTGTGACTGAGCACTTTCTGTATAAAATATTTTAGCAAACTAGAAATAGAAGTAGAAATAGAAATAGAATTGGAGGAGGCAATGGCACCCCACTCCAGTACTTTTGCCTAGAAAATCCCATGGATGGAGGAGCCTGGTAGGCTGCAGTCCATGGGGTCGCTAAGAGTCAGACACGACTGAGTGACTTCACTTTCACTTTTCACTTTCATGCATTGGAGAAGGAAATGGCAACCCACTCCAGTGTTCTTGCCTGGAAAATCCCAGGGACTGGAAGCCTGGTGGGCTGCCGTCTATGGGGTCACACAGAGTTGGACAGGACTGAAGCGACTTAGCAGCAGCAGAAATAGAAGACTTCCTCAACCTTATGAAAGTACTACACTATCACTAACATCACACTTTATGGTAGAACACTGAGTGTTTTACTTCTAAAATCACAATCAACAGAAAGATGTCCACTCTCATTATATTGAATTTCTGTCCGTGAAGTCATATTAGGAAATGATTGAAAAGCTATCCAGTTTGGAAAAGAAGAATAAAGCTGTTTTTATCTGTTGGTGACATCTATGTAGAATATCCAATGAAATCTACAGGAACAGAATACCTAAAACTAAGAATTAATTTAAGCAATGTCACAAGATATACAGATGATATATAAAAATTAATTAATTGCTTTTCTATATAGTAGGCCAATTTAAAATTAAAATAAAAAATAATAACAGTCACATTGAAGTCAGAAAAACTTAAGAATCAGACAGAATATATGAAACACACCAATGCAAAAATGGACAAAAGATTTGAACAGGAAATTCACTAGATAATGATATACAGATGGCAAGTAAGCATGCAGGGCACACCGAAAGTATGGCTCTCATGAGAGACAGAGAAGAACAAGTGTGATGAGGAAGTGAAAATATTTGAACATTCATGCACTGCTTATGGGAATACAAAATAGTACACCATGGTGGAAAACAGTTTGGAAGTTCCTTCAAAAGTTAAACATTGGGTTACCATATGTCCCAGCAATCCCTTTCTTAGGTTTATACCAGCAAGTATGAAAAAAAAAAAAAAAAACCAAAGAAGTGCACATGAATGTTCATAACAGTCTTATTTCTAGTAGTCCAAACGTTGAGATGAACAAAATGGCAGAACAGTAGCTGGAATTGTAGTACATTTCACTCCACGGATACATCAAGGACACACCTTCAGACACAGAAGTGTGTGCAGAACATCAACTGAGAGCTGACAGGAGTACCTGACCAGAGGAAAATAATAAATAGAACCACAAAACTCGGTAGGGTGAAGGAACTAGGGGTGGGGGGAACAGGAATATTAACAGGCCTGGACCTGCCCTCGGTGGGTGGGAGAACTCTAAGTCGGTGTCCGACCCCCACCTGGGGTCAACTGTCTGGATCAGAGGAGAACTATTTTAGGCTGAGAGTGAAACAGTTGATCTGTGGTAGCCTAAATGGAATGAGAATCAGACAGTCCTTGCCACAGTCATACACACCCCAGACAGGGACACAGGTCCCATAGAAGGGACAGCAGTTGGGATCTGGATTTTGCAGATTGTGGAGCAATCCCAGGGGAAGGGCTGCTATTGACTGCAGAGAGACGGACTGATGGGATGTGAGGAAGGAGATCGGGTTGGAAATGCTTGTGGAGGAACACCAGGCCCCATGGAAGCAAGGGGATCCTACTGGGTCAATCATAGTGGGTGGAGCCCTCACCATAGTCTCTTTCTCCCCATACACCAGCATAGGCAGCTGAACAATAGAGAGGCTGGCCAATCAAGTGCCTGACTTACTGATCTGCAGACTAGGACCCCACCCAGGGGCCCCATCTATGTGCCTGATGCTCCAAACAACAGAGAAGTACCCCAGGCAAGGGAGCCCTCTAAGTGCCTGAAAGAGTGGAGCTATGGAGGAAGAGTGGCAAAAGAGGCCTCCTTATCACCAGCTACAAGTGGCTGGTGAAAAGACTCTGATAGGGTCAAAACTTCTGCGGCAGAGGAGGTCATTGTCCCTGCACAGTTATCGCTACCACGGTCCCCAGAAATCAAGAAGCTATGCCAAGTTCATGCTCAATGCTCGCTGGGGCGGAGCTGCTACAGGCCAAAAAAGTCTTGTGTCTATGGATACCTGGTCACTTCGGTTCAGTTCAGTTCAGATCAGTTCAGTTCAGTCGCTCATTCCTGTCCCACTCTTCGCGACCCCATGAATCGCAGCACGCCAGGACTCCCTGCCCATCACCACCTCCCGGAGTTCACCCAGATCCACGTCCATAGAGTCAGTGACGGCATCCAGCCATCTCATGCTCTGCTGTCCCCTTCTCCTTCTGCCCCCAATTCCTCCCAGCATCAGAGTCTTTTCCAATGAGTCAACTCTTCTCAAGAGGTGGCCAAAGTACTGGAGTTACAGCTTCAGCATCATTCCCCCAAAGAAATCCCAGGGCTCAATTGCTTCAGAATGGACTGGTTGGATCTCCTTGCAGTCCAAGGGACTCTCAAGAGTCTTCTCCAACACCACAGTTCAAAAGCATCAATCCTTAGGCGCTCAGCCTTCTTCACAGTCCAACTCTCACATCCATACATGACCGCAGGAAAACCCATAGCCTTGACTAGACGGACCTTTGTTGGCAAAGTAATGTCTTTGCTTTTGAATATGCTATCTATATTGGTCATAACTTTCCTTCCAAGGAGTAAGTGTCTTTTAATTTCATGGCTGCAGTCACCATCTGCAGTGATTTTGGAGCCCCCCAAAATAAAGCCTGACACTGTATCCATTGTTTCCCCATCTATTTCCCATGAGGTGATGGGACCGGAGGCCATGAACTTCGTTTTCTGAATGTTGAGCTTGAAGCCAACTTTTTCACTCTCCACTTTCACCTTCCTCAGGAGGCTTTTTAGTTCCTCTTCACTTTGTGCCATAGGGCGGTGTCATCTGCGTATCTGAGGTTACTGATATTTCTCCCAGCAATCTTGATTCCCCCTTGTGTGTCTTCCAGTCCAGGGTTTCTCATGATGTACTCTGCATAGAAGTTACATAAGCAGGGTGATAATATACAGCTTTGACGTACTGCTTTTCCTAATTGGAACCAGTCTGTTGTTCCACGTCCAGTTCTAACTGTTGCTTACTGACCTTCATAGAGGTTTCTCAAGAGGCAGGTCAAGTGGTCTGGTATTCCCATCTCTCTCAGAATTTTCCACAGTTTATTGTGATCCACACAGTCAAATGCTTTGGCATAGTCAATAAAGCAGGCATGGAGGTTTTTCAGGAACTCTCTTGCTTTTTCCATGATCCAGCAGATGTTGGCAATTTGATCTCTGGTTCCTCTGCCTTTTCTAAAACCAGTTGGAACATCAGGAAGTTCACAGTTCACGTATTGCTGAAGCCTGGCCTGGAGAATTTTGAGCATTACTTTACTAGCATGTGAGGTGAGTGTAACTGTGCAGTACTTTGAGTATTCTTTGGCATTGCCTTTCTTTGGGATTTGAATGAAAACTGACCGTTCCAGTCCTGTGGACACAGGCTGAGTTTTCAAAATTTGCTGGCATATTGAGTGCAATACTTTCACAGCATCATCTTTCAGGATCTGAAATAGCTCAACTGGAATTTCATCACTTCCTCTAGCTTTGTTCGTAGTGCTGCTTTCTAAGGCCCACTTGATTTCACATTCCAGGATGTCTGGCTCTAGGTCGGTGATCACATCATCGTGATTATCTGGATCATGAAGATGTTGATTGTTTAGTTCTTCTGTGTATTCTTGTCATCTCTTCTTAGTATCTTCTGCTTCTGTTAGGTCCATGCCATTTCTGTCCTTTATCGAGCCCATCTTTGCATGAAATGTCCCTTTGGTATCTCTAATTTTCTTGAAGAGATCTCTAGTCTTTCCCATTCTGTTGTTTTCCTCTATTTCTTTGCATTGATCACTGAGGAAGGCTTTCTTATCTCTTCCTGCTATTCTTTGGAACTCTGCATTCAGATGCGTATATCTTTCCTTTTCTCCTTTGCTTTTCCCTTCTCTTCTTTTCACAGCGATTTCTAAGGGGTCCCCAGACAGCCATTTTGCTTTTTTGCATTTCTTGTCCATGGAGATTGTCTTGATCCCTGTCTCCTGTACAATGGCATGAGCCTCATTCCATAGTTCATCAGGCACTCTATCTAACAGGTCTAGGCTCATAAATCTGTTTCTCACTTTCACTGTATAATCATAAGGGATTTGATTTAGGTCATACCTGAATGGTCTAGTGGTTTGCCCTACTTTCTTCAATTTCAGTCTGAATTTGGTAATAAGGAGTTCATGATCTGAGTCACAGTCAGCTCCTGGTCTTGTTCTTGTTGACTGTATAGAGCTTCTCCATCTTTGGCTGCAAAGAATATAATCAATCTGATTTCGGTGTTGACCATATGGTGATGTCCATGTGTAAAGTCTTCTCTTGTGTTGTTGGAAAAGGGTCTTTGCTATGACCAGTGCATTTTCTTGGCAAAACTCTATTAGTCTTTGCCCTGCTGCATTCCGTATTCCAAGGCCAAATTTGCCTGTTACTGCAGGTGTTTCTTGACTTCCTATTTTTGCATTCCAGTCCCCTACAATGAAAAGGACACCTTTTTTGGGTATAGTTCCATAAGGACTTGTAGGTCTTCATAGAACCGTTCATCTTCAGCTTCTTCAGCATTACTGGTTGGGGTCTAGACTTGGATTACTGTAATATTGAATGGTTTGCCTTGGAAACGAACAGAGATCATTCTGTCGTTTTTGAGATTGCATCCAAGTACTGCATTTCGGAATCTTTTGTTGACCATGATGGCTACTCCATTTCTTCTGGGGGATTCCTGCCTGCAGTAGTAGATATAATGCTCATCTGAATTAAATTCACCCATTCCAGTCCATTTTAGTTCGCTGATTCCTAGAATGTCTACATTCACTCTTGCCATCTCTTGTTTGACCACTTCCAATTTGCCTTGATTCATGGACCTGACATTCCAGGTTCCTATGCAATATTGCTCTTTACAGCATCAGACCTTGCTTCTGTCACCAGTCACAACTGCAACTGGGTATTGTTTTTGCTTTGGCTCCATCCCTTCATTCTTTCTGGAGTTATTTCTCCACTGATATCCAGTAGCATATTGGGTCCCTACTGACCTGGGGAGTTCCCCTTTCAGTATCCTATCATTTTGCCTTTTGATACTGTTCATGGGGTTTTCAAGGCAAGAATACTGAAGTGGATTGCCATTCCCTTCTCCAGCGGACCACCTTCTGTCAGATCTCTCCACCATGACCCGCCCGTCTTGGGTTGCCCCAGGGGCATGGCTTAGTTTCTTTGAGTTAGACAAGGCTGTGGTCCTAGTGTGATTAGATGGACTAGTTTTTTTGTGAGTATGGTTTCAGTGTGTCTGCCTTCTGATGCCCTCTTACAACACATACCAACTTACTTGGATTTCTCTTACCTTGGATGTGGGGTATCACTTCACGGCTGCTCCATTAAAGCGCAGCCACTGCTCCTTAACTTGGAAGAGGGGTATTTCCTCACTGCCGCCCTTAGTGTCCAACTGCTTGTGACATTGTAGACTGTGGATTGCCAGGCTTCTTTCTCAGGGAAGGGGCTTCTACATGCAAAAATTCTGGTACATATGGGCCAGTACTGGTTGACATACCCTTCTAGAGCACTATATGTCCTGCTGCCCTAGCCACCAACTCCTCTGAGTCCCTGATGCAGCCAGAACCACTATGACCCAAGCAGTTGCATCTCTACATCTGGCCCCCTCACAGGGGCAAACCCAAGTCCTCCAGGACAGTCTCAAGAGCAAACCCCAGTGGATGATTCACATTCAGAAGTGGGAATAAAACCACAATTGCAACCCAGGGGCAGTGTTGTTAAGGAAGAAGACCCAAAACCTTCCTACCACCTGTACAAGCTGCAGATTAAATCCACATAGCTGTGAAAAGAAGAGAAGAGAAAAGCAAAGGAGAAAAGGAAAGATATAAGCATCTGAATGCAGAGTTCCAAGGAAGAGCAAGAAGAGATAAGAAAGCCTTCCTCAGGGAGCGATGCAAAGAAAAGGAGGAAAACAACAGAATGGGAAAGACTAGAGATCACTTCAAGAAAATTAGAGATATCAAGGGGGGATTTCATGCAAAGATGGGCTCGATAAAGGACGGAAATGGTATCGACCTAACAGAAGCAGAAAACATTAAGAAGAGATGGCAAGAATACACAGAAGAACTGTACAAAAAAGATATTCACGACCCAGATAATCACGATGGTGTGGTCACTGAACTAGAGCCACACCTTGTGGAATATAAAGTCAAGTGGGGCTTAGAAAGCAGCATTACGAACAAAGCTAGTGGAGGTGATGGAATTCCAGTTGAGCTATTTCAAATCTCAAAGGATGATGCTGTGAAAGTGCTGCACTCAATATGCCAGCAAATTTGGAAAACTCAACAGTGGCCACAGGACTGGAAAAGGTGAGTTTTCATTCCAATCCCAAAGAAAGGCAATGCCAAAGAATGCTCAAACTACCTCAGAATTGCACACACCTCACACACTAGTAAGGTAATGCTCAAAATTCTCCAAGCCAAGCTTCAGCAATACATGAACTATGAACTTCCTGATGTTCAAGCTGGTTTTAGAAAAGGCAGAGGAACCAGAGACCAAATTGCCAACATCTGCTGGATCATGGAAAAGCAAGAGAGTTCCAGAAAAACCTCTATTTCTGCTTTATTGCCTATGCCACAGCCTTTGCCTGTGTGGATCACAATAAACTGTTGAAAATTCTGAAAGAGATGGGAATACCAGACCACCTGACCTGCCTCTTGAGAAACCTCTATGCAGGTCAGGAAGCCACAGTTAAAACTGGATATGGAACAACAGACTGGTTCCAATTAGGAAAAGGAGTACGTCAAGGCTGTATGTTCTCACCCTGCTGATTTAACTTCTATGCAGAGTACATCATGAGAAACCCTGGACTGGAAGAAACACAAGATGGAAAGAAGATTGCCGGGAGAAATGTCAATAGCCTCATATAGGCAGATGACACCACCCTTATGGCAGAAAGTGAAGAGGAACTGAAAAGTCTCTTGATGAAATGAAAGTGGAGAGTGAAAATTAAGATCATGGCATCCGGTCCCATGTACTTCATGGGAAATAGATGGGGAAACAGTGGAAAGAGTGTCAGATTTCCCGCCCCCCCCCCTGGGGGGGGGCGGGGCGGTGTTGGTGGGGCAGGGCTCCAAAATCACTGCAGATGATGACTGCAGGTATGAAATTAAAAGACACTTACTTCTTGGAAGGAAAATTATGACCAACCTAGATAGCATATTCAAAAGCAGAGACATTACTTTGCCAACAAAGGTCCGTCTAGTCAAAGCTATGGTTTTTCCTGTGGTCATGTATAGATGTGAGAGTTGGACGGTGAGGAAGGCTGAACACTGAAGAATTCATGCTTTTGAACTGTGGTGTTGGAGAAGACTCTTGAGAGTCCCATGGACTCCAAGGAGATCCAACCAGTCCATTCTGAAGGAGATCAGCCCTGGGATTTCTTTGGAAGGAATGATGCTAAAGCTGAAACTCCAGTACTTTGGCCCCCTCATGCGAAGAGTTGACTCATTGGAAAAGACCCTGATGCTGGGAGGGATTCGGGGCAGGAGAAGGGGACGACAGAGGATGAGATGGCTGGATGGCATCACTGACTCGATGGACGTGAGTCTGAGTGAACTCCGGGAGTTGGTGATGGACTGGAGGCCTGGCGTGCTGCGATTCATGGGGTCGCGAAGAGTCGGACACGACTGAGCGACTGAACTGAACTGAATAATATATAAAAAGACACTGATAACTGCCACAAAAGGAAACGTCCTAGTTCCGATAGTTGTGAACATTGGAGACAAAAAAACGTATAGGAGTAGGACCGGATTAGAATGAGCTCCCCCCAAATCAGGTTCAGAGTTCAGCACAGTTTTGGAGGGCATCCTAGGGAGGTGAGGTGGACTGCAATTTTAGCGGGTGAAAGGACTCTGAGAGCAATGACTAAAGAAAAACCTGTATTATTCTCATGTTTTGACTTGCTCTGTAGATTCTTTAGGATTTTTGTTTGTGTGGTTGGTTTCAATTCCTTCCCCTCGCCCACGGTGTAGTTGCCAATTTCATTGGCACTATGAAATCTAATGAAGCTTTTGAGCCTTATTTTTCTTCGGTCACATTTGTATTGCTGTTATAAATCTCTGTCTCTATATACAGCTTTTGAAATTCTGTGGAGTTTCCTTTTCTCTCTCTCTCTCTCTTTTTCGTTTTTTACCTATTATTATTTTTTCTACATTTATTATTTGTTTACTTTTCCTACTGTTCTTTTCCCCTTGCAGTTAATATTTAATGTATATAAATCTTTTCAGTTCAGTTCAGTTCAGTGGCTCAGTTGTGCCCGACTCCTTGTGACCCCATGAACCACAGCACGCCAGGCCTCCCTGTCCATCACGAACCCCCGGAGTCCAACCAAACCCATATCCATCGAGCTGATGATGCCATCCAACCATCTCATTCTCTTCTGTTCGCTTCTCCTCCTGCTCTCAATCTTTCCCAGCATCAGGGCCTTTTCCAAAGAGTCAGCTCTTCGCATCAGGTGGCCAAAGTATAGGAATTTCAGCTTCAACATCAGTCCTTCCAATGAACACCCAGGACTGAACTCCCTTAGAATGGACTGGTTGGATTTACTTGCAGTCCAAGGGACTCTCAAGAGTCATCTGTATCTCTATTTAACTCTGCATATGTATTTTTTCCTTTCTTTCCTTTTCTCTCAATATATTTGTTAGTTTTATTTTCATTTTTTTATTCTCCAATTGGCACCTTGCTCTAGTTTTGTTTCCCAGTTTGTGCTTCAGGTGGTTCTATTCTGGTATGTATGTGTATATATATATAATTTTTTTTTCCTTTGTTCACCAGGTCAATCAATCTATTGTACTTAATTTTGCTGGAATGTTTTGATTTTGCTGGTGGGTGTATATGTACATGTGTCTATTCAGTCATACTTTTTACTCTTGTGATAAACCTCTGCTTCTACATTGGATTTTTACAGTTCTTTGGAGGATTCCTTGTTTTCCCATTTATTTTTGATTTTTTAATTATTTTCTATTTTTATTGTTTTAAATTTTAGTTTTTTAAACCTATTATATTTATTCCATTGTTTGCCTTTCCTCTGTTCTTGTCCCCTTGCAGTTAAACTTTAAACAAACCTTGTTCATCTACCTCTATTGAAACTTCCATATCTATTCTTTCTTTCTTTTCTTTCCTTCCTTTCCTCTCAACATTTTGTTAGTTTTATTTTCAGTGCTTTCATTCCCACTTGGGACTTTGCTTTAGATTTCTTTTCCAGCTTGTGCACTCGTTAGTTTTGTGCTTAACTGGTAGATACCATTTTTGGTTTCCGTTGTTTGCTAGGTCAGTCTATTGTAGTTTATTTTTGTTGAACTGTTTGGATTTTGCTGATGGTTGTATATGTGTATATTCCCATATATTGGAATATATGTGTATATTCCTTTATTTTAATTATTATTTGTGTGACAGTGTAACTGCCATTTGTCAGGGGTTCCCCTTTGGTTTCTCTTTTTTTTTTTTTTTTTGGATATTTATTTTAATCTAAATTAATGCCATAACAAACCACCTGTTGTAACGGTGTTCCTGGTCAATGATCCAGCCCCGAGCATTTGGAGTGGGAGCACTGACTCCAAGACCCTATACAACCGGAGAACTCCTAACCTTAGGGAGTATCAATTACTGAGAACTCACTCACGCAAACTAAACCACTTGAATACAAGACCTAGAATCACCTAACCACCAATCAGGACAACCTAACCACCAATCAGGACAACCCAACCCAGTGTAGGACACCTCATCCAAACAGCAAATAGGACAAAAATAGAAACCCAGTCGTCAGCAGACAGGATTACCCTTCTCAATCAGCCCTGCACATCAGAAGGAAAAGAAAAAAAAAAAAAAAAACTCAGCACCAATCTCACCCAATGCAAAGCTTACACAAACCATTGGACCAAACTTAGGAGTGCAGAAACTAAAAGGAAGAAAGAATGCAAATTTGAAGGCTGGCAAAAGGAGACCTCAAACACAATAAGACCTTTTTAAAAATGAAGAAATGACAAAGAAATGCTGCAGAAACAAAGGAACAAACTGGACACACAGAAATTTAAACAAATGAAGAGGAAATAGGCAAACTGCCTGAAAAACTATTCAGAATAATGATAGTAAAGATGATCAAAAACTTTGAAAATGACATGGAGACAATGCAAGAATCAATGAGCAAACCCGTAGTTGAATTGAAGAATAAGCAAAAAATAAATTGAAAAATAAATAGAGAGACAAACAACAATTACTTAAATTAAAAATACTCTAGAAAGAATCAGGAGCAGGGTATCTGAACCAGAAAATGGATCAGTGTGTTGAAAGACAAAATGGTGGAAACAACTGCGGAAGGGCAGAATAAAGTCAAAAGAATGAAAAGAACTGAGGATAGTCTCAGAGACCTCTTGGACAATGTTAAATGCACCAAGATTCAAATTATAGGGGTCCCAGAAGAAGAGAGAAAAATAAAGGGTATGAGAAAAGTTTAGAGGAGATTATACTTGAAAAACCCCCAACATGGAAAAGGAAATAGTCAATCAAGTCCAAGAGGTGCCAAGAGTCCCATTTGTGATAAACCCAAGGAGAAACAGCCCTAGACATATACTAAGCAAACTGAGGAAGATGAAACACAAAGAAAGAATATTAAAAGTAGCAAGTTTAAAGTAAGAAGTAACATCCAATGGAAACCCCATATGTTTCACAGCTGATCTTTCAACAGAAACTCTGCAGGCCAGAAGAGAATGGCATGGCATATTTAAAGCACTGAAAGAGAAAAATCTACAGCCAAGATTACTGTACTTGGCAAGGATCTCCTTCAAAATTGATGGAGAAATCAAAGCTTTTCAGATGAGCCAAAGGTAAGAGAATACTTTATCACAAAACCAGCTTTAAAACAAATGGTAAAGGGACTTATGTAGTCAAGAAATACAAGAGAAGAAAAAAGAAATACAAGAGAACAAAACCGACCCCAAACATTTAAGAAAATGGCAATAAGAGCACTGCTGCTGCTGCTGCTAAGTCGCTTCAGTCCTGTCCGACTCTGTGCGACCCCATAGACGGCAGACCACCAGGCTCCCCCGTCCCTGGGATTCTCCAGGCAAGAACACTGGAGGGGGTTGCCATTTCCTTCTCCAATGCATGCAAGTGAAAAGTGAAAGGGAAGTCGCTCTGTCCTGTCGAACTCTGTGTGACCCCATGGACTGCAGCCTACCAGGCTCCTCCGTCCATGGGATTTTCCAGGCAAGAGTACTGGAGTGGGGTGCCATTGCCTTCTCCGAATAGGAGCACATATGTCAATAATTATTCTAAATATAAATGGATTAAATGTTCCAACCAAAAATCCCAGACTGGCTAAATGGATACATAAACAAGACCTCGGGGTGGGGGCGTGGTCCTAAGATGGCAGAGGAATAAGATGGGGAGACCCCATTCTCCCCAACACATTCATCAAATGATCATTTGAACGCTGAGCAACTTCCACAAAACAATTTCTGAATGCTGGCAGAGGACACCAGGTACCCAGATAGGCTGCTCATTGTCTTTGAAAGGAGACCAAAGATTGAGCAAATACCAAAGCAGAACTAGCCGGCTGTCTCCAGGCCCCTCCCCCAACAAGAGGCAGACAGCCATGTGTGTGGCAGCCAGAACCAGAAGGCAAGGGGCGACCTCAGCCTCAGAGACCGGCATTCTCCACCA
The DNA here is from genome assembly GCF_002263795.3 of Bos taurus. NCBI lineage: Eukaryota > Metazoa > Chordata > Mammalia > Artiodactyla > Bovidae > Bos > Bos taurus. The sequence goes on from NC_082638.1 coordinate 39,851,309, forward strand.
AACTGTGAGCAGGCTGCCAGTTTCTAACCATGTCTTCCTGGAGTCCTGGATGGTTGACATCTGCCAGGAGAGTTGCAGCTTGAGATCAGCTCCGCAGAGGAGATACATGATACACCTGAGGCAGTGTTCTCATGGCACACCCAGGAAACTGAGCGGCCTGGACCCAGTAGGTAATTAAGATGCATGGCCCACTTGGGACAGTGCGTTGGCCAAGCACCTGGTCGCCTGAGCTGCTGGGACCTGGGAAGGGCACAAAACGCACGTGCATCTGAGTCTGTGACTTTGCGGTGTACCTAAAACCCTGAACCTTAGCAGCTTAGACCTGGGAATTGCAGGAAATGCAGGGCCCACATTGGGCAGTACCCCTGAAGAGCAATCTGGAACCTGAGCAGTGTACACGTGGAAAACACACACCACCATGATCTTGGGAAAGCCCAGTGTGTTCCATACACTGCAAGCACTTTCCCAAAATACACACCAACATTATTTGTTTGCAGTGTTCCTCCCTCCCTACAACTCAACTGAACAAGTGAGCCGAAATAAGTGACCACCTTTGCCCCCTTGTGCCAGGGCAGAAATTAGACACTAAAGAGACTTGCAAAGAGAGAAAGCCAAAATAAATAAAGAAAAGGGAACCCCTCTGGGAGTGAGAGGTGCAACAGATTAAAACCCTGTAGTTAATATTGACTAAGCATAGGAAGGGGCTTATAGATCTTGTAAAGAAATGCAAGCTGGAACAAGGAATTATCTGAAACTCAACTGAACCCACACTGCCCACAATGGCCCAGAGAAATTCCTAGATACAGTTTTTCTATTATCAACCTTCTAATTTTTAAAAAATTATTTATTATTTTTTCCTTCTTACTTTTTTTTTTTTAAATTTTACAATACTGTATTGGTTTTGCCATACATCCACATGAATCTGTCATGGGTGTACACGTGTTCCCCATCCTGAACCCCCCTCCCACTCCCTCCCTGTACCATCCATCTGGGTCATCCCAGTACACCAACCCCAAGCATCCTGTAACCTGCATCAAACCTGGGCTGGCGATTCGTTTCTTATATGATATTATACATGTTTCAATGCCATTCTCCCAACCTCCTCCTCTCCCACAGAGTCCAAAAGACTGTTCTATACATCTGTGTCTCTTTTGCTGTCTCACATCCAGGGTTATCGTTACCATCTTTCTAAATTCCATAGACATGTGTTAGTATACTGTATTGCTGTGGGTTTTTTTTTTTTTTTTTCCTTTCTTTCTTTCTGGCTTACTTCACTCGAGATAATAGGCTCCAGTTTCATCCACCTCATTAGAACTGATTCAAATGTATTCTTTTTAATGGCCGAGTAATACTCCACTGTGTATACGTACCACAGCTTTCTTATCCATTCGTCTGCTGATGGACATCTAGGTTGCTTCCATGTCCTGGCTATTAGAAACAGTGCTGTGATGAACATTGTGGTATACGTGTCTCTTTCAATTCTGGTTTCCTTGGTGTGTATGCCCAGCAGTGGGATTGCTGGGTCATAATTAATCCTTTAATTTTCAATTTTACAACCTATTACCTTGCAAAATATGACCCTATTTTTAAAGCATATTTCATATTTTTAAATATATTTTGTGATTGATTGTGTTTTGTATTTTTAATATTGTATTTCAGAGAGTCTACCCTCTCCTCTAGATTTTTTTTTTTACTTAAATTAATTTACTTGTTTTAACTGGAGGCTAATTACTTTACAAAATTGTAGTGGTTGTTGCCATACATTGACATGAATCAGCCATGGGTGTATCAGTTCAGTTCAGTTCAGTTGCTCAGTTGTGCCTGACTATTTGCGACCCCACGCGCTGCAGCATGCCAGGCCTCCCTGTACATCAACAACTGCTGGAGTCTACCCAAACCCATGTCCATGGAGTCGGTGATTCCATCCAAACATCTCCTCTGCTGTCCTCTTCTGCCCTCAGTCTTTCCCTGAATCAGAGTCTTTTCAAATGAATCAGGTGGCCAAAATATTGAAGATTCAGCTTCAAAATCAGTCCTTCAAATGAACACCCAGGACTGATCTCCTTTGGGATGGACTGGTTGGGTCTCCTTGCAGTCCAAGGGACTCTCAAGAGTCTTCTCCAACGCCACAGTTTAAAATCATTTATTCTCGGGAGCTCTGCTTTCTTTATAGTTGAACTCTCATATCCATACATGACCATGGGAAAAACCATAAGCTTGACTAGATGGACCTTTGTTGACGAAGTAATGTCTCTGCGTTTCAATATACTGTCTAGGTTGGTCATAACTTTCTTTCCAAGGTGTAAGTGTCTTATAATTTCATGGCTGCAATCACCATCTGCAATGATTTTGGACCCCTCCCTCCTCTCAAAGTATGACGTCAGCCACTGTTTCCCCATCTATTTGCCATAAAGTGATGGGACTGAATGCCATTATCTTAGCTTTGTGAATGTTGAGCTTTAAGCCAATCTTTTCAATCTGCTCATTCTCTTTCATCAAGAGGCTCTTTAGTTCTTCTTCACTTTCTGTCAAAAGGTGGTGTCATCTGCATATCTGAGTTATTGATATTTCTTCCGGCAAACTTGATTCCAGATTGTACTTCCTCCAGCCCAGCGTCTCACATGATGTACTCTGCATATAAGTTAAGTAAGCAGGGTGACAATATACAGCCTTGACCTACTCCTTTTCCTATTTGGAACCAGTCTGTTATTCCATGTTCAGTTGTAACTGTTCCTTCCTGACCTGCATACAGGTTTCTCAAGCGGCAGGTTACGTGGTCTGCTAATATATACCGTGGGTGTATACCCATGGATGTATGTGCGTGCCTAATCCTGAACCCCCTCCAATCTCCCTCCCCATCTCATTCCTCAGGATTGTCCCAGTGCACTGGCCCTTGGCACCCTGTCTCATGCACCAAACCTGGACTGGCCTTCTATTTCACATATGGTAATATGCATGCTCCGCTTCTATTCTCCCAAATCATCCCACCCCTAGCTTCTTCCATAGAGTCCAAAAGTCTGCTATTTATATCCGTGCCTCTTTTGCTCTCTCACATGTAGGGTCCTCATTACTATCTTTCTAAATTTTATACATATATATATATATAATATATATATTGTGTATGGATACCATATAATATATATATATATATATAATATAATTTATAATATAATATATAATATAATATATAATGTATAATATAGTGTATGGATGTTTTTCTTTCTGACTTGCATCACTCTGTATCATAGGATCCAGTTTCATTCACCTCATTAGAACTGATTCAAATGCACTCTTTTAAATAGCTGAGTAATATTCCATTCTGTATATGTACCAAAGCTTTACTATCCATTCATCTGCTCATGGATATCTAGGTAGCTTCCATGTCCTAAACATGAAAACACTGCTATGATGTTGAACATTGGGGTAGACGTGTCTCTTTCAATTCTGGTTTCCTCAGTGTGTATGCCCAGCAGTGGGTTTCCTGGGTCACATGACAGTACTAGTTCCAGCTTTTTAAGGAATCTACACAGCGTCCCCCATACTGGCTGTACTAGTTTGCATTGCCTCCAACACTGTAAGAGGATTCCCTTTCTTCTGCAGTCTGTTCAGTATGTATTGTTTGTCGACGTTTTGATAACAGCCATTCTGACAGGTGTGAGATGGTATAACATTGTGGCTTGATGACCATTTCTGTGATAATGAGTGATGTTGAGCATCTTTTCATGTGTTTCTTAACCATCTGTATGTCTTCTTTGGAGAACTGTCTGTTGAGTTCTTCAGCCTAATTTTTGATTGGGCCATTAATTTTTTCTGGTATTGAGTTGCATGAGCTTCTTGTATATTTTTGAGTTTCACTTAGTCAATTGCTTCATTTACTATCATTTTCTCCCGTTCTGATGACTGTCTTTTCACCTTCCTTGTTTCCTTCATTGTTCAGGAGCTTTTAAATTTGATTCGTTCCGTTGGTTTATTTTTGCTTTTATTTACATTACCCTGGGAGGTGAGTCATAGAAGGTCCTGCTGTGATTTATGTCAGAGACTGTTCTGTCTATATTTTCCTCTAGAAGTTTTACAGTTTCTGGTCTTTCATTTAGATCTTTAATCCATATTTAGCTTATTTTTGTGTATCATTAGAAAGTATTCTGGAGTCATTATTTTACAGGTGGTTGGCCAGCTTTTCCAGTGCCACTTGTTAAAGAGATCGGTCTTTTCTCCATTGTATATTCCTGAGTCCTTTGTCAAAGATAAAGTGACCATAGGTGTGTGGATTTATCTCTGGGCTTTCTATTTTGTTCCATTGGTCTATATTTCTGTCTTGGTGTCAGTAACATATTGTCTTGATAACTGTAGCTTTGTACTATAGTCTGCAGTCATGCAGGTTGATTCCTTCAGTTCCATTCTTCTTTCTCAAGATTGCTTTGGCTATTCGAGGTTTCCCCCCCCCCCCCCCCCTTCATACAAACTGTGCAATGATTTGTCCTAGTTCTCTGAAAAACACTTTTGGTAGGTTGATAATTACTTTAAATGTAAACAGATTAAATGTTCCAACCAAAAGACACAGACTGATTGAATGGATACAAAAACATGACCCATATATATATGCTGTCAACCAGAAACCACCTTCAGATGCAAGGACACATATAGACTGAAATTGAGAGGATGGAAAAATACATTCTATGCAAATGGAAAGCAAAAGAAAGCTGGAATATTAATCCTGATATCAGACAGGCCTTAAAATAAGAATACTATAAAAAATAAGGAAAGACACTACACTACGATAAAAGGATCAATCCAAGAGGGAGACATAACAGTTGTAAACATCTATGCACTGAACACTTTATTGCCGAATTTTACCTTAAATTGAAGAAACTAGCGAAAATGACTAGATGATTCCGGTATGAACTAAATCAAATCCCTTATGTTTATACAGTGGAAGTGACAAATAGATTCAAGACAGAATATTGAAGATTCAAGACAGAATCAAGATAGACAGAATGCCTGAAGAACTATCGATGGAGTTTTGTGACAGTGTACAGGAGGCAGTGATCAAGACCATACCCAAGAAACACAAATGCCAAAAGTCAAAATGGTTCTCTGAGGAGGCCTTCCAAATAGCTGAGAAACGAAAAGAAGCAAAAGACAAAGGAGAGAGGGAAATATATACCCATTTGAATGAAGAGTTCCAAAGAATTTCAAGTAGAGATAAGAAAGCCTTCCTCAGCAATCAACAAAAAGAACAGAGGGAAACAATAGAATGGGAAAGACTAGAGATCACGTCAAGGAAATTAGAGATACTAAGGGAGCATTTCATGGAAAGATGGGCACAATAATGGACAGAAGTGGTACGGACATAAGAGAAGCAAAAGATATTAAGAATTGATGGCAACAATGCACAGAAGAATTATACAAAAAAGATCTTCATGATGCAGATAACCAGGATAGTGTGATCACTCACCTAGAGCCAGACATCCTGGAATGTGAAGCCAAGTGGATCTTAGGAAGCAAAGCTAGTGGAAGTTATGGAATTCCAGTTGAGCTATTTGAAATCCTAAAAGACGATGTTGTGAAAGTACCACGCAATACGCCGGCAAAGTTTCAAAGCTTGGCAGTGGCCACCGGACTGGAAAACGTCAGTTTTCATCCCAGTCTCAAAGGAAGGTAATGCCAAAGAATGCTCAAACAACCACACAGTTGCACTCATCTCACGTGCTAGTAGAGTAATGCTCAAAATTCTCCAAGCCAGGCTTCAACAGTATGTGAACTGTGAACTTCCAGATGTTGAAAGTGGACTTAGAATAGGCAGAGGAACCAGAGATCAAATTGCCAACATCCACTGGATCATGGAAAAAGCAAGAGTTCCAGGAAAAACATATATTTCTGCTTTATTCAATATGCCAAAACCTCTGAGTGTGTGGGTCAAAATAAACTGTGGAAAATTCTAAAAGAGATGGGAGTACCAGGCCACCTGACTTGCCTCCTGAGAAATCTGTGTGCAGGTCAAGAAGCATCAGTTAGAACTGGACATGAAACAGCAGACTGGTTGCAAGTCGGGAAAGGAGTATAGCAAGGCTGTATTTCATCACCCTGCTGTTTAACTTACAAGCAAAGGACATCATGCTAAATGCCAGGCTGGATGAAGCACAAACTGGAATCAAGATTGTCAAGAGAAATATCAGTAATCCCATATATGCAGATAACACCACCCTTATGGCAGAAAGTGAGGACCTAAAGAGCCTCTTGATGAAAGTGAAAGAGGAGAGTGAAAAAGTTGGCTTAAAACTCAACATTCAGAAAACTAATATCATGGCATCCAGGCACATCCCTTCATGGCAAGTAGATCAGGAAACAATGGAAATAGTGCCAGACTGTTTTTCGCAGTTGGGGAGGCAAATCACTACAGATGTTGATTGCAGCCATGAAATTCAAAGGTGCTTGCTCCTTGGAAGTCACGCTATGACTTACTTAGAAAGCATTAAAAAGCAGAGACATTATTTTACCAACAATCAACCAATGTGTCAAAGCAATCCTTTTTGCAATAGTCATGTACTGATGTGAGAGTTGGAGGAGAAGGAAAGCTGAGTGCCTAAGAATTGATCCTTTGGAACTGTGGTGTTGGAGAAAACTCTTGAGGATATCAAAGCAGTCAATCCCAAGAAAATCAGTCCTGAACATACATTGAGATGACTGAAGCTGCAATACTTTGGCAACCTGATGCAAAGAAGTAACTCATTTGAAAAGACCCTGATGCTGGAAAAGATCGAAGGCCAGAAGAGAAGGGGACGATAGAAGACGAGATAGTTGGATGGCATCCTCAATGCACATGAGTTTTAGCAAGCTCTGGAAGTTGGTGATGGACAGGGACAGGGAAGCCTGGTGTGATGTTTTACCATAAAGTATGATGTTAGTTATACAGTGTATTACCATCATCAGGTTGAGGAAGTTTTCTATTTCTAGTTTGCTAAGAGCTTTTATACAGAATGTGTTCAGTCACTCAGATCTGCCCAGCTCTTTGCGACCCCATGGAGTTTAAACCCAAATGGTTCCTCTGGTTGAGGATTCTCCAGGCAAGAATATTGAAGTTGGTTGCCGTGCCCTCTGCCAGGGCATCGTCCCAACCCTGGAATAGATATCAGACTTTATCAAATTATTTTTCAGCGTTTTTTGAGATGACCCTACTGTGTTTTATTTTTTGTCCTTTAGTACTTTGAATTACACTGATTGATTTTCAAATGTTTAACCAATCCTGCATTCTTAGGGGACAAAAAGTAATAGATTATGCTGCGTTGTCTTTGTACATATTGGCATGGTCTGCGCTTCACTCTGAACACTTTCTGTTGCTACGTCTTCAAGTGCACAATTTTCTCCTGCTGTCCTGTATAATCTGTCATTTATTCTATCGACTGTGTTTGCCATCTGACGTTACAGTTTTCCTATCTACAAGATGGAATTGGTCTACTTTATTATTTGCATGTCTCTACTTAATTTTACAAAATGCAAAAAACACAGTCATTCCAATATTCTAATGTCTCTGTCGGCAATGTCTTAAATCTATGCCGCTTCTGGGTCAGTTTGATTTCTCAAGGGAAATTTAATATGATTTTTTCTTACCTTAGTGAGATTAAATATCTTTTTAATGTGGTTAGTGTATAGTACCATATCTTTCTTGTCAAATGGCTGCTCATGTCTTTTAAACATCTCTGAATAAAGTGAATGTCCAGTAGTACATCTTTCTTAGAAACTGTGGGCTCGTGTGTTTTTCACATTTTTCTATCATTCTTTAGGTTCTTTGTTATAAAATTTTAACAGCCATCTTTTGGGTTTGTTTATGGTGCTTTTTTTTTTTTTTTTTCCTACCTCTTAAAATTTTAAGCAGTGTCATGCATCCAGGGTGAATAAGGAACCAGTGTACACCAGGAAGTGAGCACTTCACAGGAAATCCAGGAAGTCCCACTAAGACAAAAAACTGTGTACCCCAGGGCACACCTCAGGCTGGCTGACCCTGCTTGTCAATTAGGAACACAAGGACTGAGATGAAGCCGACACCTCATTCCCCTTTCCTCCAGAGGCAAGCACCTCAGTGAGAGACCTTGGGAACCAGACGGGGATACATGATTACACAGTGTTCCTTCCAGGAAGCTGGAATCTTGTCGTAGCTCTTCATGGAAATGAATTCCAGCATGGTCTCAATGGTGACGTAAGCAGCAATGGAGGTACCAGCTGGCAAACAAGATGAGAAAAGAGATTTGTAAGGGCACATGTTGAGAAAGCCCTTTCCAGACGAGGCTCAAACAATCTGAGCAAGCACCGCCCCTTCGGGGGAATACTAATCACTCAAAGGTCGTCATTTCTTTCTTGGGATGCCTCATCCCCATCACCCTGTAGAAACCCAAACTTGGGTATTACACCTAACGAGGTGAGCATGAGTCCTAGATTTGAAACTAGACAGCTCCAAGTGGACCAATAGCAAAAATATTCAGTGCATTCTCACAGCCTGAAGACAGGGGTTTCAGACTGGAAACTAGAAAAGTGAGGACACCTATGTGCAAACTGAGCAAAGGAAGTGGGATGGAAAAGATTCCTGGTAGGTGGTCCAGAATTAAATGGTGCTCAAAGTGCTTTAAGAACACCTTATAGGAGGAAAGTAGAATGATTCTCTTTTCCACAGATACTTCGATAGAACCTAATTATCATGGAGGAATTTTAGGCAGGATATGAAAAACTAGATAATGGTGAAATGTGAGAGAGAAAAGAATGAAAGCCTGAATACTGTGGCTGTGGGCCAAGGTTTGGAGGAGATCCAGTCTCCCTGCCATGTGGCCCTTCATGTAGACTTAGAGAGATGAGGATGGCAGGTGAGTTTGGAGGGTTCCTAAGGCCATTAAAAATGCTACCTTTCCCCCACCAAATCATCTGAGTTGCTCTCCATCCTCCCCTAGAATTGACAGGATCGGGCTTTGTGATGTGAAGGCCCACTCAGGGCCACCATTGGCTGGGGAAATGAGTTGCTGACCTCATAAAGCATAAGGCTGTGGCCCCCTGGGAGGGGTATGCATAGGGCTGCTCAGGGGCTCTGGAGCAGACCACTGTGAGTCTTCAAAATGACTAAGGTGACTGGGAAGCCACAAGGCTCTAGAGAAGTTGTGGAACAGCAGACTCTAGATACCCAGGAGGAAAAGATGAAAAGCTCCTGTCAACAGATGTCCAAAGAAGTGTCAAGGTGAGCTGAACCCATGCAAGGTCCCTTTGCCCATTGAGACCGCCCCATAAGACCCCTCCCCTTGTCCTTGCCAGGCCCTTACCCCTTCTCCTCCCACACCCCTTCTCCTGAAGCCATTGTTCCCATCCATCTTCGCCCTCTTCCCCAAACAAACCGCCACTCTGTACTCCCTTTTTTTGTTTTCTCCAGGTGGCCAGGGTAACCATGAGGGTGAATAAGCCATCTGGTCCTGAGCTTATTTTTTCTTGTGGTTGGAAGCTTTTTGATTGCAGTTTTGCCTTCTATGTTCGTGATGGGTCTGTTGAGATTATCTATTTCTTCCTGGTTCAGTTTTGGAAGGTTATACTTTTCTGAGTATTTGTCCATTTCTTCTAAGTTGTCCATTTTATTGTCATATAGCTGCTGATAGTAGTCTCAGGATCTTTTCTATTTCTGTGTTGTCTGTTGTGATTTTTCCCTTTTCATTTTAATTTGTTGAATTGATTCTTCTCCCTTTCTTTCTTGATGAATCTGGCTAATGGCTTGTCTTTTTTTTTTTTTTTTTTTCTTTTTTAATCTTCTTAAAGAACTGTCTTCCTTTCGCTGATGTTTGTAACAGTTTCCTTTCTTTTTCACTTATTTCTTCCCTAATTTTTATGATTACTTTCCTTCTGCTAACCCCGGGGTTCTTCATTTCTTCTTTTTCTCATTGCTTTAGCTGGGACGTTAGGTCATTTATTTGAGGTTTCTCTTGTTTCTTCAGATAAGCTTGTATTTTTATGAATCTTCCCCTTAGCACTGCTTTCTGAATCCCATTGGTTTTCATTTCATTTTCATTCATATCGTGTTTTCATTTTTGTTTGTATCTATGCATATTTTCATTTCTTTTCTGATTTCTTCTGTTATATGTTGGTTATTCAGAAGTGTGTTGTTCAGCCTCCATATGCTTGTATTTTTAATAGTTTTATTTTTCCTGCTGTTGTAGGTTGTTTAGTCGCTCAGTTGTTTCCGACTCTTGTGGCCCCATGGACTGTAGCCTGCCAAACTCCTCTGTCCGTGGAACTCTCCAGGCCAGAATACTGGAGTTGGTTGCCATTTCCTTCTCCAGAGAATCTTCCCAACTCAGGAATCGAACCTGGGTCTCCTGCATTGCAGGCAGATTCTTTGCTGACTGAGCTACAACATCTAATCTTACTGCATTGTGATCAGAAATGATGCTTGAAATGATTTCATTTTTGTTTTCTTTTTCTAATTTACCAGGGCTAGATTTATGCAATCTATCCTGGAAATGTGCCATGTGCACTTGAGAAAAAGGTGAGATTCATTGTTTTGGGGTGAAGTGTCCTATAGATATCAATTAGGTATAACCGGTCCATTGTATCATTTGAAGTTTGTGTTTCCTTGCTGATTTTCTGCTCGGTTGATCTATACATACATGTAACTGGGATATGAAAGTCTCCGACTATTACTACATTACTTTTAATTTCCCCTTTCAAATTTGTTAGCATTTGCCTTACGTACTGCGGTACTCCTATGTTGGGTACATAGGTATTTATAGAAGAAAAGGAGAGAGATAAACATCTGAATGCAGAGTTCCAAAGAATAGCAAGAAGAGATAAGAAAGCCTTCTTCAGCGGTCAATGCAAAGAAATAGAGGAAAACAACAGAATAGGAAAGACTAGGGAATCTCTTCAAGAAAATCAGAGATACCAAAGGAACCTTTCATGCAAACCTTGGCTCGATAAAGGACAGAAATGGTATGGACCTAACAGAAGCAGAAGATATTAAGAAGAGATGGCAAGAATACACAGAAGAACTGTACAAAAAAGATATTCATGACCCAGTTAATCATTATGGTGTGTTCACTGACCTAGAGCCAGACATCCTGGAACGTGAAGTCAAGTGGGCCTTAGAAAGCAGCACTACGAACAAAAATAGTGGAGGTAATGGAATTCCAGTTGAGCTATTCCAAATCCTGAAAGACGATGCTGTGAAAGTGCTGCACTCAATATGCCAGCAAATTTGGAAAACTCAGCAGTGGCCACAGGACTGGAAAAGGTGAGTTTTCATTCCAATCCCAAAGAAAGGCAATGCCAAAGAATGCTCAAACTACCACACATTTGCACTCATCTCACACACTAGTAAAGTAATGCTCAAAATTCTCCAAGCCAGGCTTCAGTAATATGGGAACCATGAACTTCCTGCTGTTCAAGCTGGTTTTAGAAAAGGCAGAGGAACCAGAGATCAGATTGCCAACATCCGCTGGATCATGGAAAAAGCAAGAGTGTTCCAGAAAAGCATCTATTTCTGCTTCATTGACTATGCCAAAGCCTTTGCCTGTGTGGATCCCAATAAACTGTGGAAACTTCTGAAAGAGATGGGAATACCAGACCACCTGATCTGCCTCTTGAGAAATTTGTATGCAGGTCAGGAAGCAACAGTTAGAACTGGACATGGAACAACAGACTGGTTCCATATAGGAAAAGGAGTCCGTCAAGGCTGTATATTGTCAACCTGTTTATTTAACTTACATGCAGAGTACATCATGAGAAACGCTAGGCTGGAAGAAATACAAGCTGGAATCAAGATTGCCGGGAGAAATATCAATAACCTCAGATATGCAGATGACACCACCCTTATCGCAGAAAGTGAAGAGGAGCTAAAAAGCCTCTTGATGAAGGTGAAAGTGGAGAGTGAAAAAGTTGGCTTAAAGCTCAACATTCAGAAATCGAAGATCATGGCATCTGGTCCCATCACTTCATGGGAAATAGATGGGGTGACAGTGGAAACAGTGTCAGACTTTGTTTTTCTGGGCTCCAAAATCACTGCAGATGGTGACTGCAGTCATGCAATTAAAAGACGCTTACTCCTTGGAAGGAAAGTTATAACTAACCTAGATAGCATATTCAAAAACAGAGACATTCCTTTACCAACAAAGGTCCATCTAGTCAAGGCTATGGTTTTTCCTATGGTCATATATGGATGTGAGAGTTGGACTGTGAAGAATGCTGAGCGCCTAAGGATTGATGCTTTTGAACTGTGGTGTTGGAGAAGACTCTTGAGAGTCCCTTGGACTGCAAGGAGATCCAAGCTGTCCATTCTGAAGGAGATGAGCCCTGGGATTTCTTTGGAAGAATGATGTTAAAGCTGAAACTCCAGTACTTTGGCCACCTCTTGAGAAGGATTGACTCATTGAAAAAGTCTCTGATGCTGGAAGGGATTGGGCGCAAGAGGAGAAGGGGACGACACAGGATGAGATGGCTGGATGGCTTCACTGACTCGATGAACGTGAGTCTCAGTGACTTCCGGGAGTTGGTGATCTACAGGGAGGCCTGGCGTGCTGCGATTCCTGGGGTTGCGAAGAGTCAGAAACAACTGAGCGACTGATCTGATCTGATCTGATATCTTCTTCTTGTATTGATGCTTTGATCATTATGTAGTGGCCTTCACTTTCTCATTTCACAGGCTTTATTTCAGTCTATTTTATCTGATATGAATATAGCTACTCCTGCATTCTTTCGGTCTCCACTTGCATGAAATACCTTTTCCCAGCACTCCACATTCAAGCTATATGTGTACCTTGGCTTCAGGTGGTTCTCTTGTAGAGAGCATATAAAGGAGTCTGGTTTGGTAACCATTTTACAATACTTCCTTTGTCACCTATCTATCCATTTGTCCATCCCTCTTTCCAACGCACAGTCGATCTTTTTCCTTGTTGCTTTTGTTTTAAATTGCAGACATCAGTATGTGTCTCCTTAGATATTTCAGCAAGCCTGCCATTAAGTAGTGAGCCGAATTTGTTTACAGCAATTTTCTTTGGATACTAATTTTAGATACAATGATATATAGCAATATTTTCTTTTCACAGTCACGTTACTTTTTAACTGAAGTATAGTTGATTTACAACATTGTGTGAATGTCTGTTTTACAGAAAAGTGATTCAGTTATGCAAATATATACATGTAAATGCATTGTGTGTACACACACACACACACACACACACACATATACACATTCTTTTATTTAATCTTTATGTATGTATGCATTTATTTATTTATTTAATTTTTTTTACTACACTGTAGTGTGTGTGATTAGTTCTATAACCAGGATTTGAACATGTATCCACTGCAGTGCAAGTGTGGAATCTTTACTGCTGGACTGCCAGGGTTCCCCCATATATATTTGTTTTCATTATAAGTTATCATGGGGTACTGAATATATTTCTCTGTGTTCTACAGTAGAAACTTGTCAATCCATTCCATGTACTCTAGTTTATATCTCCTCCCCCCAATCTCTTAGTCCATTGCTCCCCCAATTCTCTCTGCCTTGGAAGCCTCAAGTCTGTTATATATGTCCATGAGCTTGCATCTGTTGCATACACATGTTCATTTGTGTCATATCTTAGATTCTACATTTGAATGATATAATTTGGTATTTGTCTTTCTCTGTGTGCCTTATTTCATTTAGTATGATTATCTCTCAGGCCATGCATGTTGACTCAAATGGCCTTATTTTTGTAGCTGTACATTTTCTTGTATCCTTCTAACTATACATAGAATTATTCATCTGTGATTAATTTCCTGTATATATTTTTTAAATGAGTGTAGTACACCACTCTTGGTATAGTACATCCATTTTGAGTCTGTATTAGGATTTTATATGGATATGTCAGTCACTTCAATTCAATTGCTCAGTTGTGTCCGATGGTTTGGAACCCCATGGATTGTAGCATGCCCCGCTTTCCCTGTCAATCACTAACTCCGTGAGCTTGTGTCTCCTTCCTTCTCAGCTTTATTATAGTTCGTATTTCTTGTTTGACGAATCTGTACAGAGTTTCCTTTGTTGTGGCTGTACTGATTCTCGCTCCCTTACATCGATACACAGAGGCAGTCAGCAGTGTTTATTTTCTCTGACCTGCTCTCAGAAGTGTGTACGACATCACTCTTGCTAAGTCGGTCCCTGTAGATTATGTATGTGACAGGTATTTGTGGGAATCCATGAATTTCAGCCTACCAATATAAGCCTTCCAGGGAGTTCCATTTTACCTCGGTTGGGGTACTCACTACCAGCAATATTGTCTGTCCTATGTGAAACGTAAATTCTGTAACACAACTCTCATCTGCCCTTCTTCAGTGACTCTGATTATCACAATTGTCTGTACCTCTGACAAGGTCATTCTTTCCTTGTTTCAATGCTTGAGTCATATTCCGTCATGAACCCCTACCCCATTCCTTTATCTGTTCATCTCTCGTCCCTGTGTACTTCCTTTAATTTCATCTCTGGGCATTGGGAATCCTGCTGCAGTGCATCCTCTTGGGCATGTGGTTTTCAAAGTCTGTGTATTTCTGAAGTATCATAGGAGTGGAGAAGCCCTGTCATATTTTCTTTTTTTTTTTTTTTATAAAGCCACGTGGACAGTGATTCTTATACTGGCTCCTCCCGCTGATATACCCTCACTACTATAAAAGGATCCCGCTGACTAATGTTAATCTACCATTTCTGGCCTGGTCTGTTTTCCACGGTGGCCTTTTTCACTGGTCAGAGTTGATATCTTGTGGCAGTTTGTATCTCTGATAAGAAACCTTGTGGAGTACTATTCATGGGCTTTTTGCTTTTAGAAAGCACTTTGAGTTGTATTTTCCTGTTGATACTTTCTTCCTGAGAGTGTTCCAGTTGTGTGTGTGTGTGTGTTTATTTATTTAATTTTGGGTGTGTGACCTTGACATGTTCAAGGGTGGGTGTCCTGTCGAGTCCAGAGGCCTTGTGAATATCAGATGTCCATCAGCGATAGTTTTGATGCTGCAGTTGCAGAGAAAATCTTCCATGCTGAAGGGTTTCTTTATTCTGTCCTATTTTAGGATGGTCTGTGCCGCCTGAGAGTTTTACTCAGGCCTGGTTGTATATTAAAGTAGAAAGAGCCAGAGGATGCCGGCAAACCTGGTGACTGCTCACACTTGGTGACTGTTAAACTTGGATTTTATTTTAAGTAAAAGTCAATCCTTGATTGACAAGGACACGTTTGTTTTACTTGTACAGATTCTTGTTCCATGGGACTGAGAATACTAGATATTCAGCTGTGCTTGTTTTCACCTACATGTTATTAGAACGAGTCTCATCTACCACTCTTGCTGAACTAGGTTTGCATGGATTCTGTATGTTATATGTATCTCTGGGAAGAAATTAGTACCAATTTCCAGGTGTATCCCTTCCATGCAACCAGGGTCCTCTGCTACCCATAAATTTCATGCCAGGTTGGATGCTCACATCACCTTTGTGCGGGTGCTAACTGCTCTGGATTTTTGTATAGCAATTGTCCGTTGCATCCCATAATGTTTCTTGAGTCGACTCTCCTTCACTCAGTGTGATGATCTCTGGGTTGATCTCTCTCTCTGAAGACGGCCTATGTTCATATTTCAATGCTTGATTCAAAAATCATTCTAGACCTGTATCATGTTTGTTTATCCATTGCTCTCTCCAGGTATGCTAACTTTGCTTTCATCTCTTCAATGTTCTGAATGGTGCCACGGGAGGTTTGGGGTGTGTTGTGTGCAAAATCTCTTCATTTCTGAAATATTCCAGGAGAGGATCTGATTAATCAAACTGTCTCTACCTCTTTATTTATTTATTTATTTCTCTCTCATGGGAGTGCACTTTTCTAGTCATGCTCATATGACTCTTACCAAGTCTATCCCACCAGTACTCTAAACTGTCCACTGTAGTAATGTTACTCTACCATTGATACCATGTCCAGCTTTTGACACATGGTCTTGTTCCATGCTCATGCAGAGGTGATAATGTCCTCACAACTTCGATGTTTATGTCTCTTAGAATTCAACCCAATGTGCAAATTGCCATGTGCTTTCTTAGATAAACATGGAATTGTGTTTACCTGTTCACATGCTCTTCCTGTTAGCTTCTCCTGTGTTTACGTTATTTTTCCCCTTAGGTGAGCTCTGGTAATTTGTCATGGGTGGGTATCAGTTGGAGCTCAGCACCCTTGTGAATAGTGTGTCCATCAGCAAGCATTTTAAGGTTACTGTTAGAAAAAAATGTCCACAAGACGCC
Organism: Bos taurus; assembly: GCF_002263795.3. Classification (NCBI taxonomy): domain Eukaryota; kingdom Metazoa; phylum Chordata; class Mammalia; order Artiodactyla; family Bovidae; genus Bos; species Bos taurus. The sequence continues at coordinate 39,867,570 of NC_082638.1, forward strand.
AGCATTTCTTCATGCCCTGCTCTTGTTGCTCTGGTAACAGAAACCTCTGTGGTTATCCCAGACCTGCTTGTAAATGAGAGTAAAATAAGAAAGAGGAAGCCACCCAAAGCTTTTGTCTCTTGAGCCTTTAAGATTTTTTACTATAAGTAAAGTTTTGTTTCTTACTTAAGACTATTTACTCCATTGTAATTATTGCAGGTACACAGTTTCTCCTTCCCTTCCACAGACAACTGGAGGTATTCTGCTGCAGTTATTGTCACCTATTTTTTTCAGAATCTGAAAAAATCAACAGAATCTGTTGAGGACATGTCTCTTGATACAGGAGGTCTGTGTGGATTATGAATTGCATAGGTATTCAGGGGAATAAGTCTATTGCAGCCTTCACCTTTCAGCTTCTTACGCATTGACACCATTTGCTAACTGTAAGTTTCTTACCAGGAGTGTAAGTACATTTCACTTTTGTTTGGATACTAATGTTAACCTACATTTGTCAGGGGCTTGAACAAGAGAAGGACCCAGCCTGGTTCATGGCAGGGACAGAGATGCTGACTCAGGAGTATTTGTTGGGGGTTTGAACAAGGTCAGGACTCATCCTGGTTCAGTGCAGGGACCGAATTGCAGGATCAGGAGTGTTTCTCGGGGCTTAAACATTGGGAGCACCCAGCCTGCTTTTGTGCAGGGATCCTTATGTGCGTTCAGGATTATGTGTTGGGAGACTAACGAGGGCAGAACCTAGATTCGTTCAGTGCAGTGACAGAGAGGTGTGATCAGGAGTATTTTCAGCAGCCCTGCTAAAAGGCAGAAACCAGAGACTTTAATATCCCACTTACATGTATGTATAGATCAACCGAGCAGAATATCAGCAAGGAAACACAAACTTCAAGTGATACAATGGACCGGTTAGACCTAATGGATATCTATAGGACACTTCACCCCAAAACAATGAATCTCACCTTTTTCTCAAGTGCACATGGAACATTTCCAGGATAGATTGCATAAATCTAGCCTTGATAAATTAGAAAAAGAAAACAAAAATGAAATCATTTCAAGCATCGTTTCTGATCACAATGCAGTAAGATTAGATGTTGTAGCTCAGTCAGCAAAGAATCTGCCTGCAATGCAGGAGACCCAGGTTCGATTCCTGAGTTGGGAAGATTCTCTGGAGAAGGAAATGGCAACCAACTCCAGTATTCTGGCCTGGAGAGTTCCACAGACAGAGGAGTTTGGCAGGCTACAGTCCATGGGGCCACAAGAGTCGGAAACAACTGAGCGACTAAACAACCTACAACAGCAGGAAAAATAAAACTATTAAAAATATAAACATATGGAGGCTGAACAACACACTTCTGAATAACCAACATATAACAGAAGAAATCAGAAAAGAAATGAAAATATGCATAGATACAAACAAAAATGAAAACACGATATGAATGAAAATGAAATGAAAACCAATGGGATTCAGAAAGAAGTGCTAAGGGGAAGATTCATAAAAATACAAGCTTATCTGAAGAAACAAGAGAAACCTCAAATAAATGACCTAACGTCCCAGCTAAAGCAATGAGAAAAAGAAGAAATGAAGAACCCCGGGGTTAGCAGAAGGAAAGAAATCATAAAAATTAGGGAAGAAATAAGTGAAAAAGAAAGGAAACTGTTACAAAAATCAGTGAAAGGAAAAGACAGTTCTTTAAGAAGAATAAAAAAAAAAAAAAAAAAGACAAGCCATTAGCCAGATTCATCAAGAAAGAAAGGGAGAAGAATCAATTCAACAAGTTAGAAATGAAAATGGAAAAATCACAACAGACGACACAGAAATAGAAAGGATCCTGAGACTACTATCAGCAGCTATATGACAATAAAATGGACAACTTAGAAGAAATGGACAAATACTCAGAAAAGTATAACCTTCCAAAACTGAACCAGGAAGAAATAGATAATCTCAACAGACCCATCACGAAAACAGAAGGCAAAACTGCAATCAAAAAGCTTCCAACCACAAGAAAAACTAAGCTCAGGACCAGATGGCTTATTCACCCTCCTGGTTACCCTGGCCACCTGGAGAAAACAAAAAAAGGGAGTACAGAGTGGCGGTTTGTTTGGGGAAGAGGGTGAAGATGGATGGGAACAATGGCTTCAGGAGAAGGGGTGTGGGAGGAGAAGGGGTAAGGGCCTGGCAAGGACAAGGGGAGGTGTCTTATGGGGCGGTCTCAATGGACAAGAGGACCTTGCATGGGTTCAGCTCACCTTGACACTTCTTTGGACATCTGTTGACAGGAGCTTTTCATCTTTTCCTCCTGGGTATCTAGAGTCTGCTGTTCCACAACTTCTCTAGAGCCTTGTGGCTTCCCAGTCACCTTAGTCATTTTGAAGACTCACAGTGGTCTGCTCCAGAGCCCCTGAGCAGCCCTATGTATACCCCTCCCAGGGGGCCACAGCCTTATGCTTTCTGAGGTCAGCAACTCATAAAGTTGCTGCCACCAGCCAATGGTGGCCCTGGGTGGGCCTTCACATCACAAAGCCCGATCCTGTCAACTCTAGGGGAGGATGGAGAGCAGCTCAGATGATTTGGTGGGGGAAAGGTAGCATTTTTAATGGCCTTAGGAGCCCTCCAAACTCACCTGCCATCCTCATCTCTCTAAGTCTACATGAAGGGCCACATGGCAGGGAGACTGGGTCTCCTCCAAACCTTGGCCCACAGCCACAGTATTCAGGCTTTCATTCTTTTCTCTCTCACATTTCACCATTATCTAGTTTTTCATATCCTGCCTAAAATTCCTCCATGATAATTAGGTTCTATCGAAGTATCTGTGGAAAAGAGAATCATTCTACTTTCCTCCTATAAGGTGTTCTTAAAGCACTTTGAGCACCATTTAATTCTGGACCACCTACCAGGAATCTTTTCCATCCCACTTCCTTTGCTCAGTTTGCACATAGGTGTCCTCACTTTTCTAGTTTCCAGTCTGAAACCCCTGTCTTCAGGCTGTGAGAATGCACTGAATATTTTTGCTATTGGTCCACTTGGAGCTGTCTAGTTTCAAATCTAGGACTCATGCTCACCTCGTTAGGTGTAATACCCAAGTTTGGGTTTATACAGGGTGATGGGGATGAGGCATCCCAAGAAAGAAATGACGACCTTTGAGTGATTAGTATTCCCCCGAAGGGGCGGTGCTTGCTCAGAGTTGTGTGAGCCTCGTCTGGAAAGGGCTTTCTCAACATGTGCCCTTACAAATCTCTTTTCTCATCTTGTTTGCCAGCTGGTACCTCCATTGCTGCTTACGTCACCATTGAGACCATGCTGGAATTCATTTCCATGAAGAGCTACGACAAGATTCCAGCTTCCTGAAAGAAACACTGTGTAATCATGTATCCCCACCTAGTTCCCAAGGTCTCTCATTGAGGTGGTTGCCTCTGGAGGAAAGGGGAATGAGGTGTCGGCTTCATCTCAGTCCTTGTGTTCCTAATTGACAAGCAGGGTCAGCCAGCGTGAGGTGTGCCCTGGGGTACACAGTTTTTTGTCTTAGTGGGACTTCCTGGATTTCCTGTGAAGCGCTCACTTCCTGGTGTTCACTGGTTCCTTATTCACCCTGGATGCATGACACTGCTTAAAATTTTAAGAGGTAGAAAAAAAAAAAAGCACCATAAACAAACCCAAAAAATGACTGTTAAAATTTTATAACAAAGAACCTAAAGAATGATAGAAAAATGTGAAAAACACACGAGCCCACAGTTTCTAAGAAAGATGTACTACTGGACATTCACTTTATTCAGAGATGTTTAAAAGACATGAGCAGACATTTGACAAGAAAGATATGGGACTATACACTAACCACATTAAAAAGATATTTAATCTCACTAAGGTAAGAAAAAATCATATTAAATTTCCCTTGAGAAATCAAACTGACCCAGAAGCGGCATAGATTTAAGACATTGCAGACAGAGACATTAAAATATTGGAATGACTGTGTTTTGCATTTTGTAAAATTAAGTAGAGACATGCAAATAATAAAGTAGACCAATTCCATCTTGTAGATAGGAAAACTGTAGCGTCAGATGGCAAACACAGTCGATGGAATAAATGACAGATTAGACAGGACAGCAGGAGAAAATTGTGCACTTGAAGACATAGCAACAGAAAGTGTTCAGAGTGAAGCGCAGACTATGCCAATATATACAAAGACAACGCAGCATAATCTATTAATTTTTGTCCCCTAAGAATGCAGGATTGGTTAAACATTTGAAAATCAATCAGTGTAATTTAAAGTACTAAAGGACAAAAAATAAAACACAGTAGGGTCATCTCAAAAAACGCTGAAAAATAATTTGATAAAGTCTGATATCTATTCCAGGGTTGGGAAGATGCCCTGGCGGAGGGCATGGCAACCATCTCCAGTATTCTTGCCTGGAGAATCCTCAACCAGAGGAACCGTTTGGGTTTAAACTCCATGGGGTCGCAAAGAGCTGGACAGATCTGAGTGACTGAACACATTCTGTATAAAAACTCTTAGCAAACTAGAAATAGAAAACTTCCTCAACCTTATGATGGTAATAAACTGTGTAACTAACATCATACTTTATGGTAAAACATCACACCAGGCTTCCTTGTCCCTGTCCATCACCAACTTCCGGAGCTTGGTAAAACTCATGTGCATTGAGGATGCCATCCAACTATCTCGTCTTCTATCGTCACCTTCTCTTCTGGCCTTCGATCTTTTCCAGCATCAGGGTCTTTTCAAATGAGTTACTTCTTTGCATCATGTTGCCAAAGTATTGGAGCTTCAGTCATCTCAATGTATGTTCAGGACTGATTTTCTTGGGATTGACTGCTTTGATATCCTCAAGAGTTTTCTCCAACACCACAGTTCCAAAGGATCAATTCTTAGGCACTCAGCTTTCCTTCTCCTCCAACTCTCACATCAGTACATGACTATTGCAAAAAGGATTGCTTTGACACATTGGTTGATTGTTGGTAAAATAATGTCTCTGTTTTTTAATGCTTTCTAAGTAAGTCATAGCGTGACTTCCAAGGAGCAAGCACCTTTGAATTTCATGGCTGCAATCAACATCTGTAGTGATTTGCCTGCCCAACTGCGAAAAACAGTCTGGCACTGTTTCCTGATCTATTTGCCATGAAGGGATGTGCCTGGATGCCATGATATTAGTTTTCTGAATGTTGAGTTTTAAGCCAACTTTTTCACTCTCCTCTTTCACTTTCATCAAGAGGCTCATTAGGTCCTCACTTTCTGCCATAAGGGTGGTGTTATCTGCATATATGAGATTACTGATAGTTCTCTTGACAATCTTGATTCCAGCTTGTGCTTCATCCAGCCTGGCATTTAGCATGATGTCCTTTGCTTATAAGTTAAATAGCAGGGTGATGAAATACAGCCTTGCTATACTCCTTTCCCGACTTGCAACCAGTCTGTTGTTTCATGTCCAGTTCTAACTGATGCTTCTTGACCTGCACACAGATTTCTCAGGAGGCAAGTCAGGTGGCCTGGTACTCCCATCTCTTTTAGAATTTTCCACAGTTTATTTTGACCCACACACTCAGAGGTTTTGGCATATTGAATAAAGCAGAAATATATGTTTTTCCTGGAACTCTTGCTTTTTCCATGATCCAGTGGATGTTGGCAATTTGATCTCTGGTTCCTCTGACTATTCTAAGTCCACTTTTAACATCTGGAAGTTCACAGTTCACATACTGTTGAAGCCTGGTTTGGAGAATTTTGAGCATTACTCTACTAGCACGTGAGATGAGTGCAACTGTGTGGTTGTTTGAGCATTCTTTGGCATTACCTTCCTTTGAGACTGGGATGAAAACTGACGTTTTCCAGTCCGGTGGCCACTGCCAAGCTTTGAAACTTTGCCGGCGTATTGCGTGGTACTTTCACAACATCGTCTTTTAGGATTTCAAATAGCTCAACTGGAATTCCATAACTTCCACTAGCTTTGCTTCCTAAGATCCACTTGGCTTCACATTCCAGGATGTCTGGCTCTAGGTGAGTGATCACACTATCCTGGTTATCTGCATCATGAAGATCTTTTTTGTATAATTCTTCTGTGCATTGTTGCCATCAATTCTTAATATCTTTTGCTTCTCTTATGTCCATACCATTTCTGTCCATTATTGTGCCCATCTTTCCATGAAATGCTCCCTTAGTATCTCTAATTTCCTTGACGTGATCTCTAGTCTTTCCCATTCTATTGTTTGCCTCTGTTCTTTTTGTTGATTGCTGAGGAAGGCTTTCTTATCTCTACTTGCAATTCTTTGGAACTCTTCATTCAAATGGGTATATATTTCCCTCTCTCCTTTGTCTTTTGCTTCCTTTCGTTTCTCAGCTATTTGGAAGGCCTCCTCAGAGAACCATTTTGACTTTTGGCATTTGTGTTTCTTGGGTATGGTCTTGATCACTGCCTCCTGTACACTGTCACAAAACTCCATCGATAGTTCTTCAGGCATTCTGTCTATCTTGATTCTGTCTTGAATCTTCAATATTCTGTCTTGAATCTATTTGTCACTTCCACTGTATAAACATAAGGGATTTGATTTAGTTCATACCGGAATCATCTAGTCATTTTCGCTAGTTTCTTCAATTTAAGGTAAAATTCGGCAATAAAGTGTTCAGTGCATAGATGTTTACAACTGTTATGTCTCCCTCTTGGATTGATCCTTTTATCGTAGTGTAGTGTCTTTCCTTATTTTTTATAGTATTCTTATTTTAAGGCCTGTCTGATATCAGGATTAATATTCCAGCTTTCTTTTGCTTTCCATTTGCATAGAATGTATTTTTCCATCCTCTCAATTTCAGTCTATATGTGTCCTTGCATCTGAAGGTGGTTTCTGGTTGACAGCATATATATATGGGTCATGTTTTTGTATCCATTCAATCAGTCTGTGTCTTTTGGTTGGAACATTTAATCTGTTTACATTTAAAGTAATTATCAACCTACCAAAAGTGTTTTTCAGAGAACTAGAACAAATCATTGCACAGTTTGTATGAAGGGGGGGAAAAAAAAAAACAAACAAACCTCGAATAGCCAAAGCAATCTTGAGAAAGAAGAATGGAACTGAAGGAATCAACCTGCATGACTTCAGGCTATAGTACAAAGCTACAATTATCAAGACAGTATGTTACTGACACCAAGACAGAAATATAGATCAATGGAACAAAATAGAAAGCCCAGAGATAAATCCACGCACCTATGGTCACTTTATCTTCGACAAAGGACTCAGGAATATACAATGGAGAAAAGACCGATATCTTTAACAAGTGGCACTGGAAAAACTGGCCAACCACCTGTAAAATAATGATTCTAGAATACTTTCTAATGATACACAAAAATAAACTAATTATGGATTAAAGATCTAAATGAAAGACCAGAAACTGTAAAACTTCTGGAGGAAAATATAGACAGAACAGTCTCTGACATAAATCACAGCAGGACCTTCTATGACTCACCTCCCAGGGTAATGTAAATAAAAGCAAAAATAAACCAACGGAACGAATCAAATTTAAAAGCTCCTGAACAATGAAGGAAACAAGGAAGGTGAAAAGACAGTCATCAGAACGGGAGAAAATGATAGTAAATGAAGCAATTGACTAAGTGAAACTCAAAAATATACAAGAAGCTCATGCAACTCAATACCAGAAAAAATTAATGGCCCAATCAAAAATTAGGCTGAAGAACTCAACAGACAGTTCTCCAAAGAAGACATACAGATGGTTAAGAAACACATGAAAAGATGCTCAACATCACTCATTATCACAGAAATGGACATCAAGCCACAATGTTATACCATCTCACACCTGTCAGAATGGCTGTTATCAAAACGTCGACAAAAAATACATGCTGTACAGACTGCAGAAGAAAGGGAATCCTCTTACAGTGTTGGAGGCAATGCAAACTAATACAGCCAGTATGGGGGACGCTGTGTAGATTCCTTAAAAAGCTGGAACTAGTACTGTCATGTGACCCAAGAAACCCACTGCTGGGCATACACACTGAGGAAACCAGAACTGAAAGAGACATGTCTACCCCAATGTTCATCATCACAGCAGTGTTTTCATGTTTAGGACATGGAAGCTACCTAGATATCCATGAGCAGATGAGTGGATAGTAAAGCTTTGGTACATATACAGAATGGAATATTACTCAGCTACTTAAAAGAGTGCATTTGAATCAGTTCTAATGAGGTGAATGAAACTGGATCCTATGATACAGAGTGATGCAAGGCAGAAAGGAAAACATCCATACACTATATTAACATATATATATATATATATATATATATATATATATAATTTAGAAAGATAGTAATGAGGACCCTACATGTGAGAGAGCAAAAGAGTCACAGATATAAATAGCAGACTTTTGGATTCTATGGAAGAAGCTAGGGGTGGGATGATTTGGGAGAATAGAAGTGGAACATGCATATTACCATATGTGAAATAGAAGACCAGTCCAGGTTTGGTACATGAGACAGGGTGCCAAGGGCCAGTGCACTGGGACAATCCTGAGGAATGAGATGGGGAGGGAGATGGGAGGGGGTTCAGGATTAGGCACCCATATACATCCATGGGTATACACCCATGGTACATATTAGCAGACCACGTAACCTGCCGCTTGAGAAACCTGTATGCAGGTCAGGAAGGAACAGTTACAATTGAACATGGAATAACAGACTGGTTCCAAATAGGAAAAGGAGTGGGTCAAGGCTGTATATTGTCACCCTGCTTACTTAACTTATATGCAGAGTACATCATGAGAAACGCTGGGCTGGAGGAAGTACAATCTGGAATCAAGTTTGCTGGAAGAAATATCAATAACTCAGATATGCAGATGACACCACTTTTTGACAGAAAGTGAAGAAGAACTAAAGAGCCTCTTTTGTTATTATTTTCTCCCATTCTGAAGGCTGTTTTTTCACCTTGCTTATAGTTTCCTTCGTTGTGCAAAAGATTTTAAGTTTAATTAGGTTACATTTGTTAATTTTTGCTTTTATGTCCATTACTCTGGGAGGTGGGTCATAGAGGGTCCTGCTTTGATTTATATCAGAGTGTGTTTTGCCTATGTTTTCCTCTAGGAGTTTTATAGTTTCTGGTCTTACATTTAGATCTGTAAGCCATTTTGAGTTTATTTTTGTGTATGGTGTTAGAAAGTGTTCTAGTTTCATTCTTTTGCAAGTGGTTGACCAGTTTTCCAAGCACCAATTGTTAAAGAGATGGTCTTTTCTCCATTGTATATTCTTGCATCTTTTGTCAAAGATAAGGTGTCCATAGGTGCATGGATTCATCTCTGGCTTTCTATTTTGTTCCATTGATCTATGTTTCTGTCTTTGTGCCAGAACCACACTGTCTTGATGACTGTAGCTTTGTAGTATAGTCTGAAATCAGGCAGGTTGATTCCTCCAGTTCCCTTCTTCTTTCTCAAGATTGCTTTGGCTATTCAAGGTTTTTTTGTATTTCCATACAAATTGTGAAATTATTTGTTCTAGTTCTCTGAAAAATACCATTGATAGCTTGATAGGGATTGCATTGAATTTACAGATTGCTTTGGGTAGAATACTCATTTTCACTATATTGAGTCTTCTGATTCATGAACATGGTATATTTCTCCATCTAATAGTGTCCTCTTTGATTTCTTTCATCAGTGTTTTATAGTTTTCTGTACAGAGGTGTTAATCTCAAAAATATACAAGCAGCTCATGCAGCTCAATACCAGAAAAATAAACGACCCAATCAAAAAAATGGGCCAAAGAACTAAATAGGCGTGTCTCCAAAGAAGACATACAGATGGCTAACAAACACATGAAAAGATGCTCAACAACACTCGGTATCAGAGAAATTAAAATCAAAACCACAATGAGGTACCATATTACACCAGTCAGAATGGCTGCTATCAAAAAGTCTGCAAACAGTAAATGCTGGAGAGGGTGTGGAGTACAAGGAACTATATTACACTATTGGTGGGAATGCATACTAGTACAGCCACTGTGGAGAAGAGTGTGGAAATTTCTTAAAAAACTGGAAATATGACCCAGCAATCCCACCGCTGGACATACACACAAAGTAAACCAGAATTGAAAGAGACACATGTACCCCAATGTTCATCGCACCACTGTTTATAATAGCCAGGACATGGAAGCAACCTAGATGTCCCTCAGCAGATGAATGGATAAGAAAGCTGTGGTACATACACACAATGGAATATTACTCAGCCATTAAACAGAATGCATTTGAATCAGTTCTGATGAGGTGGGTGAAACTAGAGCTTATTATACAGAGTGAAGTAAGTCAGAGAGAAAAATACCAATACAGTATATTAATGCATATATATGGAATTTAGAAAGATGGTAACAATGACCCTATATATGAGACAGCTAAAGAGACGCAGAGAAAAAGAACAGACTTTGGACTCTGTGGGAGAAGGCAAGAGTGGGATGATTTGAGAGAATACCATTGAAACATGTATATTACCATATGTGAAATAGATCTTCAGTCCAGGTTTGATGCATGAGATAGGGCGCTCAGGGCCAGTGCATTGGGATGACCCTGAGGGATGGGACGGGGAAGGAGGTGGGAGGGGGATTCAGGATGGGGGACACATGTACACCCATGGTTGATTCATGTCAATGTATGGCAAAAACCACTACAGTATTGTAAAGTAATGAGCCTCCAATTAAAATAAATAAATTAATTTTTTTTAATTCAAAAAAAAAAAAAAAGAGCCTCTTGATGAAAGAGAAAGAGCAGATTGAAAAGATTGGCTTAAAGCTCAACATTCACAAAGCTAAGATAATGGCATTCAGTCCCATCACTTCATGGCAAATAGATGGGGAAACAGTGGCTGACGTCATACTTTGAGAGGAGGAAGGGGGTCCAAAATCATTGCAGATGGTGATTGCAGCCATGAAATTATAAGACACTTACACCTTGGAAGGAAAGTTATGACCAACCTAGACAGTAAATTGAAATGCAGAGACATTACTTCGTCAACAAAGGTCCATCTAGTCAAGGTTATGGTTTTTCCCATGGTCATGTATGGATATGAGAGTTCAACTATAAAGAAAGCAGAGCACCTGAGAATAAATGATTTTAAACTGTGGCGTTGGAGAAGACTCTTGAGAGTCCCTTGGACTGCAAGGAGACCCAACCAGTCCATCCCAAAGGAGATCAGTCCTGGGTGTTCATTTGAAGGACTGATTTTGAAGCTGAATCTTCAATATTTTGGCCACCTGATGTGAAGAGCTGATTCATTTGAAAAGACCCTGATTCAGGGAAAGACTGAGGGCAGAAGAGGACAGCAGAGGAGGAGATGTTTGGATGTCCGACTCAATGGACATGGGTTTGGGTAGACTCCAGCCGTTGTTGATGGACACGGAGGCCTGGCATGCTGCAGCGTGTGGGGTCGCAAATAGTCGGGCACAACTGAGCAACTGAACTGAACTGAACTGATACATCCATGGTTGATTCATGTCAATGTATGGCAACAACCACTACAATTTTGTAAAGTAATTAGCCTCTAATTAAAACAAGTAAATAAATTTAAGTAAAAAAAAAAAAATCTTGAGTAGAGGGTAGACTCTCTGAAATACAATATTAAAAATACAAAACACAATCAGTCACAAAATATATTTAACAAATATGAAATATGCTTTAAAAATAGGGTCATATTTTGCAAGGTAATAGGTTGTAAAATTGAAAATTAAAGGATTAATTATGACCCAGCAATCCCACTGCTGGGCATACACACCAAGGAAACCAGAATTGAAAGAGAAACATGTACCACAATGTTCATCACAGCACTGATTCTAATAGCCAGGACATGGAAGCAACCTAGATGTCCATCAGCAGACAAATGGATAAGAAAGCTGTGGTACATATACACAGTGGAGAATTACTCAGCCATTAAAAAGAATACATTTGAATCAGTTCTAATGAGGTGGATGAAACTGGAGCCTATTATATCGAGTGAAGTAAGCCAGAAAGAAAGAAAGAAAAAAAAAAAAAAAAAACCCACACCAATACAGTATACTAACACATGTCTATGGAATTTAGAAAGATGGTAACGATAACCCTGTATGTGAGACAGCAAAAGAGACACAGATGTATAGAACAGTCTTTTGGACTCTGTGGGAGAGGAAGAGGGTTGGATGATTTGGGAGAATGGCATTGAAACATGTATAATATCATATAAGAAATGAATCGTCAGTCCAGGTTTGATGCAGGTTACAGGATGCTTGGGGTTGGTGTACTGGGATGACCCAGAAGTATGGTACAGGGAGGGAGTGGGAGGGGGGTTCAGGATGGGTAACACGTGTACACCCATGACAGATTCATGTGGATGTATGGCAAAACCAATACAATATTGTAAAATTAAAAAAAAAAAGTAAGAAGGAAAAAATAATAAATAATTTTAATCAATTAGAAGGTTGATAATAGAAAAACTATATCTAGGAATTTCTCTGGAGCCGTTGTGGGCAGTGTGGGTTCAGTTGAGTTTCAGATAATTCCTTGTTCCAGCTTGCATTTCTTTACAAGATCTATAAGCCCCTTCCTATGCTTAGTCAATATTAACTACAGGGTTTTAATCTGTTGCACCTCTCACTCCCAGAGGGGTTCCCTTTTCTTTATTTATTTTGGCTTTCTCTCTTTGCAAGTCTCTTTAGTGTCTAATTTCTGCCCTGGCACAAGGGGGCAAAGGTGGTCACTTATTTCGGCTCACTTGTTCAGTTGAGTTGTGGGGAGGGAGGAACACTGCAAACAAATAATGTTGATGTGTATTTTGGGAAAGTGCTTGCAGTGTATGGAACACACTGGGCTTTCCCAAGATCATGGTGGTGTGTGCTTTCCACGTGTACACTGCTCAGCTTCCAGATTGCTCTTCAGGGGTACTGCCCAATGTGGGCCCTGCATTTCCTGCAATTCCCAGGTCTAAGCTGCTCAGGTTCAGGTTTTCAGGTACACCGCAAAGTCACAGACTCAGATGCACGTGCGTTTTGTGCCCTTCCCAGGTCCCAGCAGCTCAGGCGACCAGGTGCTTGGCCAACACACTGTCCCAAGTGGGCCATGCATCTTAATTACCTACTGGGTCCAGGCCGCTCAGTTTCCTGGGTGTGCCATGAGAACACTGCCTCAGGTGTATCATGTATCTCCTCTGGGGTGCTGATCTCAAGCTGCAACTTTCCTGGCAGATGTCAACCGTCCAGGACTCCAGGAAGACATGGTTAGAAACTGGCAGCCTGCTCACAGTTTGGTGGAGAATGCCGGTCTCTGAGGCTGAGGCCGCCCCTTGCCTTCTGATTCTGGCTGCCACACACATGGCTGTCTGCCTCTTGTTGGGGGAGGGGCCTGGAGACAGCCGGCTAGTTCTGCTTTGGTATTTGCTCAATCCTTTGTTCTCCTTTCAAAGACAATGAGCAGCCTATCTGGGTACCTGGTGTCCTCTGCCAGCATTCAGAAATTGTTTTGTGGAAGTTGCTCAGCGTTCAAATGATCATTTGATGAATGTGTTGGGGAGAATGGGGTCTCCCCATCTTATTCCTCTGCCATCTTAGGACCACGCCCCCACCCCGAGGTCTTGTTTATGTATCCATTTAGCCAGTCTGGGATTTTTGGTTGGAACATTTAATCCATTTATATTTAGAATAATTATTGACATATGTGCTCCTATTCGGAGAAGGCAATGGCACCCCACTCCAGTACTCTTGCCTGGAAAATCCCATGGACGGAGGAGCCTGGTAGGCTGCAGTCCATGGGGTCACACAGAGTTCGACAGGACAGAGCGACTTCCCTTTCACTTTTCACTTGCATGCATTGAGGAAGGAAATGGCAACCCCCTCCAGTGTTCTTGCCTGGAGAATCCCAGGCACCGGGGAGCCTGGTGGGCTGCCGTCTATGGGGTCGCACAGAGTCAGACAGGACTGAAGCGACTTAGCAGCAGCAGCAGCAGTGCTCCTATTGCCATTTTCTTAATTTTTGGGGGTCGATTTTGTCGATCTTTTTTCTTCTCTTATATTTCTTGACTATATAAGTCCCTTTACCATTTGTTGTAAAGCTGGTTTTGTGGTAAAGAATTCTCTTACCTTTGGCTCATCTGAAAATCTTTGATTTCTCCATCAATTTTGAAGGAGATCCTTGCCAAGTACAGTAATCTTGGCTGTAGATTTTTCTCTTTCAGTGCTTTAAATATGCCATGCCATTCTCTTCTGGCCTGCAGAGTTTCTGTTGAAAGATCAGCGTGAAACATATGGGGTTTCCATTGGATGTTACTTGTTACTTTTAACTTGCTACTTTTAATATTCTTTCTTTGTGTTTCATCTTCCTTAGTTTGCTTAGTATATGTCTAGGGCTGTTTCTCCTTGGGTTTATCACAAATGGGACTCTTGGCACCTCTTGGACTTGATTGACTATTTCCTTTTCCATGTTGGGGGTTTTTCAAGTATAATCTCCTCTAAACTTTTCTCATACCCTTTATTTTTCTCTCTTCTTCTGGGACCCCTATAATTTGAATCTTGGTGCATTTAATATTGTCCAAGAGGTCTCTGAGACTATCCTCAGTTCTTTCCATTCTTTTGACTTTATTCTGCCCTTCCGCAGTTGTTTCCACCATTTTGTCTTTCAACACACTGATCCATTTTCTGGTTCAGATACCCTGCTCTTGATTCTTTCTAGAGTATTTTTAATTTCAGTAATTGTTGTTTGTCTCTCTATTTATTTTTCAATTTATTTTTTGCTTATTCTTCAATTCAACTACGGGTTTGCTCATTGATTCTTGCATTGTCTCCATGTCATTTTCAAAGTTTTTGATCATCTTTACTATCATTATTCTGAATAGTTTTTCAGGCAGCTTGCCTATTTCCTCTTCATTTGTTTAAATTTCTGTGTGTCTAGTTTGTTCCTTTGTTTGTGCAGCATTTCTTTGTCATTTCTT